>NC_041221.1:76391440-76435483 GCF_002837175.3 Physeter macrocephalus | reverse complement strand
CCACCTCCTAGAGTAATGGAAATAAAAACAAAAATAAACAAATGGGACCTAATGAAACTTGAAAGCTTTTGCACAGCAAAAGAAACTATAAACAAGATGAAAAGACAACCCTCAGAATGGGAGAAAATATTTGGAAACAAATCAACGGAGAAAGGATTAATCTCCAAAATATATAAACAGCTCATGCAGCTCAATATTAAAAAACAAACAACCCAGGGCTTCCCTGGTGGCGCAGTGGTTGAGAGTCCACCTGCCGATGCAGGGAACACAGGTCCGTGCCCCGGTCTGGTAAGATCCCACATGCCGCGGAGTGGCTGGGCCCGTGAGCCCTGGCCGCTGAGGCTGCACGTCCGGAGCCTGTGCTCCGCAACGGGAGAGGCCACAACAGTGAGAGGCCCGCGTACCACAAAAAAACAAAAAAACCAAAAAAAACCAAACAACCCAATCAAAAATTGGGCAGAAGACCTAAATAGACATTTCTCCAAAGAAACATACAGATGGCCAAGAGGCACATGAAAAGCTGCTCATGTGCTCACTAATTATTAGAGAAATGCAAATCAAAACTACAATGAGGTAGCACCTCACACCGGTCAGAATGGCCATCATCAGAAAATCTACAAACAACAAATGCTGGAGAGGGTGTGGAGAAAAGGCAACCCTCTTGCACTGTTGGTGGAAATGTAAATTGATACAGCCACTATTGATACAACAGTATGGAGGTTCCTAAAAAAACTAAAAATAGAATTCCCATATGACCCAGCAATCCCACTACTGGGCATATACCCAGAGAAAACCATAATTCAAAAAGACACATGCACCCCAATGTTCACTGCAGCACTATTTACAGTAGCCAGGTCATGGAAGCAACCTAAATGCCGATCAACAGATGAGTGATAAAGAAGATGTGGTACATACATACAATGGAATATTACTCATCCATAAAATGGAATGAAATTGAGTCATTTGTAGAGATGTGGATGGACCTAGAGACTGTCATACAGATTGAAGCAAGTCAGAAAGAGCAAAACAAATATCATATATTAACGCATATATGTGGAAATCTAGAAAAATGGTACAGATGAACCGGTTCGCAAGGCAGAAATAGAGACACAGATGTAGAGAACAAACGTATGGACACCAAGGGGGGAAAGCGGGGGGTAGGGGGGCGGGTGGTGGTGGTGGTGGGATGAACTGGGAGATTGGGATTGACATGTATACACTAATATGCATAAAATAGATAACTAATCAGAACCTGCTGTATTAAAAAAAATAAAATTCAATAAAAGAAAAAAAGAAAAAAAAATGAATAGGCAAGCCAGAGACAAATAAAAAGTATTCATGATGCATAAATCTGACAAAGGCCTCATGTCCAGACTGTGTAAAGGACTCCTACAAACCAACAGTAAAAATACAAACAGCCCAATTGACAAGTGGGCAAAAAATTTGCATAGAAACTTCACAAAAGGTACAAACAGTCAAAAAGCACATAGAAGGTGCTTAGTGTCCTTAGCCATTAGGGAAATGCAAATTAAAACCACAATGAGATACTATTTCACGCCCACCAGAATGGGTAATACATAGGAGACTATCAAATGTTGGTGAAGATATGGAGCGAAGGGAGCTTTCATACATGGCTGGTAGGAGTATAAGGCAGTTTCTTATAAAGTTAAACATATACCCACCATATACCCCAGCAATTGTACTCTTAGGTATTTGCCTAAGAGAAATGAAAACATACATCCACAAAAAGATTTCAATGAGAATATTACCAGCAGCCTCTCTATAACAGCCTCCAAAGTGGAAATAAATGTTTGTCAACAGGCGAATGGACTAAATAAACAAATTTGGTATGTTCATACAGTGTAATAGTACTCAGCAATAAAGAGGAATGCATTGATATAAGCCACATCAATGAATCTTAAAAACATTAAACCTACTAAAAGAATCCAGTTTAAAAAGATACATACAATATGATTCCATTTACATGAAAGGCTACTCTGTTGTGCTAGAGAAACTACATGATAGAAATCAGAAAGTGTTTGCTTGGGGGTAGGTATTGAGGAAAGGACAGAAGCAATGGAAATATTCTTTATCCTGTTTTAAGCAGTGGTTACCTGAGTGTGTGTGTGTGTGTGTGTGTGTGTGTGTGTGTGTGTGTGTATTCAAAACCATTGAACTGCATCATTTTACTACATCAAAATTCTGATTAGCCTTTCATGGCTGGCATTTTTGTGTCTTTCTACTTTGGCAGACCTGCTAATATATTAGTCTAAATTAGCTTACATGACTGTTTCAGTTACACACAAAGAATATCCCATTACGATGTGTAAATCTGGCAATTTCGTGAGTCCAAAAATCAATTAAAATTTATTATTTTTTATGTATTAATCATTTATGTAAATTATACTTTTAAGATTTGAGCTTTTAAGATTACCGTTTTTCCACTTACAACTCCGATATTCCTCCTGTAGGTTGTGTATGCTGGTGTAAGTAATACAGAAACTTACAACAGTTAAAAAAAAAAATCCACCACACACTGAACTGAACACTGAGGTCCATATATGTCATTATATGCAAATTATTCCTTAATGAAGAGAAGCAATAAAAAACAGATTATACAGTTCTTCAGTAGCAGAGTCAGGGGGTGGCTTGGTATGCTTGATAACCTCTTATTTCCTCAATCTCCCTAAACAACCCCAAATAAACATACACTCTAAGATAAAGGCGTGAATTTGCTGTATAAGCAGCTAAGTGACAACTGTGTTTGCTATTCAAACACAACCTTTGTTGAAGTTTCATAGCTCTCACTTCAAAAAGATTATCACCCTGACACCTTTCCTATATGAAATTCCAGAGCTGTCACTGTTCAGCTCTTTGCTTTATTCTGTAAATAGTATACTATGAGAAGCTATACGTGTCTATGTATATATCTGCTTTTCATTCTTTTTAATGACAACATAGTATTCCACTGATAATCCCCTATTGATGGACATTTAGGTTGTCTCAAACTTTTCAAAATTACTGTTGGAATCTTTTGAACTTGTCAAAACTAGTTGACAAAATCGTCATTTTCACCAGGCTGTTGCATTTGAGTTTCTAATTCTTTGACAGCCTATCATGACTTTATCTGTCACTTTGATTGCCAATTTTTTATACCAACATTATACTGTGTTTATAGGGGGAAAATAATTTAAGAATCCTTACAAAACCCTGATAATCATGTTTAACATGTTGCTTTTTTCATGTCATCATAAATTATAAAATGTTGTAATGTATTTCTCCTTCTGAGACAGATGATCAGTTTATAACTGTTGCCCCCTAACTAGGTCATTTTGCATTTTCACTTCTAAAGAAATATATTATTATGATCTAATAGAGCTAAACAATGAATAATTATGATTTTAGAGATCATACAGAATAGCAACGTCTTGTAGGCATCCTGGGGCAATGGGTCAGGGAGGGTTGTTATAAGTTACCACTAGGCATGCCTAGTCCTCTGATTCTCATTTTTGAAATGCTGAGTTTTTGCAATCATCCTTTGCTGATTTTATGGGCTTCATTGTAATATATCTTTTTGTCAATCACCAGAATAACACATGCTATCAATTATTCTTCAGAGGGTTTTTTAAAATGAAGTATTAATTGCTTATTAGGCTACTAACTTAAATTTCATAGTACTTTTAACTTTTTGAAGTATTTTCATATCTATTTTATGTATGCCATTTTAAAGTGAAATTGAGCTTCTATATTAAATTCTGCACTAAGAAGGGACATAGCCTGTAGGAGTTGGGTCAGCATATTCCTACACAAGTGAATGAACTATAACGATGACTACAAAACAAATTTAGGTATTGAACCAACACCTAATCCTGTGTAAACCTGTCTCTGTGTTTTCCCACATTTTGCAGTTTTTGAGAAAGGGTCTCACATATACTGATTTTTCGGATTACATGCATATTCTCATTCATTTTTAAATTCACAAAATAGTTCTTATTTGTGCTAAAGACCATGTGAATAATTTGCGTTGATGGACGGCAATCTTTTTTTTTTTAAATCCAAATCTTTGAGAAAATGAATGTTCTTTTTGGAAAATGCATTTTAAAATACTCATCATAAAATACTCAGTGAAATACTTTATATACCTTTATTTTGGGGGGAAATAAAGTAATAAGGTGAAAAGTGGGTTTACTCTCTTAGATATTCATGTTGTGTTATATTTATGATCAAGCAAATCTTCCATGAAAGTCTCATCTCTTACAGTTCTGGGATCTAAAGTAACCTGGATAGAATGGAAATGCTATGAAGCTATACAGGCAGGAAAAAATGTAAATTATAAAAGCCAAATATATTGTGTAACCACAAAAATCCTGAGACTTCTTTTTCAAAATCCACACTTCCAAACAAGTCTCATTATAGTACACCCTGTACATACTCCACTTCCTGCTTAGTGCCTGAGTCCTCATCTCACACCACTCTCCTCTGACTCCCCAGCTTCTGGCACACAAGCCTCCTGGCATGTCTCAGGGCCTGTGCACTTATGTACATTCTTTAAGTCTTAGGTCAAATGTCACCTCTTCAGAGAGGTGATCTCTGACCATGTTCTCTAATCAGCAGCCTCTTTATTTCTTTCAGGCACACATCACTCTCTGAATTATCTCATTTATTTATGTACTTACGGTTTGTTAAAAACAAACCGTAAGTTTGTTTTTAACATCTTTATTGGAGTATAATTGCTTTACAATGCTGTGTTAGTTTCTGCTTTACAACAAAGTGAATCAGTTATACATACTTCATTCTTTATGACTGAGTAATATTCCATCATATATATACACCACATCTTTATCCATTTATCTGTGGATGGACACTTCAGTTGCTTCCATGACTTGGCTATTATAAATAGTGCTGCTATGAACATTGGGGTACATGACTCTTTCTAAATTAGAGTTTTTGTCTTTTCCAGATATACGCCCAGGAGTGGGACTGCTGGATCATATGGTAGCTCTAGTTTTAGTTTTTTAAGGAACCTCCACACTGTTTTCCATAGTGGCTGCACCAATTTACATTCCCATCAACAGTTGTAGGAGGGTTTCCTTTCCTCCACACCCAGAATCAAGTAAGTTTAAAAGACAACCATGAACCAAGTGTTTTAAACAGCAGTGGCTTAAATATGGTCTAAATAGTAAAGTGCACAGGGAACTCTGCTCAATACTCTGTAATAACATAAATGGGAAAAGAATTTGAAAAAGAACAGATACATGCATATGTATAACTGAATCACTTTGCTGTACACCTGAAACTAACATTGTTAATCAACTCTACTCCAATACAAAATAAAAATTTTTTAAAATAGTAAAATAATAATAAGTATGGCAAAGCCACTCCATGTACTGAAAAGGACAGTAAATTGGGAGTCAGAAAACCCTAGTTTCTTCCATTTATTTGACAAACCATTAAAGACCCAATATGTGCTTGGACCCTGTAGATTCCAAAGTGAGTACTAAAAACTTGCTGTGCAGAAAGGGTCTGTCTTATTGGAATCTTCCTCTCACTTGGGAGGTGGAGCTCACTTGGCTTTGTTTCGAATGTGTTTGAATTTAAAACTTGCAAAGAGACTGAAATCAAATATATAAGAATGTAGTCACTTCATTTAAAAATAATAATTGGTTACTGGAGGAGGCTGCTAGGCACCAATATTATTATAAAAAGTAATAAAGGGAAAATATAAGGCATTTAACCTGCCTTTCCAACACAATCTATATTCCAGCGTAACCAAAGAGTTGAGGAAAAAACAGAAATATAAAACATACCAGTTAGATCATCTAAAAACTTCTGATTAACATTTTTGTTTTGCTTACCTCAGGGGGACTCTTGGGGAAGGGATGTCAAAGGGATTAAGGACAAAGGCAGCACTTGGCGGACTCAAAATCACTCTTCGGGGCTAAGACCACATTCTGGTTTCAGAAAAGTCTAGCAGAGCTGACAGTTCTTTCCCGGTCTGCGTCTCACAAGCCCGAGATGAGCTGCACGGCACGTGACCCAGCTCTCCCTCGCTGCCGGTAGCGTTAGGTGGGCTCGGCTCTCAGTCTGTCTGCGGCAACGCTTCCTTTCCGATCCCCGCGGCCGCAGCTCTAGACCCCCCACCGCCCAGCCACAAAGCAAAAGTGCGGAAGGCGGGTGTGGTAGCCGGCCACCCCACAGACCGCCCGGAAACCCTGGGCGCGCCGGTGCGCGCCCGGCCACTTCGGGCCACTTCCGGCCACGGGAGCGGTGTGGCGGGGCCGACGTGCGGCGCGCGGGTCAGACGAGCGGCGCGCGGCTCCCCCTGCCGGCAGCGTGGGGTCAGGCCTCACGCGCTGGCCCGCCTTCCCCGCGACGCTCTCCGGCCCCGCGGTGTGAGCCCGCATAGCGCACCGGGCTCCCGCCACCAGTTTTGTTCTGAATTCACAATTTCTCCTGGCCCTCAGAGCAAATTTAACAATTATTTTTATTTTTATTTTTTATTTTTGGGGGGAATGGAGGAGTTAGAGAAAGAGGATAAAAAAGACTTGGAGTTCGAGGCGGAGATGGAGGAAGGTGCCCAGGCCCCAGACTGGGACAGTGATGAAACGGTGATCGAAGCATCGGTGACGGAGAGCGACGAGGAAGAAGAGGAGTTGCCCTGGAGAAGGTGACCGCCATTGGGCCTGGGCTCTGGCGGCGGGTGGCCCTCTGAGGGTTGAGGAGAACTTGTTACCAGCCGAACGTATGCGTGCGGGCGGGAGTAGAGCCTTGTCGGGCAGCCAGGCCTGAGCTCAGAATTTCGTAGATACAGAAGACCGCAACTGCCCCCCAGCCCTTCCCCAGCTTAGGACTGAATGAGCTGTATAGCAGGTGGCTTTCTGACATTTTTTTTAAAGCCTTCTTTCTTAGCCTGGGGCTTTTTTGCATAGGCAAAACAGTCTTTTTTTTTTTTTTTTTTCCGCCATTACGCGGGCCTTTCACTGTTGCGGCCTCTCCCGTTACGGAGCACAGGCTCCGGACGTGCAGGCTCAGCGGCCATGGCTCACGGGCCCAGCCGCTCCGCGGCATGTGGGATCTTACCGGACCGGGGCACGAACCCACGTCCCCTGCATCGGCAGGCGGACTTTCAACCACTGCGCCACCAGGGAAGCCCGGCAAAACAGTTGTGGGTCTAAACCCCTCAAGTGCATTTTGCTTCCAGCGACTCGTAGCTCAGGTCCAGGAGACGGTTAGTATACTTTCTCTCAGGAAGAGAATGTGTGAAGGGGGAACTGGTTACTACCAAACTGGAAACGGATAGTTTTATAAGAATCAAGAGAAGATGGTAGTTCCGTTCATCAAAACATATCTCGTTCCCTGTGCTGGACACAGGGAGAAGATAAAAGAGATGAGGCCACTGACTCTGAGAAACCTACAGGCCAGGAAAGACGTAAACAGATAATTTCAATGTAATGTGGGAAGTCAGGGTAGGAAGTATGCCCAGGCTGGTTTAGGAGCCCAGAGGGAGGCTTACCTCAACCTAGGTGGTCATCAGAGTTTGCCAGGGTTGACTTCTGGGTAGAGGCTCGAAGGTGGGTAGGAATTTGTCAGATGAAGGAGAGGAGGTTTTCAGACCAAGGGAACTGCATGCATGGGTAAAGGTGTAGTGGTGGGACATAGCATTGTGTTATGTGTGTTGGAACGTGCAAACAGTTGGGTGTTACTGAAGTGTTAAATGGTGAGATGGGTGTGGTGAAAGATGAGCCTGGATAGGAAGGTACAGTAAGGTCACGTGAGGCCTCTTACATCCTGTGTGTGTCCTGGTAGGGAGCTTGTAAGATGTTAAGTGGAGGAGCAGCATAATCAGATTTTCATTCACTCACCCAAGCCCTAGACTAGGGCTTTGCAAATTTTAATGAAAGTTAGGAATTTCTTATAAATCACTTCAGAATCCTGTTACAAGGTGGATTCCAACGCAGGAGTTCTAGGCTGGGGTTTTGAGATTCTGCATTTCTAGCAAGCGTCCAGGTTAAAGTTGGTACTATTAGATCAGGGATCACCTTTTGCAAAGCAAGGCTATAGGGGTTAGCTTTGGGATCAAAGTAGTAACAGACTGGGATGATGAGAGCTCAACTAGGCAGAAACAGTGGAAATAGAGGGAAAAGGACAAATCTGAGAAGTCTTTAGAAAGTAAATTTGGCAGGAGATGGTGATTGATGAGATATGGAGGATGAGAGCGGGCAGCAGTAAAGGATGATATCCAGATTTTTGGCTCTTTTATATATAGAAACAGTAATATTTGCTCTTATTGGTGTACAGGGACCATTTTGACTGGTACCTGGAGTCTTATAACAACCACCACACTCAAGATCCAGAACAGTTCTGTTATGCCAAAAAAACAAAAAAAATTCCTTTGTGCTGCCCTGTCCCTTGTAGTCAAGCCCCTCCCTCCGCATTTAAATCACTATTTCCATTTGTGTGATATATCATCTTTTTTTAATCTGTCTGCTTTCATTTCCCCCACTGTCTTTCGTTTTCAGCAGTTTGATTATGATGTTTCTGGTAATGATTTTATTTGTGTTTTTCCTGTTCGGAGTTCACTGCTTCTTGAATCTATAAACATATCTTTCACCAAACTTGGGAAGTTTTCTGTCATGATTTCTTCATATATATTTTTATGTACCAATCTTTTTCTCCTCTCTTTCTGGGGTTTTAAATGACATGAATGGTAGACCTTTTGATAGTCTCCAGATCCTTGAGGCTCTAATAACTTTTTTCCATTTTTTTTCTCTCTTAATTCTTCAGACTGTATAATTTCTATTGCTTTATCTTAAGATTCACTTAGTTTTTCCTGTGTCATCTCCATTCTGTTGTTGAGACCATCCAGTGAATTTTTAATTTCAGATATTATATCTCCTAAAATTTCCATCAGATTCTCTTTTACAGTTTTTATTTCTCTGCTGAGAACTTCATTGTTTTCATCCATTGATAAATGTTTGCCTTTATGTAATAGAGAATTATTATAATAGCTGCTTTAAGGTCTTTGTCTTGTAATTCCAACATGTGGGCTTGGGAGGTTGGGGCATTGGCATCTGTTATTTTTTCTCTCAAGAATTAGTCAGATTTTCCTTTTCTTTGCATGTTGAGTAATTCTGGATATATCCTGTATATTTTGAATGTTATGTTTTGGACTCTTGTTCCTGTTAAAATCCTCTAGAGGGAGTTGATTTTTGTTTGTTGTAACAGGCAGTCAATCTCATTAGGTTCTGACTGCATGTTCTGTTTTGCCTTCTGTGGGTGGTGGTTACATCAGTCTAATTTTCAAAGCCTTTACTATTTGAGTAAAGCCTTTACTTTACTGTTTGAGTCTGTCTGACTCATGTACCACTCAGGGATTAATCTGGAGTTTGGACAGTAGTTAATATCATAGTTCAATTCTCTAAGCCTTTGTTGCACTTTTCTGAATCTGCTCTGCATGTGGGCAGCTCAGGGTTGAGCCTCACACTTATGTTGGATCATATACAGAAGTAGGTGATTCCCCTTCTTGCTCTCTTTTCTCTAGGATTCTCATGCACCCTTCTCTCCCCATGCCCACATGTTGATTCGTATGACCAGAAAGATGGATTTCTTTCAGTGTTAGCCTTCTCACTGTAGAGTAGTTCCCTGCACTTGGGGCCACCTTCAGGGCAAAGTGAAAGAAAAAGAGAAGAAAATAAAAGAGGTTATTTTCATGCTCTTGGGAGTATGGTTCCTCTAGTAGGAGAGAGACAGGTTTTCTCCTGAGTTTTAAAAGTGCCCAGGCTACCATGATTGGTAGCAGTATAGCTCTGAAGCTAAAGAGAGAAAACAAGAAAACTCAGGCACATTCCCCCCACACCTTCCGGCATTCAGGGATCCCTTTCTCTAGTTCTCTGGATAAAGATAGGAGAGGTTTCTTCCGGAGTTTTTGCTGTCTGTGTCCACTGTACACTTCTAGGTTTAGGCCTAGGATCAAAGCTGGAGACAAAAAAAAGAAAAAAGGAGCAAAAAGCAAAACAAAAAAACCAAGCAAACCATGAGACTCACCTACTCCAGAGTTGTTATTTAGATTTCAATTTCAGTCCCCAGTTTACCTGCTATTGTTTACTTTTTAGATTGCTCAGGTAGCTTTTAAAAAAAAATTCTACCAGAGTTTTTATTTTTATTTTTTTTTATACATGGCACTGTCTTCTTTTATTTATTTATTTATTTATTTATTTGGTAGCACTGGGTCTTAGTTGCAGCAGGCAGGCTCCTTAGTTGCGGCTCGTGGGCTCCTTATTTGCGGCACATGGGCTCCTTAGTTGTGGCAGGCGAGCTCCTTAGTGGCAGGTGGGCTCCTTAGTTGCAGCTCACCGGCTTCTTAGTTGTGGCATGCGAACTCTTAGTTGTGGCATGCATGTGGGATCTAGTTCCCTGACCAGGGATCAAACCCGGGCCCCCTGCATTGGGAGCATGGAGTCTTAACTCCTGCGCCACCAGGGAAGTCCCATCTACCAGAGTTTTTAGTTGTAATGAGTGGAGAACTAGGCTATAGACGGCTTACTCTATCTTGACTGACCAATCTTTTTTTTTCCCCCTAATTCATTTTTAAATGCTTCTCTGCAGTGCCAGAGAAACATCATTCTTTCAGATCTCATATAGCTCAAGGTTAAAATTTAGTGTTCTTTTTATTGGTATGGAAATACAAAGTCTAAGCATTGCTGGAGCTGAATACCATTGCTTCCCTCCCACCCATCTTCTTTGCTTACTTATGTGCAGTTTATTCTGTTTTTCATGCACAAGCTCTCAACTTTGACTGGAATGAGGAGCACAGGTCCTAATAGAGCAGAGACCCCCAACAGGCAAAATGTTATACATAAATAATCCTTAAATGTTGCAGCTATTAAGGTGCTTTTGCTGAGATCTGAGAAAGGGTTTGATGACCACTGGGATTAGATAAAGCAAGGCTTTCAAGCAATGAGGATGCCAGGTGTTAACTGTGCCTGAAAAGTACTCTGAGGACCTGGACTTGGTCCTAGCCCTCTTGAAACTGTAAAATGCATCCAGTCCCTTTTTTGGCTTGGTAAGTGTTGCTACCAATCTGTAAGAATTTAAGTTGCTGATTAGTGAGGTTTTGTTTGCTTGTGATTTGTTTACTAAGAGGCAGGATTCATTTTTCTTATATGTGCCCTGGGAACCTTTTACCAGTCTTTAATTTCTGTCCCAGCCTCCTGTAAATGTTAACTGCTCAATAACATTAAGGGATATATCGCAAACTAATCCTGTTCAATACATTTAAACAGAACCACCTTACAAGATAGTTCGTTATTACCTGGATTTAGGTATATGTTTAGGTCAAATCATGTCCTCTGAACATTGTAAGTGCATATAGTAAAAAGCTAATTGAACATAATTACCCTGCAAGATGAGTGTTAATTCTTTCCCTTAAGATAGACTAGCACTATTTTCATGTGAATTGTCTAGATGGAAAATAGATGGAAAATACCTGTTTTGAAGGATACAGTTGCAGAGAGAAAAATAGCAAAATAAAAGGAGACAAAGAATTAATAATCACATTAAATTAGCTAAAGAAAGCAACATTTTTGGTCAGAATATATAGCAAATAGGGGCTCCTCCAATGATTAAAACAGAATGGTGCCAAGTACTATTCTTAAAACTGTTAAACGGAAAGAAGAGAAGAGACAGAGCAAGATTAGCTTCAGTAGTGGGCATCAGTCCCCCGTGGCCAGCAGTCACTCTCTGCAGCTAACGCCGGGTCATTGGCCTGCCCACACCCCTCTTGTGCCACAGAACAAAGGACTTCATCCTCTCCCCACAAAGGATAGACAGCAGTGGGGTTGGCCAGGTGCCATAAGACACACACATTTAAATAGAACGAAGGAGTACACACTGAGTCTAAACAGGGAAAGGGATTCCCATACAAGGTGGTAAGTCCAGTACAGTCTGGGAGGACACTATCTTTTAGTAAGAAGGTGTTCCAGGGCTTCCCTGGTGGCGCAGTGGTTGAGAGTTTGCCTGCCGATGCAGCGGACACGGGTTTATGCCCCGGTCCGGGAGGATCCCACATGCCGCGGAGTGGCTGGGCCTGTGAGCCATGGCCGCTGGGCCTGCGCATCGGGAGCCTGTGCTCCGCAACGGGAGAGGCCACAACAGTGAGAGGCCCATGTACCGAAAAAAAAAAAAAGAAAGTGTTCCAGACCCAAGACCTAGCAGGGGTTGAAAGACTGTATGTACAAGACTGCCTTTCTCAGCACATTCTTTGTTATCTCCTGTAGGAAGTACACACATTGCCTCCCCAAATTGAACTCGAATCAGATCAAACCTCTATATATAATAACCAGTTTACAGGAAATATACAGGACAGAGGAACATGTTAAATGACATGCAGTCTTCAAATCCAAAATGTGGGAAACTCTATAGGAAAAACAACTCAGTTTCTTCAACAAATAAATTGTAAGGGGCAGGGAAGGGTATAACTTATAGATTTTAAAAGAGACTTAAGAGACATACAACCAAATGCAATGTGTGCATCTTGTTTGGAGCCTGATATGAACAAAACAACTGTAAGAGACAGGGAAATCTGACTACAGTCTGTTTATTAGTTTACATAGCTGTGTAACAGCTTACTCCAAAACTTACTAGCAGCTTAAAACAATAAACATACTGTGTAGTTTCTGTAGTTCAGGAATCCAGGAGTGGCTTAACTGGATCATCAGCTTCAAGGACTCAGAAGGCTGCATTCATCTCAAGGCTTCAGAAAGATCTTCTTCCCAAATGGTGGCTGTAAGATTCAGTTCCTTCTCTGGCTATTGAACTGAGTCCTTAGTTCCTCTTTGACTGTTGACTGGGGGCCTCCCTTAGTTTCTTGCTACATAAGCTTCTGCAAATGGCTTTCACAACATGGCAAGCTGGCTTCCATGAAAGGGAAGAAGCAAGAGAATAAGAGAGTAAGATGGAAGCCACTATCCTTTTGTAACCTAATTTCAGAAGGAACATCTCAACCTATTTGCTGTATTCTGTTCGTTAGAAGAGTCACTGGATCCAGTCCATACTCAAGGATAAATACCATATACAAGGGCATAAATACCAGGAGCCATTATAGAGGCTGCTTACTACAGACTGTAAATTTAATAATATTAAGGAATTATTGACTTTTTTTTAGGTATGAAATTTTGGCTGTTTTTTTGAAGGTGTGATTATTACGGTTACGTTTGAAGAGTCCTTATCTTTTAAAGTTGAATACTGAAATATTTCCAGATGAAATGGAATAAGATGTCCAGGATTTGCTTTAAAAATAATCCAGTGGGAGACTCGCAGCAGGTAGAGAGGATGGCAGAGAGATCACAGAGGACGCAGGGTTGGCTGTGTACTGCTAATTGTTGCACCTAGACGATGAGTATACTGTTGTCTCTGTTATTTGTTGATGTTTGTAATTTTCCATAAAAAAAGTAAAAAAGCAAAATGAATAAGTAAATAAACCAAAAAACCCCTAGTTCCAAATCATATATTTATGCCTTAGTACATTGTTACATTCCTGGATTCTGGCAAGATTTTAAAACATTTTTTTTTATTGTGGTAAGATATATATAACATAGAATTTAGCATTTTAACCATTTTTAAGTGTATAATTCAATGGCATTAAGTATATTCACATTGTTGTACAACCATCACTACTAGTTATCTCTAGAATTTTTTCATCTTCCCAGGCTGACACTCTGTGTACCCTTTAAATAATAATAGCTCCCCATTCTTCCATGCCTTCAGCCTCTGGCAACTATCATTCTACTTTCTGTGAATCTGACTCCTCTAGATACCTCATGTAAGTGGAATTATGCCATTTTTGTTCTTTTGTGTCTGGCTTATTTCACTTAGTATGATGTCTCTAAGGTCTATCCATGTTGTAGCATGTATCAGTAGTTCCTTCCTTTTTAAGGCTGAAAAACAGTCCACTGTATGTCTGTACCACATTTTGTTTATCCACTCATCTGTCGATGGATACTTGTTAATTCCACCTTTTAGCTATTTTGAATAATGTTTCTATGAACATGGGTGTACAAGTTAGGTCCCTGCTTTCCGTTATTTTGTGTACATACCCAGAAATGGAATTACTGGATCAAATGGTAGTTTTAGGTCTAATTTTTGAGGACCCACCAAACTGTTTTTCACAGTGGCTGTACCATTTTACATTCCCAGTAGAATGTACAAGAGTTCCAGTTTCTCTATATCCTTGCCACACTTGTTATTTTCTGTTTTTTGTTTTGTTTTTTGGTTGGTGTGAAGTAGTATCTCATTGTGGTTTTGATTTATATTTCCCTAATGTTTAGTATTGTTGAGCATCTTCTTTTTTTTTTTTTTTTTTTTTTGTGGTACGCGGGCCTCTCACTGTTGTGGCCTCTCCCGTTGCGGAGCGCAGGCTCCAGACGCGCAGCCCAGCGGCCATGGCTCACGGGCCCAGCCACGGCATGTGGGATCTTCCCAGACCGGGGCACGAACCCATGTCCCCTGCATCGGCAGGCGGATTCTCAACCACTGCGCCACCAGGGAAGCCCTGTTGAGCATCTTTTCATGTACTTACTGGCTATTTGTATATCCTCTTTGGAGAAATGCCTATTCAAGTCCTTTACCTGTTTTTTCATTCTGTAAAGGTTTTTTAAGCAGAAGAAATAAACACTTAGGTCTGCCTAGTAGCATACTCACCATGCTATATCATTGCTATTTGTATCCCTCGCCAGATTTGAAGCTTCTTGAGAAGGACTGTCTTCTCTCTTTACCTTGGTGCTGCCAAGAGCATAGTAAGAAGTGAATCCAAAAGTTAAAGTTCTGTAATTGTATGTTCTGAAAATATACACTCAGATTTAACCCTGGGATTTTAATCTTGAATTCTCTGTGGTATAGAGAAAGGTGAAGGAAAAAACCCAACAGCACTGGTCCTTCAAATAATCTCCTCATTTCACTTCTGTTCAAAAACTATATTGATATTTGTCCCTTACTCCAAAATATCCAAAAATAACAGAATATTTGTAAAAATGAACATGACCACATGAATAAGTCTTTATTTTTCATCTTGGATAAGTTTTAAATTAAAGGCTACATTTCTGAAAAAAAATACTTTGAAATAGAATATTAATAGTGGTGTAACTAAGAATTTTAACAAATTATAATTTTTATGAGTAGTTTACATTGAACCATGTTAAAAGTTTATCCCCTTAATCATTTTGCAATATATGCAATATATCATCATATTGTACACCTTAAACTTGCACAATGTTGTATGTCAGTTATATCTCGATAAAGCTGGAAAAAATTTCTGAAAGATGACAGTTGATTTGTTAGTCTTCATTTAGGAAACATCATAACATCTGTACCTTCTTTTCTTATGTTTGAAAGGTTGATCTTAAATCAAGACACATCTCGTAGATCTGAGTTCAGTCTCCATCCTGGTATAAGTAGAACATGCAAAGGTGAGAAATAATTCTTTTCTCTAAGTAGTTCCTTTAATTTTCCAAGTACGATTATTCCATTAACTTCTCCTTTTATATTTAGTCTTATTCTTTAACTTTACACGGAGTTAGTTTCTTACAGGCATCTGTAATAGACCTTAAAATCTGTTATTTTATAAGGATAGCAATGGGGATTGTAACTTCTGGAAGATGTTTACGACTCTTAGAGAGGGCTACTGAGTTGTGGAAGTGGCACTCGAATAGCAATTCTCCCCCCCAAAATCTCCTGCTTAACCCTGAACTTTCCTATTTGCAAAAGTAAATAATACTTTTTAATAATCAGTCTGATTCTTTCTGACTAAAATTAAGGTACAAATATCCTTGGTATATATATTTTTAAAAAGAGCCTTTCACTTACAAATTCTCCAAACCTCCTAAGTCCACTTCTAGTTCAATTTAAGCACTTCTGGAAAAATCTGTCACTAATTGTTATAGTTCAAAAAGATCAATTCTGCAGTAGCTGTTCAAATTGTGGGTTATTTCCTTTTATGATTTCTTCCTGTGAGCCATTTTTTATTGGAGGATGTCTGGAAATAGGTGTAGAATGGAAGGAAAATCTTCTAAACATCATGAAAATCTTCTTGTGTGTATACACTTGTCCCTTGGTATCGATGGAGGATTGATTTCAGGAACCCCTGTATACACCCAGATCCTCAGATTCTCAAGTCCCATAGTTGGCCCTCCCTATCTGTGGATTGCACATCCACAAATTCCACCAGCCGCAGATTGTAAACATAGTACACGATATGGTCTGCGGTTGGTGGAATCTGTGGACGCCATACCCATGGATATGGAGGGCCAAATGTATGTCTATTTAAAAAAATCCTCGTTTTAGGGCTTCCCTGGTGGCACAGTGGTTGAGAGTCCGCCTGCCGATGCAGGGGACACGGGTTCGTGCCCCGGTCCGGGAAGATCCCACATGCCGCGGAGCGGCTGGGCCCGTGAGCCATGGCCGCTGAGCCTGCGCGTCCGGAGCCTGTGCTCCGCAACGGGAGAGGCCACAACAGTGAGAGGCTCGCGTACCGCAAAAAAAAAAAAAAAAAAAAAAAAAATCCTCGTTTAAGTGGACCTGCGTAGTTCAAGCCCGCTATAGTTCACAAAGTCTTCACAGTACTTCCTCTCACCTGATACCCCGGTGGCAAATTACAGTTTCATCTTGGAGTAGTTTTTCCTACATGTAATTGGAAGGGATAGTGTGTAATATTGGTCTCCAGAATGTGTTCTTATGATATAGAAAATAACACTAGGAAGAAGTTAGAGATCTGTTTCAATATTCCAACCAAGTTTTTTCCCTTCCCTTCCCGTCCCTTCCCTTCCCTTCCCCAAATGGATAGACCTTAATTATTTTTGCTAATTTTTAAAAGTGTATTTTTAAAATGTAAAATTATATAATGTAGAAAGTGAAAGATCCCATCCCCTTCGCTTCCCTGTCATTCCACTCCCAACAATTGGCAGTGTTTAGTATTTGTGTTTCTTTCTAGACTTTTGCATACCAATATATATATCTTTTTTCATAATTAGTATTGCACTACATGTATTATTTCTTTGTTATATTGATCTACCTCAGCCTGTTAAATTGCTACTTTTATTCCATTGTATGAATGTACCCGTATATAATGATTTGATTATGTTTGATGTTTCTCAGTATTATATCTTTTCCTACTTTTCTGATTATTTCCTTAGAGTAACTAGCTAAAGTTATATTTCCTTTAAAGGATGAGCACATGTCAGACCTTGACATATATTGCCTCCTAAAATAGATGACTTTTTCCCTCTAGATCCAACACAGGACATATGCAGTCTTTGCCAAACTGGTGAATAAAACATATCTGATTATTTTAATTTGCATTTTTGAAGAATACCAAGGCTAGGCATATTTTAATATTGACCATTTATAGTTTTTGTGTGTGTGTGAATTGCCTTAATGTCTCTTAATTATTCTTGTTTTATTGTTAATTTATAAGAGCATTTTATATATTAAGGATAGCAAAACTTTGTCATATGTACATTGTAAATAGTTTTACCCAGTTTCCTAGTTATCATTTAATGTTATTCATGATATGTTTTGTAGTACAGAAATTAAAAATTTTTATATAGTAAAATCTGTCAGTCTTTTCTTTCAAGGTTTCTTTTTTCAAACTTAGAAATATTTTACATATCTCAAGACCATAAAAATATTTTCTTTATCTTTTTTTCCATTTATTAAATTTATTGTTTTTACTTTTATGTCTTTAATATTTTTAGAGTAATTTAGCATATGGAGGGTAGGTAGGGTAGGTCTCTAACTTCATTTTTTTCAAATGATTAACTAATTGCCCCAGTATTATTTATTGAATGTCACCTTGTTGCCACTGTTTAAAATATTATTATTGTTATATATTAAATTCCCAAATATATTATAGGTCTTTTTCCCACTTTTTGTTTTGTTTCACTGATTTATTTGATTATTTCTACTTCTGTGCCATCACTACATTATTTTATCAGCCTTAGATTTTAGTACATTTCCGTATCTTGGAGGGAACATATTCTCCTACACAGAGTAGTTGGCTGCAGCATACATCCTAAGCTTCTTTGGTACAAACAGCAAGCTCTTTGGTACAAATAGTATGAGACTTCAGCCACTGTGAGCTTCCAACTTACCCTCCTTCATATTTTGTCTGTGGGATTTTCTCTGAGCTAGGTGGTTTTCTGGGATTCTGATGGAAGAATTCCATATACTGGTTACCTCTGAGGGAGCCCCTCCTTTTCCTATTATGAGTGACAAGCTGCTAACCAGGGTTTGGTTTCCCTTAATCCATTCCTATCTTCTATATTTTTTATTTTATATATTTTTTTATTTTATATTTCCTTTTTCCCATTGCTGCTTCAGATTTTTTTTTAAAACTAATTTCTTTGGATTCTTTTGGGGAACTGGGAAGGGAAGAAAAGTTAAATATGGGCTAAATTTGCCGTCTTGAAAATTCTGACTCTTCTTGAATAATATATTAGCATTATGAGTTTTAAAAAATGACTTAAAATGAAAAAAGAAAGTGTTCTTTCTAGTAGGGTTTAAGTCTGTACAATTTTCTTTATATATCCTTTGCATTCATTCATCCTGGGACAAAGAAATATTAAGTATTATTTCATTCAGCGTTGTGTATACGTTTCTTCGTAAATTTAAAAACCTTGACACATAAAAGTGGCAGTTAGGAAATTATCATTTACAAAATGATTTTAAAAATTTATTTATTTATTATTTTTTTCTGGCTGCGTTTGGTCTTTGTTTCTGTGTGCAGACTTTCTCTAGTTGTGGCTAGCAGGGGCTACTCTTGTGGTGCGTGAGCTTCTCTTTGTCGTGGCTTCTCTTGTTGCAGAGCACGGGCTCTAGGCATGCGGGCTTCAGTAGTGGTGGCACACGGGCTCAGTAGTTGTGGCTCGCGGGCTCTGGAGTGCAGGCTCAGTGGTTGTGGCGCACGGGGCTTAGTTGATCTGCGGCCTGTGGGATCCTCCCAGACCAGGGCTCGAACCTGTGTCCCCTGCATTGGCAGGCGGATTCTTAACCATTGCACCACCAGGGAAGTTCTGTACAAGATGATTTTTAATGACATTTTGCAGTGTCTATAAAATCCTTGGGTCATTGTTAAAGCAGAGCAATAAAACTATTGCAAATGATTTATGATTATATTTCATTCTAGGCACACCTCCAGAGATTCAACTTGGATTCAAACTCGGAGAGGATCCACAAGAGCAAATGAATAAAAATCAGACGATGCCTATTTTTAGTGAGGATACAGTCTTACAGGTATGTAGTATATTGATTAAATACATACTTATTAAAAATTGGTAATGCTGTTTGAAATAGGGGAAAATTACTAAAGATTCATTCTATATGTCTATTATTTTACTTCTTTCTTTTCTTACTCAGTGTTTTCCCTTTTCTTCGCCAGTCATTCTGTTTCTTCGCTGCAACTTCAGTAAAAGCCAAATGTTTTAGGCCCTCTTTCCTTTATTTATTTCTTTTTCTGGTAGAGATGTGGAATTGAGAAGGTTAAAATAGGCTAAAATAGGATATAATAATTACAGTTTCATCTCCATTGTGTGTCAGAGGTCACCTTAAATTTGTGAGGATATACTAGTCTGTGTAGTATAATTTGAGATATGGGCCACTGAAAGACCCTTCTATTGTCGTGTGTGTGTGTGTGAGTGCATGTGTGTGGGCACACACTTAGATACACAAATTTTCACTTGTTTCTTTTTAATGCAGTCACCATGGGGAAAGGTAAGGGGTGATTCATTTAGCACCTTGGCATAAATAAGTTAGCTAACCAGAGATAACTACAAAGTCTTAAGGAATAGAACGGAGAATACATGTATTTTAATAGCAGAAACTGACAGCAGTTCCAAAGAGTGACCATGTGGGTTTATTTAATATTGTACCTAGGAAGGTGTATCACTTGAATTATATCTAGTCAAAAGAGTAAAATTCAACACCAAATATTTTTTTAAAGCTGAGATGTCCATATTTAGCTTCTAGTAATTCGTTGAAAAATCATTTTTGTAACTTCTGATTTAAGAAAAAGAATTTTTTTCCCTTTAGCTTCAGTAACTGTGAAATGGGAAATAAAAATTAACTTTTTTCAATTTATCTGAGAAACATTTACCATGTGAATATTGTACCAGGCTCTAGATTGTACCTCAGAACGGTGATTTTGAAAGCTTGATTACCAAACTTATTTGGATAGTGTTGACTTAAAAAATTGCACAACGTGAGAGTTACGAGGTAAGTTTTATTTGGGGCAAAATGAGCACTGCAGCCCGGGAGACAGCGTTTCAGATAACTGAGAAACTGCTCTGAGGAGGCGAGGGGAGGAGCCAGGATAAATTAGGAGTTTTGCAACAAAGGGCAGGTAGTCGGAACGTCAAAAGATTATTGTTAATGAAAGAAAACCAGATATCTCAAGTTAAAGAATTTAGAGCTTTTCTGTGTATGGGAAGATGCAAGAGTCTGGGCTCACTGAAATCATTCCTTTGATGTGAACCCCAGCTCTCTGGGGCCGGTATCCTGTATTTTCACATCCTGAGTTTCCTCAGGGCTCACCGCAGGGAGTGGCTGCAGTCTGATGGCTGCTAGATGGCAAGTATTCTTTTCAGCCCTGAGTTTCCTCAGGGCTCACCGGCTCTCCTTGGAGGGTTGCAATTGTTGATGACTGTGACATCCTTTGTTTATGGATATGGCAGGAAATATTCCATTTATAAATATTCCATTCCATTTATAAATATTCCATTTATCAGTAGCTTTTTAAAAATATAGACTCCCAGACCCGTATTTGAGTAGAACCTAGGACTGTCCATTTTTCAAAAGCCTCCCAAGTAATTGCTGATGATCAGCTGTTGGAACAATTGCCATAGAGGACTTGAAGAGTTAATGAATGTATCTTTCAAAGATTTTTCATGAGATTGTAACTCAGCCACCTGCAGGTTATGGGCTTGTTGTAAAATTAAGATAAGAAGGATAAATGAAGTACTTGTTATGTGTCCCTCTTTTTTGCCTTCATGGGAATTCATTGGTAGTAAAATAGATACCTCCTTTAACTTTACAATGCCCACCCCCCCCACACTGTTTTTGTTTACAGTAAGAGTTAGACCATGTTACCAAAGTGTTAAACATCAGTAGCAAATTTTAATTGATATTAGTTTTTAAATTGACAGATGCTGCTTTCAGAGTTTTAAATTTTATTCTTTGAAAATAAACCTTTAGAAATTTAACTATATGAGGAAAATTGATTTTGTCAAATAAATAGAGAGACCAGAAAAGGTGCTTTCCCAGAGTTATTTAAAGGAAAAAAAGTATATATTGTTTCACAACCTCAACCTGATTTTAAGTAAATTCTACATAATTCAGTTACTAAACAGATTTCTAAATAAATTTTCCTTAAAACTCGGATATAATATTGACATTCAACTTCAAAACAATTTTAGAAATGATGAGATTGGGATTGACACATATACACTACTATGTGTAAAATAGATAACTAATGAGAACCTTCTGTTGAGCACAGGAGTGCTACTCAATGATCTGTGGTGACCTAAATGGGAAGGAAATCTAAAAAAGAGTGGATATATGTATATGTATAACTGATTCAGTTTACTGTACAGCAAAAACTAACACAACATTGTAAAGCAACTATACTGCAATAAAAATTTTTTTTTAAATGATGGAACATTACAAGTAAGGACAAACTATGAAGAAATAGAGGATCTTTGGTTTGACATGCACTATGCTAATTTTTAAAAACATAGGGAGCAGTCTTTTAAAATATTTCATATTCATCATTTTTATTGGGTCTTGGAGTACCTTTTCTTGTTCTTTATAGGTGCTATGGCAAGCAGTTTTTAAACTTTACATAGAAATTTTAAAAATTTTGTTTGGAGAGTTTAGTAGTATGTATGGAGAGATAATTGGAGACATTACTATCAAAATTAGGAGGTATGATAGTTAATTTTATATGTCAACTTGTCTGGGCCATCAGGTGCCCAGATAGTTGGTCAAACATTATTCTGGGAATTTCTTTGAGGATGTTTTGGATGATGTTAACGTTTAAATCAGTGGATTCGGGTAAAGCAGATTGCCCTCCATAATGTGGGTGGGCCTCATCCAACCAGTTGAAGGCCTATATAGAACAAAAAGACCAGATTCCCTGAGCAAGAGAGACTTATCCAGCAGACGGCCTTTGGACTTTATCTATACCATCAGCTTTCTTGGGTCTTGAGCCTGATGGCCCACAGTGCAGATCTGGACTTGCCAGTTTCCATAGTTACATGATCCAGCTCCTTACAATAAATCTCTTTCTTTGTATAAACATATCCTGTTAGTTCTGTTTCTCTGGAGAACCCTGACTAATATAGCAGGCATCATTGATCTTACTATAATCAGTTTTTGAATACTGGAAAATACTTCTTTGACAGGGAATAATGATTAATTCAATCTTATGATTATTACCATCAGGCTGCTTCTTCCATCTTCTACTCTCTGAAATGCTAAGAGGTATGAATCCAGGTTGAATTCACTTTCCCTCTCCATTAAGCAGCTTCCACCTTCCACCCATGTCTGTATGTAGTGGTGAAATCAGTTAAAATGAACATTTAAGAGAACCTTGAAAGGGAAACAAACAAGCACAGGCTTGTTCAACAACTGTGTAATGGAAGAAGAATCATGGTTGGCAAGACCAGAGCTCATGGAGAGATTATGTATATATATACTGCAGGGTCTTTTTTCTTTTTTAATTTATTTTATTGAAGAACAGTTGATTTACAATGTTGTTAATTTCTACTGTACAGCAAAGTGATTCAGTTATATATATATGTATATACACACACACACGCACATATATTCTTTTTCGTATTCTTTTCCATTATGGTTTATCACAGGATATTGAATATAGTTCCCTGTGCTACATAGTAGGACCTTGTTGTTTATCCATTCTATATGTAGTAATTTGCATTCCGCAGGGTCTTTTTAAACCCCAGTAGGCAGATAATATTCTCTCTTACTAGCTACCTCTCTGATTCATGAATAGCTGGACCACTCAAATTCAGGGTGAGTTTTCAAAACTTAGGGAACGCCTTGACTCTACTATGCTGATCATTAATGTCATTGATATCCTTTTCCTGACTCTAACCCATCCTGAGCTGCTTTAATTCTTAAGGTCCTAGAATTGCTGTCTCTGCCCAGAGTTGCAATTGCTTAGGAATATTTTGGGAAGGAATGGATGAAAACAGGTCTTTGGCACCTGACTCAGCCAGAGTAAAGATATTTCTCATTCAGTGGTTAAATAACTTTGTGTTTAAGTTGTATTTAGATACTATTCAGTGGAGTTTAAAATGATCATTTTAGCATTTACTAACACTGAAGCAATGTAGAGATGGTACCATATGTCCAGATCAAACTCTCTAAAAGACAATCATATGGATATTTGGAAATAATAAAAACTATTGTATAGATAACCAAATTTGGCTACCTCAGTCTGAGAGAAAGGTATTTTAAGCAAACATTATCAATAATTCATCAAGATCACTAAAACGCTGAATATCAGGAATGTGTATTCTGTTTTGTGGAATGTGAGGATAGTTTGTGAGACATCTCATGCCTCATGGAGAGCCAAGGTTGGTCAAGCTGATCAGGTTGGCCAGGCTTCCATTTCTCTCCCAGTAATCCATGATTGAGTTGAAGAAAATGATCTCAGATAGTAGAGTATTGTTTTTTGGTTAAGGATATATAAACAGATTTGCTCCTTTTCCAGATCCTCTAAATTAATAGAGTTAATTTAAACCTTCTTTCACCTCTCACACCCTACTCCGAACAGATTTTTTTTTTTAATGTCTGCACTTCAATGCCCTCGTAGGGGCAGGAGAAAAATATCACATGTATCAAAAGCATAGATAGCAATTTGTACCCATTAAGAAAGAATTGATTGAAGTGTATCCTTACATTTTGTTAATCAACAAATGAACAGCTCCAACCCCCATTATATTCCGAGGCATTACCTCTTGAGGGGTATTTCTGCCTATGGAAAAGGAAAAACAAATCAGCTGTCAGGAGCAAACTTTCTTCTTACTTGCTCTCTTATCTTTTGTATTTTCCTTATGTGGGTAGGGTCAAATGAAAAATTAGCCCTCAATGGGAAAATTCACTGGTCCTTTAGTAAGATTAATGAAATGAGTGTTACAGATACTTGAATGAATTGCTTTGTGAAGACTCAGAAATACCAAGTAAGTACATAAGTGTACCCTGTTTAATTAATCCTTGGGAATATCTAGGTTTACTTCTTTCTTTTTTTTTTTAAATAAACTTATTTATTTATTGTATTTTTGGCTGTGTTGGCTCTTCATTGCTGTGCGCAGGTTTTCTCTAGTTGCGGCGAGCGGGGGCTACTCTTTGTTGTGGTGTGCGGGCTTCTCACTGCAGTGTCCTCTCTTGTTGCAGAGCACGGGCTCTAGGCACGCAGGCTTCAGTAGTTGTGGAGCATGGGTTTAGTTGCTTTGTGGCATGTGGGGTCTTCCCGGATCAGGGCTCGAACCCATGTCCCCTGCATTGGCAGGCAGACTCTTAACCACTGCGCCACCAGGGAAGTCCCTAGGTTTACTTCTTGCAATTCCTTCTTCACTCTGGACCTCTGAGCTTTTTGTAAAGTCTGCTTAGGAAGTATGTATATGTGGAACCAATGTGATAACCTTGAGCACTATAAGGATGCACTATCAATAAATAACAATGAACATTATTAATTGGAGAGGATTTAAATTCTCAAATTACTTTGTGTTTTCTTGTTATTATGGCTGTTTCAGTGATCAGAAATGCTTGGAAGTTCAGGCTAATGGCTTTATATTTTCAGAAAGCTTTATTATTGATCATAAAAACAAACATGGAGGGTCCCCCAAAGAGAGATCTTTTTGTAAAGATCTTCTTTGATACTAATAAGATATTTAAGGTAAGAATTCCTTTTAAAGTGATGAAAGCCAGTGTGCTGTGAAATCTTAAAATGGAAACATAACATTTTAATCTTTTTTGAAAGGGACACAACAACTTCAGATTTTCTGGCATGACTTGAGAATTAGGCAGAATCCATTAAGCATTTAACGCTGTAGCACAAAGGTTGTATGATTTTTGGCCCTCAGGAGAAATATTAGAACTCAGAACCTGACAGAGTGGCTCATCAGAACCATTATGGATTAATGAACTAAGAAAAGGGAAATTAGGAATAAAAAGAAGGAACACTCCCTTTCTCTTTACCTAAGTTCCACAAATTCTTTTACAGACAGAAATTAAAACAAAATACTAAACATAAGAGCCAAAACTATAAAACTCTTAGAAGAAAACATAGGGGGAAATTATCATGACATTCAATTTGGCAATGATTTCTTGACTATGAAGCCATAAGCAACAAAATAAAAAATAGATAAGCTAGACTTCATGAAAATTAAAAACCTGTGTGCATCAAAGGACACTATCAACAGAGTGAAAAGATAACTCAAAGAAAGGGAGAAAATATTATTTGTAAATCATATATCTGATAAAGGATTGATACACAGAGTATATGGAGACTCTTATAACTCAACAACAACAAACAACTGATAAAAAATGGGCAAAGGACATAAATCGACATTTAGTAAAGAAGATGTAGGGAATTCCCTGGTGGTCCAGTGGTTAGGACTTGGTGCTCTCACTGCTGGGACCCAGGTTCGATCCTTGGTTGGGGAACTAAAATCCCACAAGCCACACAGTGTGGCCAAAAAAAAAAGAGACATACAAATGGCTAATAAGCACATGAAAAGATTCTCAGCATCTTTAACCATTATGGAAATGCACATCAGAACCATGATGAGATACCATCTCACACTCATCAGGATGGCTATTACCAAAACAAAATAACAAGTATTGATGAGAATATGGAAAAATTGGAATTCTTGCTCACTGCTGGTGGGAAATGTAGAATGAAATGGTACAGCTGCTATGGAAAATGGTATGGTGATTCCTCAAAAAATTAAACATATAATTACCATATGATCCAGAAATTCCACTTCTGGTTATATACCCAAAATAAGTGAAAGTAGGGACTCGAAAATATATTTGTACACCCACACTCATAGACGCATTACTCACAATAGCCAAAAGATGAAAGCAACCCAGGTGTCCATTAATAGATGAGTAGATAAATCAAATGTGGTACACATACAATGGAATATTATTTAGCCTGAGAAAGGAAAGAAGTGCTGATACATGCTATAACAAGGATGAACCTTGAAGACATCATTACTAAGTGAAATAAGCCAGTCACAGAAGGACAAATATTGTATGATTCCTTTTGTATGAGGCACTTACAGTAGTCAAAACAGAGACAGAAAGTAGAATCATGGATGCCAGGGGTTGGGAGAGGAGTAAATGGGGAGTTAGTGTTTAAATAGGTATGGACTTTCAGTTAGGGAAAATGAAAAAGTTCTGGAAATGGATGTTGGTGTTGATTGTACATCAATGGGAATGTACATAATGCCACAGAACTGTACATTTTTAAATGGTCAAAACGGTAAATTTTATGTTATATATATTTTACCACAATAAAAAAAGATACTAAGAAAGAATAACATAAGAATTATCTTAAATGTTAAATTTTTAGCTTGTTGCATTAGCTTAGTATTCCTCAGTTGGAAAAAACTACTGTTTTTTCTTTCTAGCAACCTCAAGATGAAATGGAACAAAATGAAGCTCCGTTACAGTAAGTATAATGATTTTTGGCATTATTATATTATAGATATTTTTTGTCATTTTACACATATAAAATAAGTGTTCTTTGTCTTAAGAGTTTTTGTATATTTTTGAATAATTGTGCCTTTAGCAACATAAATATATGTTATTTTACAAACATTGTAGATAAGTTTCATTTCATGAGAAAGACTGAATCAGATTAAGTTGAGTCTCTAACATTACTTAAAAAGCAAATTTATAGCATAGCATGAGGGAAGAATTTTTAGAGCTTATTGAAATTAGACTTTCATAGAACTATTATACTTAAAGAGACCTTATCCTTTCAATTTTTTTTAGTCTCAGGCCCAGCGGCCATGGCCCACGGGCCCAGCCGCCTCGCGGCACGTGGGATCCTCCCAGACCGGGGCGCGAACCCGGCTCCCCTGCATCGGCAGGCGGACGCGCAACCACTGCGCCACCAGGGAAGCCACTCAATTTTTTTTAAAACAATGGTTCTCAAAGTAAAGCCTGTGGACCCCCTGGGAGTCCCTGAGGCTCTTCCCAAAGGATCTGTGAGGTCAAAATTATTTTCATAATAATGCTAACACATTATTTGCCTATTTCATGGTATTGACATTTGCACTTAACAGTGCTAAAGCAAATGGTGGATAAAAAGCTGGAGCCTTAGTAGGCATCAGGGCAGTGGCACCAAATAGGACTAGTAGTCACTGTATTTTTCACAGCCATGTACTAGCGGTTTAAAAAAAAAAAAGGCCAGTTTTACTTAGTGCATTTGATGAAGCAGAAAATTTATTAGTTTTATTAAATTTCTACCCTTGAATATATATCTTTTTACACTTCTGTGTAAAGTGTGATAGTTGTCTTAAGAAGAGCACTTGTGCACTTGTTTGAGTTATAAGATTTGTAAAAAAAAAACTAGTTTCACCTTTTTTTTTAACTTGGAAAAATAACTGACAAACTGGTTATTAACAGTGGAGTATATGGCAGACATTTTCTTGAACTTTCTGGTAAGATCAGTGGAAATATTTACAAAGGTGACCTTTTTGAGATTTTTATGATGAAATAGATCAATATAAGGAAGACCTGCATAACTCAGCAAATCAGTATTTTCTGAAAGACCAATTCATAATGTCACAGCATCACCCACAGACAAGTAAAAGATCCATTCAAAGTGCAGCATAGACCAATATAAAAGTTCATTGATTTTGTTTCAATTTTCACATTTCCAGTAACCTTTAAGGAAATTACTGCTTTTAGAGTTTTGGTATGTTATCTAAAAAGAATATGCAGTATTATCCAAAAAGACTGCTAAAGTACTCCTTCCTTTTCCAACTGCATATCTGTATGAGGCCAGATTTTTGTAATATACTTCAAATAAAAAAAAATCACAAAAGATTGAATGTGTTGTAGCAGTTCAGATGGCAGCTGTCTTGCATTAAGCCATACATTAAAGAGATTTTTTAAAATGTGAAACAGTGCCACTTTCTCACTAAATTTTTTTTCATTTGGGAAAATGCAAAAATGTTTCATAACAATATATTAATATATTGGATTATTACTGTTACTTAAAAATGATTATTTAACATTTTTCTCCATTTTAATTTGTAATATGTAAATATAAATAAATAGAAGCCACATGAACAAAAGCTCTTTGAGTTCCTCACTAAGTTTTAAGAGTGTAAAGGAGTCCAAAGACCAAAAGTTTGAGAATCACTATTTTAAAATAATCCTTTCACTGAATATATCAGCAGTATAAGTTCATCTACAGAAATGGAAAAAAGAGAAAAGACTAAGAAAGACTAATGCAGCATCCACGGTCTCACAGCCTGGAGAGAACCACTGTTAACATTTTGGTACATTTTATTTTAGGCTTTCTATATATTTTTGTTTTGTTCATATTTTCTACAAAATTGGGATTATTCTGCAGATATTTTTGTTTCCTGTTTTTTTTTCTTTCTTTCTTTCTTTTTTTTTTGCCACACCATGCAGCTTGTGGGATCTTGGTTCCCTGACCAGGGATCGAACCCATGCCCCCTGCAGTGGAAGCCCAGCCTCCTAACCACTGGACCGCCAGGGAATTCCCCCTGTTTTCAAATTTTAAGTAGTGTTTATCATAATTATTATTTCACATCATTAATATTTTTTAAAAACATGAATTTTAATGACCTCATAATATTTCATTGTATAACTTACTATACTGTAATTCATTTAATCATTTCTCTAATATTGGACATGTATGTTGTTTGCAGTCTTGCCTAATATAAATAATTATTTTTTAATAACTTAGATGAAAGTTTGCTCTATTTTCAAAACTTCTGTGTTAAATTCTCTTTTATAATTAAGGAAAAAATTCTGCTGTTGATTCAAACTACGATTCTGTTTTATTTTAAATCAGCTTGCACTCAAAGAATCATGTTTTAGGGAAACAAATGGCATTCTTTTCTATTTGCCTCATAGAAATTATTCTATATGAGCAGTTTCATTTTCAAGATAGCTTATACTGATCACTTCTATTTTTTTAGGCAGGAGAGAATGTTCAATTTATTATTCTTGCTTAGGATTCAAGTAGCTATGCCTGGTTCATAAAAACTGTTCTTAAAACAACTGGAACAAGAGGCTTTTTTTTTAAAGGAAGATATCTTGATTGCATTTGTATAGTAAATTAGATTGAGAAAAAAATAGTTAATTGATTGCTTTTCTTCAATCAACTTTTTTTTTAACATCCTTATTGGAGTATAATTGCTTTACAGTGTTGTGTTAGTTTCTGCTGTATAACAAAGTGAATCAGCTATACATATACATATATCCCCATATCCCCTCCCTATTGCATCTCCCTCCCACCCTCCTTATCCCACCCCTCTAGGTGTTGCAAAGCACCGAGCTGATCTCCCTGTGCCATGCAGCTGCTTCCCACTAGCTATCTATTTTACATTTGGTAGTGTATATATGCCAACGCTACTTTCTTCCTCCTTATCTCACCCCTCTAGGTGTTGCAAAGCACCGAGCTGATCTCCCTGTGCCATGCAGCTGCTTCCCACTAGCTATCTATTTTACATTTGGTAGTATATATATGCCAACGCTACTTTCTTACTTCGTCCCAGCTTACAGTCAACTTTTAATTATCCCAGGATAGATGATCAAAATTGTAGATTAGGCATGACCTTTATTTTGCTCACAACCTCTTCCCTTCAGTAGTTCCTACCTTTTTTCCCCTGCTGTGAAATACAAGAAAGGTAAATAATGTCTGAGAATTTTCTCATGAGTGACTTTCACTTACATTTCAAGCTATAATGACAAACTTTCAGAGTATTTGAGGATTTAAGTAGTCAAGCTTCATAAATTAGGACCAATTTTTCTCTCTCACTACACCTTTCTATTTGGTAGACAGTCATCTCCAAAATTACTTTCAGACCTAAATGTAGTTTAGCTTGTCTACACTCCTAAAGTTCATTCCTTAATTTTTTCGGCTCTCTCCATTTTTGCAGCCATTTGAAATTTAAGTGTTAACAAATTGCTAGTAACTGGAGCAAAAAGAGATGAATCCTATTTGAAATTCCTTTAAATTAATAAGAAGTTTAAATTGTATCTGAATGAGAAATAGTGGGGTTTTTTCCATTTGAAAATTTATATGTATTTATTAATTAATTGATTGATTTTTTTTTTTTTAGGATTAGAAAAAGTTGTCCAGTGTTCACGGTGTCATTTCCCCAGGCTGAACTTTCACTGAACCACCAGAGTATTCAAGGTACACTTTTAAGAGTAGAGTCTTATAAAGTGAATTTGTCTTTGCCTAAAAATAGAAGGCTTAGTTAGATATGGATTTATTTACAACTAGGCTGGTCTACTGTACATTGCTACCATACATTTTTCCATATGAAATCAGTGTTGCTGTTGACCTTGGAATTATGCTGCTTAAAGTTGCCCATATGCGAAGAGCTCAGGTGGAGTCAATACCTACTCCTCCACATCTACTTTTTTGACTTGTAATTTGGGGGCTCAAATTTGAAAACAATGTTTGTTTTCTCTATTCATAGCATTCTTAATATGTATGTCATGTCTTTCTTGACTGGCAGTTAGGCAGGCCATTTACTTGATTTCAGCTGTATTTAGAGGGTAGCTGTCTTTCACTTTGAAGTGCCACCTCTGTATGTTGTATGACTGTGTAGTAAATATTCTTAGTGGTCATTGAAACTTTGTATTATAAGAAAAGGCACAAGGACATGATACTTGAAGTTGAAAAGCTAAGTTTTAAAATCTCTGTCTTCTCCTGATCTGTTGCTCCTACAAAAATAGCAGTAGTACTTAATGCCATCACCAACTCTTGCATGCACTCCTAGTGCCTGGATTTTGGTCTGTAATATTATTTATTCATTATTTTAACAAATATTTATTGAGCCTGCTAAGTGCCAGGTGTATGGGTGCTATGGGTGTACAAATACCAAGCAAACCAGGGATCCTAAAAGGATAGCTGATCTGTCTTGGAGCTTGAAGATATTAGGATGGATCTGAAAATCTTACCATTGTTGGAAAACAAAAATGCTTTCAAGGATGTCAGGGGGCAGTGCTAAAAGGATAAAGAGCTAGGTCAATTGTCCTCCCACTGGCCAACCTGTGACAAATTACCTGGGGAAAAAAACTAACATGATTTTGGTTCATGGAAATAAGTTAAGTTTGTGAAAAAAAAAAAAACCATGAGTTCATAATGATACTCAAAAAATGTTAGTAGTGTTCAAAAGGTAGTCTCAATACAGGAAAAAAAAGCAACTTTAGTAGAATGTTGAAAAATGTTTAATGACTTTAAGAAATAGAGACTTGTTGATACATGTACCTTTAGGACATCTCCTGATTCCTTTTGGCCACTACATGAATGTTCCTTTTTATGCCTAACTCAACAGCATGAATTCATTTAAATTCTGTTACCTATAATGGAGATGGTAATGACACAGAGAAAGTAGTTATGATTTTTCCATGTAGTTACGAATACTTAGGATAACTCAGCCAAAGTAGAGAGGCTGGTTTTTAACTAAACTAATTCCAAACAGTTATAATATTACCTGGCTTCATGTGAAATATTTTTTTAAGGAATGGAAGAATTTCATAATTTTATTGCCAACATACTTTTATAAATTGGTACAATATTTATTAAATATTTGATATATCACATGAATGTTTGAGGGAGTCATTTCAAGTTGTATGATTAAGAAATGCTGAGTGAGACAATATGTTTTAATGCTTTAATAAAACTGGAATGAAAACATATAATGTTATCTTCTAGGACCTGAGGCTGAAGATCCTAAAGTGTTAACACACCCAGAAAAGGTTGGTCTGTATAATAGAAATTAGCTATTCAAATCTTGGGTTTAGATTTTTTTTAAAACATTATATTGATTAAAGTATCAAGCTCATTTAAGTTTTCCCCTAGGCAGGAATATGACTAAACCATTTCAATAGATAGAATTGTGTAACAACCCATTTCAGTGTTTTTGGTTTTTTTTAAGGGGAGTAATTTTCCAGTACTTTTCTTGTAAACTCTTATAAATCTGTCTTTGGAATAAAGCAGGCTTTCACTGTTCACAGGTTTTTTTGTGAGTTGCAAAAAATTTTTCCCTGCATTCCCACATTCAGTCTGGGCTGCCACAGTCAGACAGAAAGCATGAGGACACTTTTCTTACATCTGTAGTGGAGACCCATTTCAGTATTTATTCTTCCTTATCTCTAAAGAAATAGAATTTTCTTGATCTGTGTTTCTTATCTAGCATTATAAGTCTTTTATTCTTTATCTAGAGGAGAAGCATATAATTTAATATCAAACTAGTTGCTGAGATGATATAGCACAAATGCCTTCTGTTGCTTTGTCTATTACCCTTGTTCCTTTAATATTTCCTGCTGGATACTGCTTTCCCATCTTCCAGTTACTAATCAGTAACCATGTACTGAGTGCTTGTTTTGGCTTTGCTTTCTGCTTGGTGCTATGGGAAATCAGAGGACTATAAGATTGGCTCTGCCCATAATAGACTCCAACAATCAAGGACCTGCCCAGGCCAATCCTGTCATACACCTGTACCTTACTTCATCTCAGGTGTACCTAACACATTCCTACCTCCATGCCTTTGTTTAAGTCAGGAGCCAGAAAGCAAGGGAAAGAGCATAAAATTTGGAACCACATAGGTTGTGTTCCAAGGGCAAGTGTGTCATTTACATGTGTAATATATGGAAAGTGATACTCATTTCATAGGATTATAGTGAGGACTGAGAGCAGTGATGGCTCATGGTGTTTGGTACCTAGTTGGTGCTTAAGAAATACATGTTTTTCCTTCTTTTACGCCTTCACAAATCATTAATTTCTGGCTTAAGTTCCTTCTCCTCTTTGGATCTGTCTGAGATGACTGTGGTGATCTTGACCAAAATAATTGCTCCCTCTTTAACATTGCTTATTCACTATGTCAGTATTTCCCTATCACTTGCCTCCTGTGACATTAATAGATCTTCTGAGAATAAAGGATTGTTTTGAACAAAGAAGTTTAGAGAACACTGTATCCTAAAGTCTCCTCAAAGATTTATAGTGCACGTTTTGAAAAGTCTTGTAGTAAATAAATCTGTTTAACTTTGTTTAACCAAGCATTTTTCAGGCAATCTTGAAAACCCTTCACTGCCTCCCTTTCTTTCCCCCCAGAAAACTTATTCTTATAACACTAGGGCTATGGTTTATGCCATTCATTAGAGTTCATGCAGTGTTTTTGACATTATTTATAGTTTATTTAATGTCTTATGTATTAATGCCTTCAATCTTAATTTAGGAATTAAGTTCCTTTAGGGCAGAGTTCAGTATATATATATATATATATATATATATATATACTTTATTAGATCTAAGGCCTTGAATTTAGTAGATATAAGGACTTCAGATAAGAGGGAGATCTTGAACATGTCTTCAAGAATGGATAGGATCCAGTTCTTCAGTTCCTTCTAAATTTCTTTTATCTTTCTGAGCAAATTATAGTTTGCATTGCTAATAAATAAATATATATTATTAAGCTCTAGATGCTATGTACAGAGAATATAAATGGTGGCAGGTAGAAAAGGAAGAGAGAGAGAATAAAATGTTTTTCACTTCCCTTATTCAAATCAAATCATAGTATTAGAGGGCTTACAAGTTACAGTGCATTCTGGCAGAGTGATGTGTCAGTGAAGGTGGATTTGATTTTTAGAAACAGGCAAAAGTCACTGAAACCCATTCTGTTATTTAAGGTCAAGCAAATTAACAGTTTTAAATGTTGAAAAAAAGTTTAGTGCCTTTAAGCTATTGAGACTGATTTTCTTGAATGGCTTATAAACAATTTTGAAAGCGCTTTCAAAAGAGGAAGTCTAATAATATTTTGATCATTGGAAATATTGTGAGAACAGGTATAACCTATTAAGGTGATGTCTTTGAAAATAATAGTCATTTTGTGTTTTGTAGTTTTGTGGTTTTTGTTTAAAACAACCATAAGTCAGAGCCATTGATTTATAGCCAGAGCTTGTAATATTTACATAGTACTGTTTTCATTTCTCCTTTTCTCCTCCCTGACCACCTGTCCTTTGGCCTTTTTACATCACATTTACATATGCACACAGAGGTGGGGAATAAAAAGAAGGTGAAACTACACCAATTTTGTTCCTGGTTAATTAATAAAATTCAACTGGGATTTTTAGCAAGGGAGAATTTTTCAACTATTAACTGCAGTGAAGTTTTTAGATTATCTGTTGATTTAACTATCCATGTTATCTCTTCCTCTTCCCTTATCCCAGATAATTTAAACTTAGCTGAATAGATAATTTGCCATCTGTAATTATGGCCCGGACAATTTTACCCTTGGTCTACTATTAAATGTTTAACCATGTGTTCACAGTCATTAGTAATTTGGTATAGGAAAGTAATAAAGAGTATTTTTATTTATGGAAGGGAGGAAAGTTGATAAAGCTTTTTGGTGGTAACTTAGCAACATGATGAACTAGAAAACTATAACATTTTCATTTTAAACACTTTTTTGTATATGTAATAATGATGTAAATTCTATTTGGAATATACAGGAACTAAGTAGAGACAGAGACTCTCCTGAAATAAGCCTTCTCTCAAGTACTACTATTAAAGAATTTGATACATTTGCTGTTAAGGAGAACTCGTTAATAGAGCCAGAGAAGGAGCCTAGCAAGGAAGTCACATTGACCGTGACTTCTGAAGAAACCAAAGATGAAGAAAGCTCTCTTGAAACTTTTGTGTCTGCCTTAGAAAAGTTACTGACATCACCAGAAATCACCCAGGAGGAAAGACCGATTAGAGTAATGAGTGATTTTGAACGTAGAGAGTTGATGAACCCATTGAGCAATTCTTCGAGTTCCATATCAATACCTTTGACATGTCACAAATATTTACTAGAAAACTCAAAGGATGATGCATTGCCAGCTGAGTCGTTAGCAGCCTTAAACTCGTTGTCAGAAGCCAAGGTGGAACCCATCTGTCACAGAAAAGAGGGAGATATCAGTCTCAGTGCTGGAAATGAATGTTTAGGAGTGGAGCCCAATATGTCTCAGACTGATGAAGATTGTACACAAATAGCAGAGGTGAATTTTGAGACTCTTTGTTCTATTCAACCATTTGAACAGGATTCCAAGTTAGGTGAGCTACAGGACAAGCATCTTTCAGTGCAGCAAGTAAGTGCAAGTATGAGTCTATGATTTTGCCTTTTATAGTGACCTTTAACAGGTCTTCATTGCCCATATACTTTATTTTAAATTCAAACCTTCTACCCAAATACCAACACTCAGAAGATACTTTTTGACTTTGAAGCATATAGTTACCTTTTTCAAGGTTCCCGGGGTGGAGTTTTCAAGGGGTTAAAAGTTAAAATAGATAAGTTTCTCCTTTGAAAACCTGAGAAGATATATCATTATTACATTGCTTATATAGAAAAAGGAAAAAATTTGTTACCAGAATTTTCCCGATTAGCTCAGAAAATCACTATGTCTGCCTGGGTGCAGAGTAGAGTTAAGATACCCCATATCAGTTTCTAGTTGGAAGTAAAATATATGCAATTGGACTGCCAGGAGAGGGAGAAAATTATGCCTGGCTTCAGTACAACTTTGCATACTGTGTCTGAGGATACTGTCAGGTGACACAGTTCTTGGGTTTAGAATTCCTGGACTATTATGCTTGGAGACCCTGGAGTGGCCTATCACTTGCCAAGTCCCTTTTTCATGTTGACAATTTTTTTCTTTTTAAAAATAATCTTTATTTTTTCTTGATTATAATAGTGACACATCCTCATTATAAAAAAAAAAATCAAATATTACAGTAAGAGGAAGTCTCCCACAATTCCACTTTCCAGAGATAATCATTGTTAACAGTTTGCTGCATGTCTCCATTTTTTTCTATGCATATTCTATGTAAGTTTATTTTATATAAATAGGATTATATTATACGTAATGCTTTGCAACTTGTTTTTAAAATTTAATAATACATCGTGGTTATCTTTCTGTGTCAACAAATGTAGCACTACTTAAATCTTTCTACTTGTTGAATGGTATTCCATTCTATGGGTATGTTTGTGTGTGTGTGTGTGTGTGTATAATAATATAATTTATTTAACCAATTCACTAATGATGGTCATTTGGATTTTTTTTCTTTTCTATTCTCCTTCTGGCTATTACCAAAATGCTCCTGTGAACATTTCTTGGAAGGTTTAAATAACATGATACTAAGCTCAGGTTATAACATACACACCTGGAATAATACTACATGTAATTCTGGTCAAAAAATTTCAAAACAGACATAATGATATGTTTAAAAATCCAGAAAAAGAGAAACTAATCATGGTGATAGGGCATGAAGATTAAGTTAAACATTCCAGGATTCTAATCTAAAAAGAGGTAATATGAGTAAAGTGTAGGAAATTATGACTGGTATTGATAGAGTGAGCATGAACTTAGGAGGTCTTCAAAAAAAAGTCTACTTAGAAGTAGAAAAGAGATTGATTTAGAACAAATCAAATTAAATACTCTTTTACTTAGCTATAATAAAAATGTGAAACTTGTGGGACTTCCCCGGTGGTCTAGTTGTTAAGACTCTGCGCTCCCAATGCAGGGGGCCCAGGTTTGATCCCTGGTGAGGGAACTAGATCCCGCATGCCACAACTAAAGATCCCGTATGCCGCAACGAAGATCCCACATGTGGCAACAAAGACCCCGTGGGCTGCAACTAAGACCCGGTGCAGCCAAATTAAATAAATAAATAAATATTTTTAAAAAAATATGAAACTTGTTACCTTGAGAAGCTTTGCAAGCTGGATATATAAATAAGCTCAAGAAAGGTTTATGTGATATGTATAAAAATATGTATCCCCCTGAAAGTTAAATCTATAATGGATTATTAAGGGGAAGTTAGAGCCATTCATGATACATGGCTAACCTTTTAAAATCAATGTAATAGAAGTTATATAGTATCTCGTCCCACAAATATCACTTACTGTTGCTATCAAATAACAAAATACTAGGCTGAATAGAACACTGATCTGGCCTGGCGTGACAGTACTACTGTTTTTATGTGTCTCTCATCATTTCGTGCTACCCATTTCTGTGAAATTAAAGCACCCAGAGTGACCTTAGGTTTATCCTTGAGTTTTAAGGATGAATATTGATAAAAATAATATTTACTTATGCTTTTCTTGTCTTAGGCTTTTAAATCTGCATTGTCATTTGTTACATTAATTATGATAAAATTTTCATTATGTTCACATATGTCTATGGGTTTTTGTATTTCCATCTTATAAGGTATTTTTGTGTAATCAAAGGACAAGATAAAACTTAATTTCTTCTAATTTTATTTTATTTTTTTGCATTGTTGTAATTATTTGTGTATGTATTTACATCTTATTACAGAGTCTAGAAGACCCAAATTCATTTGGATTGCAAACTTTGGTTCATCAAAATGTCACCTCTTGTGATCCACTAAATAATAAGGGAAATTCAAATCCGGTGGAAAATAGCCCTGACCAGGACACTCCATGTGTGTTAAGGAGATCGTCCAGACTGAAAGTAGGCAGAGATGCAAAGCCCACAGATGACATATATAAGATGCCAGAAAAGATTTTACCCAAAATACTTGGCTGTGAGGATCAAACAAATAATAACTCTTCAACTGAGAATTTCAGGTATGCTACCAACCTAATAGATAATTCTGTGTTTGGGACATTAGAGTCAGTTTAACCTCTAAGTAAAGAACTTTATTTTTCAGTGTTGTTATTTTATTTATTTTGCAATTTAAAAAACCCCCAGAAAACTCTTTTACTTTCTTTTTTTAAGACAAAGTAATGGGAAATTGTTGTATTTTAGCTTAATGCTAATTTTCTTTCTTTAACATCTCTCACCACACATAGTTACAAATTTTTTTTCTTGTGATGAGAACTTTTAAGGTCTACTCTCTTAGCAACTTCTCAAATATACAATACAGTATTATTAACTATAGTCACCATGCTGTGCATTACATCCCCTGGACTTATTTATCTTATAACTGGAAGTTTGTACCTTTTGACCACCTTCACCCATTTCACCCACCCACACCATTTCCTACCTCCAGAACCAGTCTGTTCTCTGTATCTATTAGTTTAGGGTTTTTGTTTTTTTGTTTTAGATTCCACATGTAAGTGAGATCATATGGTATTTGTCTTTCTCTGACTTATTTCACTTAGCATAATACTCTCAAGGCCCATTCATGTTCTAGCAAATGGCAGGATTTTTTCTTTTCTATGGCTGAATACCATTCCTTTGTGTGTGTGTGTGTGTGTGTATCACAATTTCTTTATTCATCCATTGATGGATATTTAGGTTGCTTCCATGTCTTGACTATTGTAAGTAAAGCCATGGGCTTCCCTGGTGGCGCAGTGGTTGGGAGTCCGCCTGCCGATGCCGGGGATGCGGGTTCGTGCCTCGGTCCGGGGGGATCCCACGTGCTGCGGAGTGGCTGGGCCTGTGGGCCATGGCCGCTGGGCCCGTGTGTCCAGAGCCTGTGCTCCGTGGCGGGAGAGCCCACAGCAGTGAGAGGCCCATGTACCGCAAAAAAACAAAACAAAACAAAAAAAAAGCCACAGTAAAAATGGGACTGCAGACATTATTTTGAGATAGTGATTTTGTTTCCTTTGGATAAATACCCAGGAGTGGAATTTCTGGATCATATGGTAGTTCTATTTTTAATTTTTGAGGAATCTCCATACTGTTTTCTGTTGTGGTTGCACCAATTTACATTCCTACCAACAGTGCAAGAGGGTTCCCTTTTCTCCACACCCTCTCCAGCACTTATTATTTGTAGACTTTTTGATGATGGCCATTCTGACTGGTGTGGGGTGATATCTCATTGTGGTTTTGATTTACATTTCCCTGATGATCAGTGATGCTAAGCACCTTTTCATGTACCTGCTGGCCATTTGGATGCCTTCTTTGGAAATGTCTTTTTAGTTCCTCTCACATTTTCAAATTGGATTGCTTTTCTTTTTGCTATTGAGCTGTTTGAGTTCTTTATATGTTTTGGATATTAATCCCTTTTCAAATACATGATTTGCAGGTATTTTCTCCCATTTGGTAGGTTGTCTTTTCATTTTGTTGATAGTTTCATTTGCTGTACAGAAACTTTTTAAGTTGATGTAGTCTCACTTCTTTATTTTTGCTTTTGGTGTCAAATCCAAAAAATCATTGCCAAGACTCATGTCAAGGTGCTTACTTATGTTTTTTCCTAGGAGTTCTGTGGTTTCAAGTATTACTTTCAAGTCTTCAATCCATTTTGAGTTGATTTTTGTATATGGTGTAAGATTGTGATCCAGCTTTATTCTTTTGCATTTGGCTGTCCAGTTTTCTCAACACCATTTATTGAAGAGACTGTCCTTTCCCCATTGTATACTCTTGGCTCCTTTGTCATAGTTTAATTGACCATATATGGGTAGGTTTATTTTGGGGCTCTCAGAATAGAGAGAACCAAAATAAACCTACCCATATATGCTTTTATGCCAGTATTTTACAGTTTTTGATCAGTGCCATACCACAGGGCAAGTCCTTTTTTTTTGCCTGCCTCTTTTTTCCTAGAAGTTGTGAATAGAGTGGCTATTGGCATGCCAGTGTGGGAAGTGAGGACAGGAGCCTCAAAATACTCACAGGTGACTATCCCTAAAGGAGGGAAACCCATAGGTGGCACAAAGACAAAGAAACCATGATGACTGGCATGTCTGTCACAGAATTATCTGCAGTCTACTCAGGAGCCATCTCCATATTTAAAACTGCCATCCTGCTTGACAACAGCTCAGTAAAATATCTTTTTGAGTTTAAAAAAAATTTAGTCAGAAATTCGTTATGATTCTTTTTGAATGGTTGTGGAGAACATGATAGTAATTTTAAAAGCACATTTATTTTTCAAGAATGCAGAACCCTGCTTTAAGGATTGAAGGTAAAGGGAAGACTATGCATTCATCCAGACTCAAGAGTGGAGAACAGATCAGGAAAAACAGAAAACTTGCAGGGAAAAATGGTGAGGCCTATTTTATTTCTTTATTTCTTTAATAAGTAACTTACAAAAATATAGAATCCTGGTACTAAAAAAGGATTTAGAGATTATATGTCTCAACTTTCTCATTCTACTGATGAGGAAGTTCAGAGAGGTTAAGGATTTTCCCCAGCACTGCACAGCTCATTAGTAGTATAACTAGGATCCTGAACTTCTGCCTCATAGGCTGGTATATTTACTGTACTTGTACTTTTAAGAGAATAGTTTCAGAACCCTTTTGAAATTTAGATATCTGACCTATTTGTGGTGTGACTAACCTAGCATAGGCTTTGGGAAATTATAACCTAGGCTGGTATATTTACTGTACTTAAGAGAATAGTTTCAGAACCCTTTTGAAATTTAGATATCTGACCTATTTGTGGTGTGACTAACCTAGCATAGGCTTTGGGAAATTATAACCAGAAGAATAAATAAAGGAAATTATTATATATTTAGATGTTATTTCTTCGTTCCTATATATAAAACCCCAAAGAATGAACTAAAAAACTATCAGAAATAATAAGAACCTAGGAGTACTGGTTACAAAATAATAGATAGTGGGACAGTTGGCAGAATTGAAATATAGACTGTAGATTAAAGAATAATATTGTATCAATGTTAAATTTTCTTAATTTAATAATTTGGTTATGTAAGATAGTGTCCTTGCTTTTAGAGAATATGTTCTTAAGTGTTAGTAAGTAAAGAGGCATGGTGTATGCAAGTTATTCATTATGTGTATATGTGTCTGTGTGCATGTGTATGTATATATAAAGAGGGAGATAGAATGATTTAAGTGGCGGCAAAATGTTAACAATGGGGGAATCTTTTGTTTTATTTTTATAACTTTTTTATAAATAGGAAATTATTTCCAGCTAAAAAGTTTAAAAAATTCAATAAACCAAAAGAAGACAAAAGTAAATACCTTTCATATACATAAGTATTACCCAGTTACAAAATATAAGAGAAGATCCCATTTATAATAGTTACAAAAGAGAGAAAATACCTGATTATATACCTAATAAGAAATTGCCATACCTGTAAGAAGAAAGTGTAAAAATTATGCTGAGGGACATAAAAAAGACTTGAATAAATGGAAAGAAGAGCCTTATTCTTGACCATAAAGATTCAGTATTGTAAGAAACTTACTTCTCCCTAAATTATTCTGTAAATGCATGAGAGCTCAATCAAAAACAGTTTTTTGTGTATTTGTTAATTGTTTTGTTTTATTTTGCTTTATAGGGCTGGAGGTTAGCTATGAGAATGATACAGAATTTCAGCTGAAAAACTAAATATAAAAGACTAACCAAGAAAATTCTGAAAAATAAAACAAAGGGAGAGTAGAGAGGCAGGAACCTGCTCTACATAATGTGAAAGCAATTAGAAGACAATAGAAGTTAAAATAAGTTGGTATTGGCACAGGAATAGACAGATAAATCAGTGAAACAGAATAAAGGGTTTAGATGTAGAAGCCAGATACAATGGGAATATGGGGGTAGGTCTGTGATAAATATGGCATCTCAAATTGATGGCAGAAAGAAGGACTAAATAATAAATAGTGAAAAACACAAACAGTTGGATCCCTATAACATTCCTTATACCAAATTTTTTTTTTTTTTTTTTTTTGTGGTTTGCGGGCCTTCCTCTGTTGTGGCCTCTCCCGTGTGGAGCACAGGCTCCGGACGCGCAGGCTCAGCGGCCATGGCTCACGGGCCCAGCCGCTCCGCGGCATGTGGGATCTTCCCATACCGGGGCGCGAACCCGGTTCCCCTGCATCGGCAGGCGGACGCGCAACCACTGCGCCACCAGGGAAGCCCCTCCTTATACCAAATTTAATTCCAGTCTGGCCAGAGTTAAAGGAAAAAAAAAAGTTCTAGGAGAAAAGACAAGTGAATCTTTTTATAATCTTGGAAAAACCCTTTGTAAAGAACAATTCAAAATCAGAAGCCAGGAGGGAAAAGAATGATAAAATTGACTATATACATTTTTAAAAAATTGTATGGAAAGATATCCTAAAGAAAAACCGATCATCAAACACAGAAGAAATATTAATAACACATGGCAAGGGGTTAATTATACTAGTATGCAAAGAGCTCTTACAAAACAGTAAGGATAAAGAAAAATAGGAGTTCACAGAAAAAAAAATGTAAATACCTGAAAAGATTAACATCTCACTCATACTTAAAGAAATGCAAATTAACAAGTACAATTTTCAACTAAGAGAATGCCAATAAACATTTGAGAGTTCCCAGTGTCAAGAATGTGGAAAAAGTAAACAATCTCATATGCTTTTGGTAAAAGTTTTTTCAGTCTTTTTATAGGGCAGTTTATTTACATTCATCAGAATTTTAAATCACAGTTCTTTTGAATCAGCAATTCTGTTTAAAGGAATTTATTCTATGGCTGTGTTTGCTTAAATATGTAAATATATTTTATAAAGATGTTCATTACAGCATTGTTTATTATAATAAAATGACTAGAAACAATCTAATTAAGTGAATAGTTAACAAATTATAATATAACCAATGAAATAATATTCAGTCATTTAAGAAGTCAGAAGAATATGTATGTGTTGATAAGGAAAAAAAGGCCATGGTTTTTTTTTTTTTCATGTCATAAGGATAATATCAAATTTCTTGTTGGAAACAATGCAAGCAAGAAGACAGTAGAGCAGCAGCTTTAAAGTACTAAAAGAAATTCTATAGAATTCTATAACTAGAACCTAGAATTCTATACCTAGAAAAATATCTTTCAAAAATGAAGGTGAGGGGAGAGGAACCAAGATGGCGGAGTAGAAGGACGTGCTCTCACTCCCTCTTGTGAGAACACCAGAATCACAACTAGCTGCTGGACAATCATTGACAGGAAGACACTGGAACTCACCAGAAAAGATACCCCACATCCAAAGACAAAGGAGAAGCCACAATGAGACGGTAGGAGGGGCGCAATCAGAGTAAAATCAAATCCCATGACTGCTGGGTGGGTGACTCACAGAGGAGAACACTTATACCACAGAAGTCCACCCCCTGGAGTGAAGGTTCTGAGCCCCACGTCAGGCTTCCCAACCTGGGGGTCCGGCAACAGGAGGAGGAATTCCTACAGAGTCAGACTTTGAAGCCTAGTGGGATTTGATTGCAGCACTTCGACAGGACTGGGGGAAACAGAGACTCCACTCCTGGAGGACACACACAAAGTAGTGTGCGCATAGGGACCCAGGGGAAGGAGCAGTGACCCCAGGGGAGACTGAACCAGACCTACCTGCTGGTGTTGGGTGGTCTCCTGCAGAGGCGGGGGGTGGCTGTGTGTCACCGTGAGGACAGGGACACTGGCAGCAGAAGTTCCGGGAAGTACTCCTTGGTGTGAGCCCTCCCAGAGTCTGTCATTAGCCCCACCAAAGAGCCCAAGTAGGCTTCAGTGTTGGGTTGCCTCAGGCCAATCAACCAACAGGGAGGGAACCCAGCCCCACCCATCACCAGTCAAGCAGATAAAGTTTTACTGAGCTCTGCCCACCAGAGCAACAATCAGCTCTACCCACCACCAGTCCCTCCCATCAGGAAACTTAACACAAGCCTCTTAGATAGCCTCATCCACCAGAGGGCAGACAGCAGAAGCAAGAAGTCCTACAATCCTGCAGCCTGTGGAACAAAAACCACATCACAGAAAGATAGACAAGATGAAAAGGCAGAGGGCTATGTACCAGATGAAGGAACAAGATAAAACTCCAGAAAAACAACTAAATGAAGTGGAGA
>NC_041221.1:76388629-76391322 GCF_002837175.3 Physeter macrocephalus | reverse complement strand
GACCACGGAAAAAGAATGGAGGCAAAGATTGAGAAGATGCAAGAAATGTTTAACAAAGACCTAGTAGAATTAAAGAACAAATAAACAGAGATGAACAATACAATAACTGAAATGAAAACTACACTAGAAGGAATCAATAGCAAAATAACTGAGGCAGAAGAATGGATAAGTGACCTGGAAGACAGAATGGTGGAATTCACTGCTGTGGACAAGAATAAAGAAAAAAGAATGAAAAGGAATGAAGACAGCCTAAGAGACCTCTGGGACAACATTAAATGCAACAACATTCACATCATAGGGGTCCCAGAAGGAGAAGAGAGAGAGAAAGGACCGGAGAAAATATTAGAAGAGATTATAGTCAAAAACTTCCCTAACATGGGAAAGGAAATAACCACACAAGTCCAGGAAATGCAGCGAGTCCCATACAGGATAAACCCAAGGAGAAACACTCTGAGACACACAGTAATGAAATTGAGAAAAATTAAAGGCAAAGAAAAATTATTGAAAGCAGCAAGGGAAAAATGACAAATAACGTACTTTGTTATGGGAACTCCTATAAGGTTAACAGCTGATTTCTCAGCAGAAACTCTACAAGCCAGAAGGGAGTGGCATGATATACTTAAAGTGATAAAAGGAAAGAACCTACAACCAAGTTACTCTACCCGGCAAGGATCTCATTCAGATTCGATGGAGAAATCAAAAGCTTTATAGACAACCAAAAGCTAAGAGAATTCAGCACCACCAAACCAGCTTTACAACAAATGCTAAAGAAACTTCTCTAAGTGGGAAACACAAGAGAAGTAAATGGATTAAATGCTCCCACCAAAAGACACAGACTGGCTGAATGGATACAAAAACAAGACCCATCTATATGCTGTCTACAAGAGACCCACTTCAGACCTAGGGACACATACAGACTGAAAGTGAGGGGATGGAAAAAGATATTCCATGCAAATGGAAATCAAAAGAAAGCTGGAGTAGCAATACTCATATTAGATAAAATAGACTTTAGAATGTTACAAGAGACAAGGAAGGACACTACATAATGATCAAGGGATCAATCCAAGAAGATATAACAATTATAAATGTATATGCACCCAACATAGGGAACACCTCAGTATATAAGGCAACTGCTAACAGCTCTAAAAGAGGAAATTGACAGTAAAACAATAATAGTGGGGGACTTTAACACCTCACTTACACCAATGGACAGATCATCCAAAATGAAAATAAATATGGAAACAGAAGCTTTAACTGACACAATAGACCAGATAGACTTAATTGATATTTATAGGACATTCCGTGCAAAAACAACAGAATACAATTGACAGTAAAACAATAATAGTGGGGGACTTTAACACCTCACTTACACCAATGGACAGATCATCCAAAATGAAAATAAATATGGAAACAGAAGCTTTAACTGACACAATAGACCAGATAGACTTAATTGATATTTATAGGACATTCCATCCAAAAACAGCAGATTACACTTTCTTCCCAAGAGCACACGGAACATTCTCCAGGATAGATCACATCTTGGGTCACAAATCAAGCCTCAATAAATTTAAGAAAATTGAAATCATACCAAGCATCTTTTCTGACCACAGCACTATGAGATTAGAAATGAATTACAGGGAAAAAAGTGTAAAAAACACAAACACATGGGGGCTAAACAATACGTTACTATATAACCAAAAGATCACTGAAGAAATCAAAGAGGAAATCAAAAAATACCTGGAGACAAATGACAATGAAAACATGACGATCCAAAACGGATGGGATGCAGCAAAAGTAGTTCTAAGAGGGAAGTTTATAGCTATACAAGCCTACCTCAAGAAACAAGAAGAATCTCAAATAAACAATGTAACCTTACACCTAAAGGAACTAGAGAAAGAAGAACATACAAAACCCAAAGTTAGCAGAAGGAAAGAAATCATAAAGATCAGAGCAGAAATAAATGAAATAGAAACAAAGAAAACAAAAGCAAAGAAAGATCAATAAAACTAAAAGCTGGTTCTTTGAGAAGATAAACAAAATTGATAAACCATTAGCCAGACTCAACAAGAAAAAGAGGGAGAGGACTCAAATCAGTAAAATTAGCAATGAAAAAGGAGAAGTTTCAACACACACCACAGAAATACAAAGCATCCCAAGAGACTACTACAAGCAACTCTATGCCAATAAACAGGACAACCTGGAAGAAACGGACAAATTCTTATAAAGGTATATAACCTTCCAAGACTGAACCAGGAAGATATAGAAAATATGAACAGACCAATCACAAGCAATGAAACCGAAACTGTGATAAAAATCTTCCAACAAACAAAAGTCCAGGACCAAATGGCTACACAGGTGAATTCTATCAAACATTTAGAGAAGAGCTAACACCCATCCTTCTCAAACTCTTTCCAAAAATTGCAGAGGAAGGCACACTCCCAAAGTCATTCTATGAGGCCACCATCACCCTGATACCAAAACCAGACAAAGATACTACCAGAAAAGAAAATTACAGACAAATATCACTGATGAATATAGATGCAAAAATCCTCAACAAAATACTAGCAAACAGAATCCAACAGCACATTAAAAGGATCATACACCATGATCAAGTGTGATTTATCCCAGGGATGCAAGGATTCTTCAATATATGCAAATCAATCAATGTGATACACCATATTAAAAAATTGAAG
>NC_041221.1:76370484-76388364 GCF_002837175.3 Physeter macrocephalus | reverse complement strand
AAACACTCCCATTTACCACTGCAACAAAAAGAATAAAATACCTAGGAATAAACCTACCTAGGGAGACAAAAGACCTGTATGCAGAAAACTATAAGACACTGATGAAAGAAATTAAAGGTGATACCAACAAATGGAGAGATATACCATGTTCTTGGATTGGAAGAATCAATATTGTGAAAATGACTGTACTACCCAAAGCAATCTACAGATTCAATGCAATCCCTATTAAATTACCAATGGCATTTTTTACGGAACTAGAACAAAAAATTTACATTACATTACATTTGAAAATCAATCACTGTAATTTGTTATATTAATAAGCTAAAAACGAAAAACCATATGATCATCGTAGTCGATGATGCAGAGAAAGATTTTGACAACACCTAACATCCATTACTGATGAAAACTCTCAGCAAACTCAGAATAGAGGGGAACTTGGTTAATCTGACAAAGGGCATCTACAAAAAAAATACACAGCTGTCATACTTAATGGTGAAAGACTGAATGCTTTCCCCCTAAGATCAGAAATAAGACAGGGATGTCTGTTTCCACCACTTGATCATTGTACTGGAGGTCCTAGCCAGTACAGTCAAGAAGAAAAACAAATAAAAGGCATCCGTGTTGGAAAAGAAGAAGTAAAACAGTCTTTAGTCACAAGTGACATAATCGTCTGTATAGAAAATCTGATGGAATCTACAATAAAAACAACTGTAAGTGAGTTTAGCAAAGTTGCAAGATACAAGATCAATATACAAATATTAATTATATTTCTGTATTATAGCAACAATTAGAAAGTGAAATATGAAAACCAAACAATTAGGAAGTAAAATTTATGCCACAGTTTCAAAAAATGTGAAATACAGATAAAATTTAGCAAAAGATGTAAAAGACAGGTACACTGAAACCTACAAAATATTAGACAGAGAAAACACAGAAATTTTTTTTTTTTTTTTTCCCGTACGTGGGCCTCTCACTTCTGTGGCCTCTCCCATTGCGGAGCACAGGCTCCGGACGCGCAGGCTTAGCGGCCACGGCTCACAGGCCCAGCTGCTCCGCGGCATGTGGGATCTTCCCGGACCGGGGCACGAACCGGCGTCCCCTGCATTGGCAGGCAGACTCTCAACCACTGCGCCACCAGGGAAGCCCAACACAGAAAATTTGATGGAGAGAAATGGAGAGAGATTGAGTCAGAAGACAATATTATTAAGATGTTATTTCTACTCAGCTATATTTATGGATTCTACACAATCTCAATCAAAATTCCTGTAGGATTTTCTTATAGAAATTCCAAAGCTGGTTCTAAAATTCATATGGAATGCAAAAAATCTAGAATAGTAAGACAACTCTGATAAAGAACAAAGTTAAAGGGCTAACACTACCTGATTTCAAGAATTATTATATGGTATAATCAAAACAGCATGATATTGGCATCAAGATAGGGAAATAGGGCCATGGAAGGAGAAGGGAGTTCAGAAATAAACCCTGAGTTTTGACAAAGGCACAAGGCCTTTGTAGTGGAGAACGATTGGATATCTATATGCAGCAGAATGTTATTCAGTGTCATTCTGTGTATTTTAAGAGTGTTGATTTTTGTTTTGGCCAACAGGTTACTTGAAGATCAGTTTGATCCTTTCAACACTTTTTTAAAAACCTTGTTAGGCAGGTCTAGTGTAAGCTTTACTCTAGGACTAGTTTAGCTCTGCTACTAAGACATGACCCATTAAAGGTCTCTCTGAATGTTCCAGTAGTTGAGCAAGGCCTCTCTCCTCAGCCTGGCAGGAATGTGAATGTCTCCCAGCCTGTGTGATCTCTGATGGTTGTTAATTTATAGTTCCTGGGTAATTGTTCTTGCCCAGCCTCATGAAGATTCACCCCATGCATGAGCAGTTCAGTATTCAGATAACAACTTAAGGAGCCCTTCTTACAGATTTCTGGTGCCTTTTCTCTACGCTCTCATCTCTGGTGCCCTGCCCTGTAAGTTCTGTTCACCCCAGTCTCCCCAGACTCTGACCTCTGTCTCCTTAGCTCAGCAGAATCACCTTGCTGTGCTTGTGCTATACTCTGAAAAGCCTCCAGACAAGAAGCTGGAGTGAGTGACCTTAGGGCTCACTTCATTGTCTTCACTCAGGGGAGTCAAATAGGTCTGAACTACCTGTTTTCCAATGTCTGAATAAAGGGTCTTTTCCCTCCATATATTTTGTTTAATATTCTAGTTGTTTACAATGGGAGGGCAAGTCACATAGTCGTGATTGGAAGTGAATGTCTTTCACAACTTAGTTTTCATTGAAAATTTTTGTATTCTTAATTTGTTATTTTGAATAAATTGCATATTTATATTAGAGGTACAACTGGAAAAGACAGATCTGGGAGTAAAGACTATTGATTTTTGCATATAGTTTATCTGGTGGGAGCAGAATGCTTTGTAGTCTGGGGTGGGGGAAGGCAGGCTCAGGTGTTCAGCAGTTGGTTTGTTTTACAGTGGAACTGAATGGAGAGAATCAAATAAAAACAAAGCAGTTAAATTGTGGTCCATTAAGAAATCTTTTGCAATACTCAATTACCTTTCTGAGGTTTTAGGATGGGGCAGGTTATTTAGATGAAACTGGAAAAGCTATCACCAAAGTTACTCTGAGGGAATTCCCTGGCGGTCCAGTGGTTAGGACTCTGTGCTGTCACTGCCGAGGGCCCGGGTTCAATCCCACAAGCTGGGCGGTGTGCCAAAGGAAAAAAAAGCTATTCTGAAATTCAGGAAAACCAAATGAGTATTATCTGTAAAAATTGACAGGATGTGGATTATCTAGATGAGGAGTTTAGGAGGCACAGGGGAGAAATGATACTTGGTATATATAACCTGGAAAACTATTTTAATTGTGTATTTCCCAGCTTAGGAAGTCAAAACTATTACACTGCTCAAGACCAAGCTTTATTTAATTTCATGACAATTATTTTTAGTAAAGAAAGAAAATTTAGCATTCTCTTTTCTGGTCTTGCTGGGGTTAATTTTTGTATCTTCCTTATATACTTCTGAGATTTTCTCCTCATGGTTTTATAAGACATTTTGGTATTGTAGTATTTTGTTAGGTTTAATAACATCTAATTCTGGATTTAAATAATCCCTTTCACCAGAACTTTTAAGAAAATAATCCATTAGTCTTCTCATATATGCACCTTTCCTGAAGTTTCTTTCAATCAATATAAACTGCTTACATGATTTATAATTTACTCAAATATTTCAAACTAATGTCATTTGTCTTTTTCACCTTTTTGCATGTAGATACCATTATAGATGGGTTAATGGATGAAATACTCCTCCATAATGTAATATACTCTATTCCAGAATGTTGACTGGATTCATTCTATTACTTATATTCCTCTTGATTTTCAAATAAGGATTATTAATTTTTTTGTTTTCTTTTGTTCACGCCCTCATTTCAGAAAAAATGAAGATGAATAAAGTATCTCGTTGTAACATTAACCGGAGAAACATGTTTGGAGAGAACTTACTGTATAAAGCTGCTCTGCACAATGATGCTAATCTTGTTCATCATTATATGAAGAAAGGTGGAAATGTTAATCAACCAAGTTATGCTGGTAGGTTGTGGTTACCACTTACAGTTATCTTAAGAGTGGTTTGTAGTTTCAGCTGAGTCACTACTATGAAACTATAGCAAAGTAGACCTAAGGCAAGTCTCAAACAGAAAGCTTCCAGGTAATTTTTCTGCTTAGGCAGTGCTTCACCATCATCTCCCAGGGAAGTGGTAAGATAGGGGGGAGAGGCAGGAGAAGAACATTACATTTCACCTTCAAAGATTATGCCTGGGGCCTCCCTGGTGGCGCAGTGGTTGCGCGTCCGCCTGCCGATGCAGGGGAACCGGGTTCGCGCCCCGGTCTGGGAGGATCCCACGTGCCGCGGAGCGGCTGGGCCCGTGGGCCATGGCCGCTGAGCCTGCGTGTCCAGAGCCTGTGCTCCGCAACGGGAGAGGCCACAACAGAGGAAGGCCCGCATACCACAAAAAAAAAAAAAAAGATTATGCCTGCCTTCAAAGGTTATGCCTTCAAAGGCCCACTGCACCAGGTGGGCCATGTGCAGTGGCATTACACAGAAGGATGGGGTTCCTGGGGCTGGCTTGCTGGCTTTGTGTGGGCATTTTTACTATGAGACTCAGCTTTTAATGGAAGAGAAATGAGGTTCAAAGCTGAAAGAAGCTGATGGTACACTGAGCTTCAGGGAAAATTGATGATAAAATGGTAGATGTACAGCAAGGACAATTGCCAGGGAAATGGAGAGAACAGACTATGAGGTAGAGAGGGTGGGGCAGGAAGCTCAGAAAGAACAGTCTTTCTGCAAGGCTAGGTCTCTGGTACAGTGTTCCTGTGGGGAGAACCTGATACAGTCTCCTGGAGAGGAATGATTCCTTAAAGGCACTTAAGTACTTAAAACACTGAGCAGCACTGTGTCCATACCTTTATTATTGTTTCTAGACTTTCTCGATATATGAAACAATGCACAAAGTCTTATGGTACACAGAGATAAGCAGCATAATCCATGGACAAGCAGGTGATTACAAGTGCACCCCCAGTACTTACTTTAGCAGCACCTGGGTTTATACTATAATCAGGGTTTTAAAGACTATTATTCTAAGTCTCACACCCAGTTCATCCATTATGGTCTTATAGCCCTCAACCTTGGATCCTTACTTGCTAGCCAGAGCACTTGCTCCCTGATTTTGAGAAATATATGGTTCTTTCTCTTAGTCTCTATGTGCTCCTTAAGTTCAGAAGTAGTTCTGCATGCCACTAACTGGACTTTATGGATTTCCCAAGCATCAATCTTAACATGTTTCTTTTCATTAACCTTTTTTTCTGTGCCATCACTAACATCCCCAGTTGCTATTCCCTGCTTGTCTTTGGCCAGGCAGTGACCTTCTCCTCACTTCCCTAGGTACTTCTGTGACCTTCATGAATTCTTTATCCTTCCATATTTTCCAGACTTTGTGAACTCTCTTGTTTTCTATCTTTCCTTCTCAATTTGCATCTTAATCTGAGCTTTACTACTTCTAGCTACCACATCCCACAGAATTGCAGAGGGCAGTGTTTGCAAAGGGTTGTCCGTAAGCCATTTTTGTAAGAGTCACTTAAAATATTTGTTCAAAATGCAACCTTTACTTCACCCCCCCAAAGCACACACACACAAAATCACTCAAAATCACAATCAAAATCTATAGGTTAAAATCTGGAAATCAAGTTCCCTAGATGATTTTTATTCTCATTAATGTTCAAGAACTATGGACAAGAGGTGTATGGCCTCTATATAATTCAGTGTAGTGATAGTGAGATTTTACCGTATGCCTCCTCTGTGCCAGATACTATGAAAACAAAAATATAAACATCTACGAGGAAGGTTTAAATAAATTTATTTTGTGAGATAATCCAATAAAGGCTTAAGTGCCTTTTGAGGAATTAACAAAATGTTATAGTAACAGACCAATGGTCTTTTTATAGGTAACATTTGCATTTTATAAGTCCTCATTTACATTTTGTGATATCTTTGATTTAAAAAACCAATTTCAATAATTCTTTACCTATCAAAACCAAGGGTGACAACCATGAAGTAGCCTGAAAATAAATTCTGAATACCTAAAATAGATCTAATAAAGCTTCTTTGCTAAAACCCTCTCAGATCAATGACTTGATCATTATTTTACACAGAATCCTATCTGATTCCTAAGCCTATGACACATTAGAACTGAAAAGAAAGGTTGGCTTAGGCCAGGATATTGATAATAGCAGGAAGTTTAAGCCAACAGCAAGGCAAGAGACAGATAAAAAATGAGAGGCAAAATTGTTGAGGACTGTAATGAAGAGAGTGCACTTTATATCTCTGTAGGTGTTAACAATTGCTGCATTAGATCATATAACTAATATTATTATGATCTTGAATCTTTTTAAACAAATGCGTTAAATTATATTGTCTTCATGGGAAATTTACACTTTTATAAACCTTTAAAGAAATTTCCTCCAAGATAGTTACATTTTTAAAAAGAAAAAACGATGTTGCTTAAGGATCTCCCAACCTGCAGTTTTGGGAGATAATAAAAGATCTGTTATAAAATGTACTCCATCTTTATTTAAGAGGAGTGGTTTTACAACACAGAAGGAGTAAGCCTTAGGAGAAGGGAAATTCTTTGTTACATTTGATTTCTTTCTGGAATATGTAGCCCTTTCTGTGGTCTAGAGTAGCTCTCTGCAGAATAAAGGTCCCTCTGGCTTTGTTGCTGCTGGGAATTTCTTTCAACCCTGGAACTGATACTGTTCATCACTGGGTCATCCTTGCTTACTTAGGTCACACTTAAAGTAGCAGTCATTTTCGGCTTCCCTCCCCAAGACCCCATCATTTACTATAAATTGCTCACATGTACTTTGTTTTCTATGGGAATTTTCTGAAGTAAATTTAGTGTACGAGACTGGCTTTTTCTTGGAAGCCAGGTAGTTGCTTTACATTTACCCTATCTTTTAGTCATTCTGAGCTCAGGGAAAACAAACATCTTTTGTTATGGTTATTTTCTCATTCCTGTAGCAGCCATTTCTGTCCCCTTTAGGAAACTAATTTTTATTGTAGTCTAAGCAAAACCTAAATAAGGAAAGGAAGTTTCCTAGAAGGAAAATCATCATCTGCATTCCAAAGTTAATAACTTCTGGATTTCTGATACTTCATTTTTCATCCCACCAAACCTAGAGTGTGGCAAATAATCAAGTTAACCAGTGTACATTATCAGTAAGCAAATTTCCACTGGTTTACAGGTCCCAGAACCTATATAGCAACTAGTTCACGCTTTTTATTGGAGACAGTACTTTGGGGGAAGGGAGTTTTTATATTATTTTTTAAAAAATAGATAGTTCTTAGTTATCTTCCAAAAGTTCACGCTTATTTGAAAATTTTTATGAAATTATGAAATATTTCAAACATACAGAAAAGTTGAAAGAATTGAACAGTGAACATCCATATACCTAATTCCTAGATTCTCCGTATTTGTTTTTGTTACATACTTATTGTAAAGGCAAACACTCATGTGTTTCTCCTCTACTCACACCCAGATATGTGGGTTTTCCACACATTGAACAATTCTTCCACACCAGCTGGGTATCCTGAAATTCAATTCAATTCTGACACTAAACATTGTTAATGTAGACTCCACAGATTAAGAAATCAGTCCCATGAGGCTGACCCCCACTTCAGATGCCAATCGCAAATAGGAGATCACCAGGTTACCCACAGCTTTCATTCACCTTGGCTACAAACTGGGAGTTACCATGACCCATTTCTTGGATTTGATCATTTCCTAGAACAGCTCATGGACTCAGGGAAACACTTAACTTATATTTACCAGTTTATTATATAATAAAGCATATGATTAAGGATACAGTTGAAAAGCCAGATGAAGAGGGTACATAAGGTGAGGTCTGGAAGGGTCCGAAACACAGGAAATTCTGTCTCCATGGAATTGGGGTGTGCTGTCCTTTCAGCATGCAGGTATGTTCACCAACCTGGATAAGCTCTCCAAACCCCATACTTCGGGGATTTTTATGGAGACTTCATCACGTAGGCATGATCGATTTTTAAATCCATTTCTAGCCCCTCTCTCCTTTCTGAAGTACAGAGGCAGAACTGAAAGTTCCAGCTTCTAATTATGACTTGGTCTTTGTGGTGACCAGCCTCATCTATGAGCCCACCAAAACTTGCTTCATTGGAACAAAATACACTTCTATCTCCCAGGAAATTCCAGGGGATTTTAGGAGCTCTGAGACAGATTCTCCTATCATTCAGGAAATTACAAAGGTCTTGGAAATTCTGTATCAGGAACTAGGGTCAAAGACTATAAGGACGAAAGGTTCTCCTGCCACCCCTGTTTACAAGGGTTTTAGGAGCTCTGTGTTAGGAACCAGGGGGCAGAGGCCAGTATACATATTTTTTATTTTTTCAATTATTCTTTCAACTCCAACATGGCTTTCTCAAACATTTATTTCTTTATTATTTTTAAAAATTGAAGTTTAGTTGATTTACAATATTATATTAGTTTCAGGTATACAACATAGTAATGCAATATTTTTATATGTTATACTCCATTTAAAGTTAATACAAAATAATGGCTATATTTCCCAGTCCTGTACAATATTTCCATATTGCTTATGTATTTTGTACATAGTAGATTGTGTCTCTTAATTCCCTACCTCTTTCTTGCCCCTCCCCACGTCCCTCTATCCACTGGTAGCCATTAGTTTTTACTCTATATGTGTAAGTCTGTTTCTGTTTTGTTATATACATTTGTTTGTTTTATTTTTTAGATTTCACAAATGTCATAACATATAGTATTTGTCTTTCTCCGTCATATTTCGCTAAGCATAGTACTCTCTAGGTCCATCCACATTGTTGCAAATGACAGATTTCATTCTTTTTTATGGCTGAGTAATATTCCAGTGTGTGTGTGTGTGTGTGTGTGTGTGTGTGTGTGTGTGTGTATACCACATCTTCTTTTTCTGTTCATCATTGTTGGGCACTTAAGTTGCTTCCAAATCTTGACTATTTGTAAATAATGCTGCTGTGAACATTGGGGTGCATGTATCTTCAAATTAGTGTTTTCATTTTCTTCAGATACATACCCAGCAGTAGAATTGCTGGATCATAAGGTAGTTCTGTTTTTTGGTTTTTGAGGAACCTCCATACAGTTTTCCATAGTGGCTGTACCAATTTACATTTCTACCAACAGTGTACAAGGGTTATCTTTTCTCTGCATCCTCACCAGCCTTTGTTATTTGCAGACTTTTTGATGATAGCCATTTTGACAGTTGTGAGGTGATATCTCATTGTGGTTTTGATTTGTATTTCTCTGATAATTTTTCATGTTGGGCATCTTTTCATGTGCCTGTTAGCCAGCTGTATGTCTTCTTTGGAAAAATGTCTGTTCAGGTCTTCTGCCCATTTTTTGATTGGCCTGTTTGTTTTCTTGATATTGAGTTGTATGAGCTGTTTATGTATTTTGGATATTAACCTCTTATTGGTCATATCATTTGCAAATGTTTTCTCCCATCCAGTACATTGTCTTTTTGTTTTGTCGATGGTTTCCTTTGCTGTGCAAAAGCTTTTCAGTTTAACTAGGTCCCATTCGTTTATTTTTGGTTTTGTTTTCTTCATCTTAAGAGACAGATCCAAAAAAGTATTGCTATGATTTATGTCAAAGTGTGTTCTGCCTATGTTTTCTTCTGGGAGTTTTATGATTTTCCATCTTACATTTACATCTTCAATCCTTTTTGAGTTTATTTTTGTATGTAGTGTGAGAAAATGTTCTTATTTCATTCTGACAACCTCTGCCTGTCTAATTGGGGTAATTAGTCGATTTTCATTTAATATGAATATTTCTATTTACTGCCATTTTACTCGTGTTTCTTGTGTCTTCATCTATTTGTTTCTTTCTTTGTCTTTGCATTATTTTGTAGTGATTACTCTAGGGATTACAATATACATTTTTAATGTTTTATATTTGTCTTAGAGTTAATATTGTAATACTTCATATAAAATGTAAGAACATTGAATACATCTCCCTTTTCCTTTTTTTTTTATTTTAATAAATTTATTTATTTATTTTTGGCTACATTGGGTCTTCGTTGCTGTGCGTGGTCTTTTTCTAGTTGCAGTGAGCGGGGGCTGCTCTTCGTTGCTGTGTGCAGGCTTCTCATTGCAGTGGCTTCTCATGTTGTGGAGCGTGGGCTCTAGGCACACGGGCTTCAGTACTTGTGGCACACAGGCTCAGTAGTTGTGGCTCGTGGGCTCTAGAGCACAGGCTCAGTAGTTGTGGCACACGGGCTTAGTTGCTCCGTGGCATGTGGGATCTTCCTGGCTCAGGGCTTGAACTCGTGTCCCCTGCATTGGCAGGCAGATTCTTAACCACTGTGCCACCAGGGAAGCCCCTCCCTTATCCTTTATGTTATGTCTGTCACATATATTACATGTATATACAGGATAAACTCCAAAACATAAAGTTATAATTTTTGCTTTAAGTAGCCTTGTGTATTTTAAGGAAATTTATAGGAAATAAATTCTATTAACTATATATTTACCAGTTTTGGTGCTCTTCATTTCTTCCTCAAGGCTTTCTACTTAATAGTATTGGAGAAACTCCTTCTATAGACGTTCTTAACTGGAGTGTCCCCTCAAAGGGGACATTTGGTAGTTTCTGGAAACATTTTTAGTTTTTACAACTGGAATAGGCAGCAGGGTACTACTGGCATCTGATGGATTAAGACCAGGGATACTGCTAAACATCCTACAGTGCCCAGAACATTTAGCCCAAGATGTCAGTGCCAAGATTGAGAAACTGGATTATGGAGAAGGTTCTGAAAATGTTAGTGCCAAGATTGAGAAACTCTGGTTTATGGAAGGAAAGAATGAAGCACACTTTAACTTGCAACTTTTTATGTTTTCTTACATCAATCATATGCTTTTTTTGGAGTTTAGATATCTTTGACTTATACTATTATATCTGGCTAGCAAAGGAAGAAGATATTTATTTGGATGACTGGTTTTCTTGGAGCAGTTTGTGGTATGTTTGTTGAATTTACTGTAACTAACTTTTTGCAAATAGGGAGAAAAGAAATATACAGTTGACCCATGAACAACCTGAGAGTTAAGGGTGCCAAGCCTCTGTATGGTCAAAAATCTGAGAATAAGTTACAGTTAGCCCTCCGTATCCATGGTTACTCCTTCAGCTAATCTCAGATTGTGTAGTACTGTAGTATTTACTGTTGGAAAAAAATCTGTGTATAAGGTGAACCTGCACAGTTCAAACCCACGTTGTTCACGAGTCGACTGTATACTTTTGAACTGACTTCTGCGTAGTCTTGCTGGCTGGGTGGGTTATTTTAATGGAAGTACCTTAAGTTACAAATAAGGCTTTTCCCCCTCTTCTCTGCAGAAAAGTAGCCTGCAACCAGCATTCTCTATGAGCTAATAATGACCCCCCCTTACAGCCTTTTTATTTGAGGGGGGCAAAAATAGTTTCAAATATTTTACTTATTTTCATATTTTTCCATATTAACACCAACAGAATTAGGGGTAGGAATTTTATTTGTCCATCAGATTTATTGAATCCACAAATAACACAGGTTGCTTTCATGGTGAGATTATCTTGTCTCATATAACCAAAATATTTTTAAAGCAACAACTTAGAATTAGAGTTCTTATTTTAAGGACAAGCACAAACATTATTAAGATGCCAAATATAAACAAACACCATTTCTCTTTTGTGTAACAGGTTGGACAGCACTTCATGAAGCTAGTGTAGGAGGATTTTATCAGACAGCAAGTGAACTATTAAAGGGTGGAGCAGATGTAAATATCAGAGGAATGTACCAGATCACTCCCCTACATGATGCTGTGATGAACGGACATTATAAGGTACTGTGATTCTTTTGTTTGCAGAACAAACACTACATTCTGCAAGTATTAAAAAGCTCTGGGACCAAGCAATAGAAAAACAGATAGGGATCCAGTTTCAGTTCATTCTGCTAATCAATACTCAGAATTCATAATAAAATTTTACTGTGTGGTGGATCAGTTGTGCCTAATGTGGTAAATCCCATTTTACATGTTACTTTTACTAACTACAGAATGTGTATTTTGGTTATACACAGTATTTTAAAAATTTCTTTAGACTCTTTTTGTATGGTACTTTATAGTCTTTAGGAGAACATTTCCTTCTTAGAGTGTTACACAGTGATGTCCAGCCCTGATAGCAGGCTTACACTTTTTTGTAGTGTAGTGTTACTTTCAGAGTCAGACTAAGACATGAGAACCTCCCAGGTTTTAATGATCAACCAGTACACACCAGCACAGAGGTTACCAGTGTTTATAGTATCAAAATACTATAATTCTATACAAGTTGGTTAATAGTAACTTCAATAATGGTAATATTAATTAAGATTATGAATTCCATCACACTTGCTTTATCATATATGTTCTGAGCTTCCTAGACATTTTTCTGGTCCAGGAACTGCATTGGTCTGAGGCACTTGCTGAAAATAGCTTATTATTTATTTCAAGTATTGGAAGTTGCCTCTGGGTTTAAAACCTCTAGGGTAGGAAAGGGGGCTAATCAACTAGGCTCAGGAAGATCTGTTCAGTGTTCCTCCAGAAGAAATGCCTACCACAGGTAGAGCTGGGGAAGGCTGCCAGGAACCATGGGCGTAGACAAATAGGACATATCCCTTCCTAGTTTGGAGGGTTTAAGTGGTTTTCCTTTTTTTGGATAATGTATCACCTGACGGTAGGTGGTCATTCCTGCACATTTTGTAGAGGGCTTGGGGGAGAGAATTCTGCCTTGGACCTAATTTAATGGCCAGAAGAATGCTAGAACAAGTGATGGTGTGAGCCTTCTCTCTGTCTTTTATCTGCTCTTCAAAACTGGCCTCTAGCAGAGAAACCTCATGCCAAAGCATTTCTTCTCTCTCTCCATGGCCCATCCACTCTCCAACTTGCCAGGGCTGACCTGTCCTGGTCAAGAATCTTTTCTCCCTTTGGGTAATATGAGCCATGGGTGCTTTATACCTTTTTTTCTTTTCTTTCTCAGTTCTTCCTTTGCCCCTCCTGATAACTTGGCTCCAATTAACTTCTGCCTCATAGGCTATAACTGGCAGTCTTCTTTCTGGCCTTTGCAGATATGTAGCCTTCTCTTGTACCCTTAGTGAAGTAAAAGGGACCAAAGACACAGGCCTCTAACTCCTGAAGTATCCTGTGGTATATAAATATTTGAGATGTTGAATTGGAGGTTCATTGACAATGTTACTGGGATTCACAGATACTGAAAAGATATCCCCCAGACATGGTGATTATGCATTCCATTTGTGTCTGGAGTGAACTTTCTTATAAAGTTTGATTGTATATTCTATTACACTTTAAAAAGTCATACCACATCAACAGGCCGGAGCATGGATGGTGTTTTGTTGTTGTTTGGGAGTATTTTTTTAAAATCCCAGACACCATACCATTTTATCCATAAATACTTGTACCTGCATCTCTAACAGAAAAGGACATTTTTTTCCACACCCACATTTTTTTATCATCTTACCTAATAAAAATTAAAATTTTAAATACCATTTAATAATATGTAGTCCGTATTTTAAATTTCCCCAAATTATCAAAAAATGTTTTTTATTACAAGTTTTTGTTTGAATCAGGATCTATCAATGTCTGTACATTACATATGTTTGTTATGTCTCTTTAGTGTGTGTGTGTTTTTTTTAAAGGCTTATTATTTATTTATTTATTTTATTTATTTTTGGCTGCGTTGGGTCTTCGTTGCTGCATGTGGGCTTTCTCTAGTTGCGGTGAGCTGGGGCTACTCTTCGTTGCGGTGCACAGGCTTCTCATTGTGGTGGCTTCTCTTGTAGAGCATGGGCTCTAGGCGCACGGGCTCAGTAGTTGTGGCTCTCGGGCTCTAGAGTGCAGGCTCAGTAGTTGTGCCTCACGGGCTTAGTTGCTCCGCGGCATGTGGGATCTTCCCGGACCAGGGCTTGAACCGTGTCCCCTGCCTTGGCAGGTGGATTCTTAACTACTGCGCCACCAGGGAAGTCCCCAGGCAAGCTTTTAGGTGATTGTATCTGCAGCCAACCTCTTGACTGTAACCTCATGAGAGACCCTGAGGCAGAACCATCCACCTGTGGCCACTCCCAAATTCCTGACCCACAGAAACTATGAGATTATAAATATTTATTATTGTTCTAAGCTACTAAGTTTTGGGGTAACTAGTTAGGTAGCAACAGATAACTAATACAGAACCTAAATGCAGATTTAAAATAGGGGTAAAAAACTCAGTGGAAATAACTGATTTACTGCCATTTGGTAAGAAGAGAGTTTTTTGAAGAGGATATATTAGTTAGGCTTCAGAATTCCTGATACCAAGCTATAGAGAGAATTGGTAAATGTGAATAGTTAGTGAAGCAGAGTATCCAGAGTCTAAAACAGAGACTGCCAAAGTAATGTATTCACTCCCTTGGGATCACCAACCCAGATTTCCAGAAAAGTGAAGCTCTAGCCCTTGCCTTTTCCCTTCCTCCCATCTTCTTTCTCATGCTTGTTGATCCTGAGTTACTTTCATAGTGCATGGCTTATTATTTGACATAAAACCTCCAGAGATAAGCAGCACAGCTCCTTTGGCAACCCACTTATGAAACTACTTTTCCTGAAAGAAAGTGGTACACTCTCTATTTGTATTACTAAACAAAATGTGAAGCTCCAGGAATATGAATTATAAATTTAATTATATCTACTATTACTTTCAGTCCCCCTATCTATCATTAAACTCCCACAGTAAAGCCATTTGAAAAGCAGAATCAAGTTGCTGAGTCTTAATAATTTTTAAAAGATTTGGCTCATATTCTCCCTGTGTGTGGTGGGGCATTTTTCTCTCCTAGAATGCTTTCTTATAAAAGGAAAAATGTATATATCTTTAATCTTCAGATGCATAAAATTTACAGAAATTCAGATCCTGGGCTTCCCTGGTGGCACAGTGGTTGAGAGTCCGCCTGCCGATGCAGGGGACGCGGGTTCGTGCCCCGGTCCGGGAGGATCCCACGTGCGGCGGAGCCTGTGCATCCGGAGCCTGTGCTCCGCAACGGGAGAGGCCACAATAGTGAGAGGCCCGCGTACCGCAAAAAAAAAAAAAAAAAAAAAGATCCGCCTGCCGATGCAGGGGACGCGGGTTCGTGCCCCGGTCCGGGAGGATCCCACGTGCGGCGGAGCCTGTGCATCCGGAGCCTGTGCTCCGCAACGGGAGAGGCCACAATAGTGAGAGGCCCGCGTACCGCAAAAAAAAAAAAAAAAAAAAGAAATTCAGATCCTTTCTCTCATTCCAGACATTAACATGGAAATCTAGGCTTCATTTAGTATAATGTTATTTAAAGCCTGTTACCCACATCCTCCTTGGTCAACATTCATTCTTTTATTAAACAACATTTATTAAATATATACTCTATTCCAGATACTGAAATAGACACTGGGAATATAAAGATGATTAAGACATATATCTGTTGCAAAAACTTGGAAGCAGCTTAAACATGCATCAGTAGGGTACTGGTTAAGTAAATTATAGTACATTCATATAGTACATTCAAAAGTAAACTATTACTCAGCTGCTAAAAAGAATGATGAAGTTCAGTCCATACTGATTTGAAACAGTCTTCAAAGTCTGTTGCAGGGTGGGGTGGGCAGCTAAGATATAGAGGAATTTATATAGTATATGACCACTTGTGTTAGAAAAAATGTATGTATACGGTTATGATACGTACATATATACCTGTTGGACTAGACTAACTGGAAAAATTCAGAAGAAACTGTAACCAGAGCTGACTTAGAAAAAATAATTAGATGACTAGAGGACAAGGGTTGAGGAGGGAAACTTATTTTTCATTGTCTACTTCTCTGAGCCTTCTGTATTTTGAACCATATTTATTAATTTCCTATTCAAAAATAATAAATTAATTTTAAAAGAAAACAGAGTCCTACCCGCAAAAAACTTGGAGTTACAGGAGAGAGAAATATATAAGAAATAAGTATAATATAGAGCATATTGGACATAAAATATGTACATAAAAGGAAGAGGTCATTTTTCTCTAGGGGATCAGTGGGTGAGGAGGTCAGCGAGAGCTTCATAGAGGAGGTTACTTGAGTAGCAGTAACAAATTAAGGATTTACCTGTTCCTCTCCGATACCGAGGGGGAGCACAGGTCTATACAGAAGATACAGCTATTTCCTGGAGCCTGTTAAAATTACATTTACTACTACAGAATATAATCCTAATTCCTGGTAAATCTGCTAGCTCCATTTCATCAGCAACTGAACCACAAACATTTCTGCCCCTCCCTCCATTCCTCCTTTCCTCCCCCTTCCTTACTTCCTCTCGCCTTTTTTTTTTTTTTTGTAAGAGAAGGCATATGTATATCAATAAATTATGATTCAGTAGCAGTTACATTAATTTTTGGTTTTGGGCAGTAATGTTACAGGAAACCCAAACTGTATTGTTGAAAGAAATATTTGATGTTGCTTAGAGTTGTATGCTAGCACACATTTATAATAATACACCTTTTGTCTGGGCTCCCTCACACAATCTTCCTCTAGGTGGCACAGTTACTTCTTTTGAATGGAGCAGATCCTTTATTTAGAAATGACAGTGGAAAGTGTGCTTTGGATGAAGCCAAAGACTCATGTATGAAGCGTCTCCTTGAGAGATATGTTCCTAAACATCAAAAACATCTTACATCAGGTAAAATTAAACTGCCCTATTATATCTGTTCATCATGTCAATAGAGAGTCATAGAAATCAAACTTGGAATTATAGAAATTAAATTGATTTTCCTCATAAATTTTGAGAAAATCCATCCTGTGGTCTCCTTGCTCCATTCCTTTAGTTGAGCACACTGACTTGTTTGCAAATGCACCAAATGGAAGAACTCTAAAAGAACAAAGAAAGATAGTATTAAATGTACTTTCCCAAAGAATATGTATTGGAAACAGTTAAGAAAACTTTTGTAAAGTTCTGGGTCTTTTCCCCATAATCCGTTGTCTGAATAACATGAGGTGATGTAACTTATATTTGGCTGTATCATTTTCCATGAATATGGCCAGGATTGTTTACCTTCATTCCTTAAGAATATTTTCTTATAGCTGTACTTTTGCCTTGTCATTCATCATTGCACTAAGTTGAACTACAAAAGAACTTGACCTGCAGTTTCAAGATTATATAAGAGCTGGTTTTTTTTAATTGAAGTATAATTGATTTATAATATTGTATTAGTTTCAGGTGTACAATGTAGTGATTCAGTTTTTTTCGTTTTTTTGTTTTTTTGTTTTGTGGTACGCGGGCCTCTCACTGTTGTGGCCTCTCCCGTTGCGGAGCACAGGCTCCGGACGTGCAGGCTCAGCGGCCATGGCTCACGGGCCCAGCCGCTCCGCAGCATGTGGGATCTTCCCGGACCGGGGCACGAACCCATGTCCCCTGCATCGGCAGGCGGACTCTCAATCACTGCGCCACCAGGGAAGCCCCCTATTCAGTATTTTTATAGATTATACTCCATTTAAAGTTATTACAAAATAGTGGTTATATTCCCTGGGCTGTACAATATATCCTTGTTGCTTATTTATTTTATACATAGTAGTTTGTATCTCTTAACTGGTATTTTGCCCCTCCCCTTTCCCTCTCCCCACTGGTGACCATTACGTTGTTCTCTATATCAGTGAGTCTGTTTCTGTTTATACATTGGTTTGTTATATACATTGGTTTGTTTTATTTTTTTAGATTCTATATATGTGATAACAGAGTATTTGTCTTTCTCTGACTTATCTCACCAAGAATAATACCCTCTAGGTATCCATGTTGTTGCAAATGGCAGCATTTCATTCTTTTTTATGGTTGAGTAATAGTTCATTGTATATATAAAATACTGTATCTTCTTTATCCATTCATCTGCTATGGACAGTTAGGTTGCTTCCATGTCTTGGCTATTGTAAATAGTAGTGCTGCTATGAACATTGGGGTGTGTGTATCTTTTTGAATTAGTGTTTTCATTTTCTTTGGATATATACCCAGAAGTGGAATTGCTGGATCATATGATAGTTCTACTTTTAGTTTTTTGAGAAACCTTCATTCTGTTTTCCATAGTGGCTTTACCAGTTTGCATTCCCACCAACTGTATACAAGGGCTCCTTTTTCTACAAATCCTTAACAATCTTTGTTATCTGTAGACTTTTTTTTTTTTTTTTTTTTTTTTGTGGTACACGGGCCTCTCACTGTTGTGGCCTTTCCCGTTGCGGAGCACAGGCTCCAGACACGCAGG
>NC_041221.1:76331148-76366630 GCF_002837175.3 Physeter macrocephalus | reverse complement strand
TTTCCCGTTGCGGAGCACAGGCTCCAGACACGCAGGCTCAGTGGCCATGGCTCACAGGCCTAGCCGCTCCACGGCATGTGGGATCTTCCTGGACCGGGGCACGAACCCATGTCCCCTGCATCGGCAGGCAGACTCTCAACCACTGCGCCACCAGGGAAGCCCATCTGTAGACTTTTTGATGATAGCCATTTTGACAGGTGTGAGGTAATATCTCATTGTTGTTTTAATTTGCATTTCTCTGATGATTATCAATGTTGAGCATCTTTTCATGTGCCTGTTAGCCATCTGTGTTATCTTGTTTGGAAAAATATCTTTCAGGTCTTCTGTCCATTTTTTTGATTGGATTTTTTTTTTTATATTGGGTTGTATGAGCTGTTTATAAATTTTGGATATTAACCCTTATTGGTCATATCTTTTACAAATATTTTCTCCCATTCAGTACATCATCTTTTTGTTTTGTCAATGGTTTCCTATTTGTAAAAGCTTTTCAGTTTTATGAGGTCCCATTTGTTTATTTTTTCTTTCCCTGCCTTAGGAAACACATCCCAAACAATATTAGTATGATTTATGTCAGAGTGTTCTGCCTATGTTCTCTTTTAGGAGTTTTATGGTTTCTGGTCTTAAATTTATGTCTAATCCATTTGAGTTTATTTTTGTATGTGGTGTGAGAAAATGGTCTAATTTCATTCTTTTACATGTAGCTGTCCAGTTTTACCACTTATTGAAGGCACCGTTTGTTGAAGAGACTTTCTTTTCTCCATTGTATGTTTTTGCCTCCTTTGTCATAGACTAATTGAAGATAGGTGTGTTGGTTTATTTCTGGACTCTCTATTCTGTTCCATTGATCTATGTGTCTGTTTTTGTGCCATTACTGTGCTATTTTGACTACTGTAGTATTGTATAGTCTGAAGTAGGGAGCATGATACCTCCAGCTCTGTTCAACTTTCTCTAAATTGCTTTGGCAGTTCAGGGTCTTTTGTGGTTCCATATAAATTTTGGGATTATTTGTTCTAGTTCTGTGAAAAATGTTGTGACTATTTTGATAGGGATTGCATTAAATCTGTAGATTGCTTTGGGTAGTATGGAAATTTTAACAGTATTCTTCCAGTCCAAGAACACAGTATATCTTCCCATTGCTTTGTATCATCTTCAGTTTCCTTCATCAGTGTTTTATAGTTTTCAGAGTATAGGTCTTTCACCTCTTTGGTTAAGTTTATTCCTAGGTATTTTATTCTTTTTGATGAGATTGTAAAGGTAAATGGGATTTTTTTCTTGCTTTCTCTTTCTGATAGTTCACTATTAGTATATAGAAAAGCAACAGATTTCTGTATATTACTCATGTATCCTGCAACTTTATTAAGCAGACATATTAAGAAATGATGATAATACAATTAATTATGAAGGAATTTTTTGCCTTATAAAAGCTTGTACACAGTTGCATATCTGAGTATAACTGTGGGGAATATAAAAATACTGAGTTCAGTGCCCATCTTTAGCCCATAATTTTGTTGGGTCTGTTTTGCTTTTCCTAGAGAAATGTTTTCAGCTCTCTCAAGATAGTGTTTGGTTTCTAATAAATATGGAAATTATAAATTATGGAATGTTATATGTGCCAATTTTAATAGAAAGTGTTGCATAATTTCAGTTTTGCACTTGGTTTTCTCATGGCAAAGGAGTTGTGGTTTTAGAAGTCTAGAGTCTGACTACTGGAGGCTCTTTTCTTTGATTTTTCTCTTTTTGCTTACAGCGCAGACAAATAGCACTGACCCTTCAGACTTAGAGGATGCACACCACCACAAGGTATATCTCTGTTCAGCAATGAACATTTTTATAGAGCACACCTGCTGGTTATTTTATAGATCATCAGAGGGGAAAGAAAGACTACTGAAGCATTCAGAAGTCACCAGGAACAGTGACTTCACCTTTGCTTTTAAGACACTTTGGAATAATTACATAAGAATCAGAAGGTTCTGGCCTGTTAGTTTGGGAAGCAATTGAGTAAATAAAGTATATGTGGGCACACTAATGTATTGGTAGCCATTTTCATTTCCTTTCTCCTCTTTACGGAGCCATGAGGGTTATCAACAATGTCGAATTTCCTCTGGCCTGAGCACAGTATAAGAGTCAAAGGTGTCGATCCATCCGTTCAAACTTCACATGGTGGGCAGTTACTTTTCATCTGGTGCTTGTGTTGTGATATGTGAGAGGAAGCACTGTCCCTGTTTTAATCTTGGCAGCCCACAGTAATCTTTCCATACAGGCCAACTTGGTTGTATATCTATCTTTTTGTTTTTAAATCCCTTCTTCCACTGCCCTACCTGTGATCTCTCACAGATACCAGAGGAAGAAACTCTCTTAATTCTAGGTCTATCTATATAACAAATGGGAGAGGAGAGAGTTTCTACAGTATTCTTGTAAAGATTCCTTGTAAAGGAATTATCTGATTGTTTTAAAAGCCTATAAAAATTAGGTAGATTAAAATTTTTCATTATGTTTAGTAAGATTGATAGTGCTAAAATACTGGCAAAAAGAAATTAAAATGTACAGGAGAAAATAAAGATTAGTACACATACTGAGTCTATTACTTTTGCCTTTCTTCTGTTAGTCTACTTTTCTGAAATACAAATCAGGTTGTATATATCCCAGCAGGCCCTGTGGTTAGATCAAATTATAACATTGAATGGAATATTAGTTTGCTTTATCTCCAATCCAGAATGAATTAAGTGTAGAACTATAGTTGAAAATTAAAGCTAACTATGTATTTTGTTTCTATAGAAACCAAAATTCAGTTCTAAAAATCACAGTGGGTTTGTTTGTGATGAAAATTCCAAGAGACAGAAGCCAGAACATGTAAAAGTCGATAAAGGAAGCAAAGAGGGTTTATTTATAAATAAAGAAGATGTATATGAACATTACCAAAAAGATTCCCAAAACACGAAATTTGGTAAATCCAAGCATAAACGATCAACTCTTAACCAAATATACTCAACAGGACTCAGAAAGGACAATCTCCATGGTGTTGAGGATCCCAGCACAAATGTGTCTAAAGATAAAGGAAGAAGAAATACACGACGTAAAAGGACTCAAGTGGATGATGCAATCCAAGAAAGCAATCCAAGAGAGACAATAGCTGTGTCTTCTTCCAGAAAAATAAACAGATTGGTTACTTGTCAACAACATACTCTCCAAACCCTTGATGACCTTCCAGAAAAGTCATGTAAACCTTTTAGCCCATCTCTGTCAGGACTGAAAAATGGTTTAAGTAACGATGTTGAGACTTGTTCATTTCCCAAAGAGACACATACCCAAAGCCTGGATTTATCAGATAGTCAAGAAATAAAATTTTTGGAATTAGAATCCACTGACCAAGCTGAAGCCGTTTCTTTCTCAGGACTTTCTTTACATAAAAAAACCGAGTTACCACTTGTTACTACAGATCAGAAGCCTCATACTCACCAAGAACAGCAGCACATTAGCCCTTATAAATCTCATGAAAACAGTAACTCAGGTCAAAAAGATGAGAGCCCTAATATGTGGGAAAACTTTTCCCCATCCTTTATAAAGGAAGATTTTAATCATGATGATGATGGTGATCCCTGTGCTCCTGAGGAGACTGTAACATTTAAAAAGGTGATAAGTTCTTCAGGTTGCAAAAACCACGATAATTATAAAGAGAATAAAACAAATAGAGAAGAAATGGATTTTCAACAATTTTTACCTTCTCAAGACCATTTTTCACAGGAAAATGAGTTAATAAAAGCAGGCAGCCTAACCATATTTCCACAACAGGAAGCTGTTAATTTTTCTAATTCAGATAATATAATAGTTTCTGAACATGTTTCAAATTATGAACAATGTACATGTGGAACTTCTTTTGATCACTCACATGGCAGTCCTGAACATACTTCCCTGGCTTATACAAGAACACTCTCAACACATGAAGTTTCAAAGTTGACTAGTCATGTGGAACTATTCGAGAGGCCTCAGAATTGTAGCCCCAGAATACCATCTCCTTTAATGAATCAAACGGATACACATATTGTGGAAAAGGTGAATAAGGAAGGAGACACTAAAAGGAATTACGCTGACAAAGGCCAAAAACCAAGTTCTTCAAATAGGCCTTTATCCAGAGTTGTTCATTCTCAAGTAACAGAAACAACTAAAGTTGAAAAAAGAAGACAAGAGATCAAAACTATACATAGTATAGGCTTTCAGTCCCCTGACAATATCAATAAAGAATTGACTGTCTCACAACTTAGTCAAGGAGAAGAGAAGGAAATTTCTCACAAACCAGGTATTAGTAGTATTGCTCAATTTGTACACATTTCCTATAGATTTACTTATTTCACAGAAATTTCTAACTGAATTTCACTCAACCTATGCCCAAACTGATAAGAATGAGGACATGTGCACCATAATTTGGAGATACTGTTAATTAGTTAAGTAATGGTATTTACTTTGAAAGAAGGTGCTAAATTGATATTGACAGGAAATAATAAACAGTATTTCTATGAGTTTTTATGTTTCTATGAGTTTTTTAAATATAGCACCTACTTAGTATCAAGAAACCGAACAACATTTTCATAGCAGGAAATTGTTAGCTCCATTGATTTCAGTGATTCACAGTTGAAATTGCATCCAGAAAACTAATTTATGTTTGTTGTATGAAAACATTTTTAAAGGCTTCCACTCCTTTAAAATAAGCAGTCCAGCTAGGAACAGAAACTTGGAACAATTAACATGACTAGACTCTTTTTTAGTCTTGTAACCGGTAAGGAGAACTACAACACTGATATTGCAAAATGTTTGTTTTTCAGGTGAGGAATTAACTAATAATGTCAATGGAGATGAAAAGACTATAAGAAATTGTGAGAAGAAAGAAAAAACAGATTCAGAAATTCACATGCCTACTAACATACAGGAACACAAAAAAGTTCAGAATTTCAGAAAAAGGCAAAATTTCTTGAAAGCTACCTGCAGCCAAGGTTTGTATTCCTATTTTTATATAGGGAAAGGTTTGCATGATCAAGCCTAGCAATCCAGTCTCCTTCAAAGAATTATACACTTTCATATTTACTGTTTTTTTTAGTCATTCACTAATTTATAAGGTTATTTCAGCTATATTTGTCAGATGGTTTTACTGTAATCCACCACTTGAGAATCTCTTAGTCTTCCAATATATTGTCATATTTTTGCCTATGACTTCTAATTTGTTATGTTAGAGGAGATAAGATAAACAGTAGAGACAGCAAGAATGTTGAGTGGGGGCAGCACATCTGAATTGTGTCAGATCCCTTAGGTACTTCCACTGAGCCCTTTTAACACATGGGAAATTAAAGAAGCATAGCCACTAGTTTCTTTGTGTCAGATGCATGAACTGCATGTGTTTGGCAGCAAGGATAGCTGACTATTCTTTGATAGTTCTTGGAGCTAGTTCTGTGTGAACAATAGGCTGGACTACTTCAGGTTAAATGTGAAGCACCGAAAAGTTGATTTAGTAAGAAAAAGTTGATAAAGTAAGAGGTAGGAATATTAGTCATACTCTTTGAACCTTCCCCCATTGTCCGCCTGTCATGTAAACTAAAGCCCTTCTTATACATACCTCCTGTAGTGGGTTGAATAGTGGCCCCCCCAAAACATATGTCCATGTCCTAATCCCTGGAATCTGTGATACTATCTCATTTAAAGAGTGAACATTACCTTGTTTAGAAAAAGAATCTTTGCAGATGTAGTTAAGGATCTTGAGGTGAGGAGGTTGTCCTGGATTTTCCAAATGGAACCCAAATCTTACAACAAGTATCCTTATAAAAGAAAAATGGAGAGAGCTTTGAGACACACAGGAAAGGAGAAGATAATGTGAAGAACCAGGCAAGGGAACAATGTGGCCAAAAGCCAAGGAAGCTAAGAAATGCTGGTATCCATCAGAAGTTAGAGGAAGCAAGGAAGGATTCTTCCTTAGAGCTTCCAGAGAGTGCAGCCCTGCTGACACCTTGGTTTTGGACTTCTGGTCTCCAGAACTGTGAGATAATATATTTGTGTTGTGTTAAGCACAACACAACCACCGAGTTTGTGGTCATTTGTTAACAGCTACCACAGGAAACTAATACATTTCTCTAGCAGCAATGAATCATATTTTAATGTAATTTTTTTACATGTCTGTCATTCCACTCTACTGTAGGCCACTTGGAGAAGAGATAGTGTCTTCTATTTTCTTTATATGATGTTACAAAAAATCTTTTAGTACATCATTTTAGCATAGTTTGGGAAAAAAACTATTCACTGTTTTTAGTTCCAACTCAAGTCGAACTTGTGATGCAAGGAAAAGATTTTAAAATCTTCAGATAATGATATTGTACTACATTTTCTACGAAAGAAAATGAAATACCCAATAGGCCATAGTTTGGTTCTTGGCATCTTTTGTGATCAGAAACACACCCACTGAGATATAAGAATAGTTATAGAAAGAGGATTTTTATAAAATCACAATTTGGTTTAAGAAAATTTTTATCCATTGGTAGAGGACTACTGAGAGTGAAGTGAGTGTAGAAATGAAGCAAGTGTTGTTTTAATCAAGCATACGATAGAGTGAACAACTGCTAGAATGAATTTGACGTAATGTGATCAGATGCTCTACCAGTTCTTTACAAGTTATATTTTTAAATAGTAACAGCAATGATATTAATTGAGGTATGTTTCTGTGTAGTGCATCCTACTTAGGATGTTTTGAGGAAGTTGCTGTGTATTTTCTAAGATCCTTCATAATAATCAGCACTTGGCAGAAAGGAATACTCAGTTTTGCTTGGCAAATTTACAGAAATGAAAACAGCTGGGATCAATAAGAGGAATGCCAGAGGAGAAAGCCGGCTTCATTTGGCTGCCAGAAGAGGAAACTTGTCTCTGGTGAAAGCTCTAATAGAATCTGGAGCAGATGTGAATCTAAAAGATAACACAGGTTTCGATTTTAAATTGTAGTTGTCTTTATAATTTGAACTCACTGATATACACATTTCATCTACTCTCCCCCATTTTGATCCTGGCTGATATGTAACTGCTCACTTTGAAAATCTTTTTTATAATATATTATTATTTAGTTGAATAGTAAGATTTATCTTGGTTCACACCAATTGCTAAAATAACCTTCTCCTTTGAAACAGTTTTTAACATACGTTTGGGAGCATTCAGAGGGAGTATACAGAATGGGAAGGGAAAGAAGCTTTATGTAGACCTTTTCCTTGGAGGCCTTAATATCATTATCTAACTTTGTAGAGAATGCCAAATTTTCCCATTTCCCTGTCCCTTCTTTTCTTTCCTTGTCTGTTAATACTGTTCCTTTTTTCTCCCATGTCTTGTTTTTATCTTAAACCTCCATTTTAAAATTGATCTTCTAACATTTTTCTCAAGCACAAAAGAAACTTGTATAAGGAACTCCAGAGGGAAAAAACTCTGATCAAATGTCATTTCAAAGAGAAATGTGACAATACAAGATATAAATAGGAAGGTCAGATGATCTTACTCTATTTTAATATCTGACTTGAAACCATTTGACATGATTCGTATTTACTCTGGTCCCATTATATCTTATGCTCTGTGAGTCTTTTGGCACTTGTATCAACAAATATTTTTGATGTGATTAGTTTGTTTAAAAAAATGAAGCATACTTTTTTATTGAGGTATAGTTGATATATTAGTTTCAGGTGTACAACATAGTGATTCAAAGTTGTAATATTGTACAACTATACCTCAAAAAATTTTTTAGTTAAAAATAAAACTAAAAAACAAAAAAACCCAAAGTTGATAGATTATATTCCATTTAGTTATTATAAAATATTGGCTATATTCCCTGTGCTGTACAATATATCCTTGTAGCTTATTTATTTTATACATAGTAGTTTGTACCTTTTAATCCCCTACCCCTATCTTACCCCTCCCTCCTTCCCTCTCCCTACTGATAACTACTAGTTTATTGTCTATATCCATGAATCTGTTTCTGTTTTGCTGAATTTGCTTGTTTCTTTTATTTTTTAGATTCCACAGGTAAGTGATAACATAGAGTATCTTTCTCTGTCTGACTTATTTTACTAAGCATAATACCCTTCAGGTCCATCCATGTTTTTGCACAAGGCAAAATTTCATTCTTTTTATGACCAAGTAGTATTCATGGCATATATATATACACACACACACACACACACACACACACACACACACACCACATCTTTATCCATTCATCTGTTGATGGACACTTAGGTTGCTTATATGTCTTGGCTATTGTAAATAATGTTGCTGTGAACACTGGGGTGCATGTATCTTTTTGAATTAGTGTCTTTGTTTTCTTCAGATATATACCCAGCAGTGGAATTGCTGGATCATATGATAGTTCTGTTTTTAGTTTTTTGAAAAACCTCCATACTGTTTTCTACAGTTGCTGCACCAATTTACATGCCCAACAGTGTACAAGGGCTCCCTTTTTTACATATCCTCACCAATATTTGTTAATGGTGTTTTTTTTTTATGATAATCATTCTGACAGAAGTAGGGTAATATCTCATTGTGGCTTTGATTTACACTTTTTTGATGATTAGCAATGTTGAGCATCTTTTCATGTGCCTGTTGGCCATCTGTATGTCTTTGAAAAAATGTCTATTCAGGTCTTCTGACCATTTTTTTTTTTTTTGGCGGTACGCGGGCCTTTCACTGTTGTGGCCTCTCCCGTTGCGGAGCACAGGCTCCAGACGCGCAGGCTCAGCGGCCATGGCTCACGGGCCCAGCCACTCCACGGCATGTGAGATCTTCCCGGACCCGGGCACAAACCCGTGTCCCCTGCATCGGCAGGCGGACTCTCAACCACTGCACCACCAGGGAAGCCCCGTCTGCCCATTTTTTGACTGGCATGTTTCTTTTATTGGTTTTGAATTCTATGAGCTGTTTATGTATTTTGGATATTAACCCCTTATTGATCATGTCATTTGCAAATATTTCCTCCCATTCAGTAGATTTTCTTTTCGTTTTGTCAGTGGTTTCCTTTGCTGTGCAAAAGCGTTTAAGTTTAACTGGGTCCCATTTGTTTATTTTTTATTTTGTTTCCTTTGCCATAGGAGACAGATCCAATACAATGTTGCTATGATTTATGTCAGAGTATTCTGTCTATGTTTTCTTCTAGGAGTTTTATGGTTTCCAGTCTTAAATTTAGTTCTTTAGTCCATTTTGAGTTTATGTTTGTATAGATGTGAGAAATGTTCTAATTTCATTCTTTTACATGTAGCTCTTCAGTTTTCCCAGCACCACTTATTGAAGAAACTGTCTTTTCTCCATTGTTTATTCTTGCCTCCTTTGTCATAGATTAATTGACATAAATGTGTGGATTTATTTCTGGGCTCTCTATCCTGTTCCATTGATCTGTGTGCCAGTATGAGACTGTTTTGATTACTGTAGCTTTGTAGTATAGTCTGAAGTCAGGGAGTGTGATTCCTCCAGCTCTGGTCTTCTTTCTTGAGATTGTTTTGGCTATTTGAGGTCTTTTGTGCTACAGTACAAGTTTTTAAATTATTTGTTCTAGTTCTGTGAAAAATGCCATTGGTATTATGATAGGAACTGCATTGAATCTGTAGATTGCCTTGGGTAGTATGGTCATTTTAACAGTATTCTTCTAATCCATGAACACGGTATATCTTGTCTGTCCATCTGTGTGTGTCATCTTGAGTTTTTTTTTTTATCACTGTCTTATAATTTTCTGAGTACAGCTCTTTTACCTCCTTAGGTAGGTTTATCCCCAGGTATTTTAGTCTTTGACGCAGTTGAAAATGAGAAGGTTCCTTAATTTCGCTTTCTGATAATTTGTTGTTAGTGTATAGAAATACAACAGATTTCTGTATGTTAATTTTATATCCTGCAACTTAACTGAATTTATTGATATGCTCTAGTAGTTTTTTGGTGGTGTCTTTAGGATTTTTCTATGTATAGTACCATGTCATCTGCAAAGAGTGACAGTTTTACTTCTTCCTTTCCAATTTGGATTCCTTTTATTTCTTTTTCTTGTCTCATTGGTGTGGCTAGGCCTTCTAATACTGTGTTGAATAAAAGTGACAAGAGTGGGCATCCTTGTCTTGTTCCTGATATTAGAGGAAATGCTTCCAGCTTTTCACATTGAACATGATTTTAGCTGTGGGCTTATCATATATGGTCTTTATAACGTGGAAGTATGTTCGCTTTATACCTGGTTTGTGGAGAGTTTTTTTCAAGATGGATATTGAATTTTATCCAAAGCTTTTTCTGCGTCTGTGGAGATGATCATATGATTTTTATTCTTCACTTTGTTAATGTTATGTATCACATTGAATGATTTGTGGATATTGAGTCATCCTTGCATCCCTGGGATAAATCCCACTTAATCATGGTGTATGATGTTTTTAATGTATTGTTGGATTCTGTTTGCTAATATTTTGTTGAAGATTTTTGCATCTATGTTCATCAGTTATATTGGCCTGTAATTTTCTTCTTTTGTGTGATATCTTTCTTTGGTGTCAAGGAGATGCTGGCCTTGTAGAATGAGTTTGGAAGTGTTTCTTCCTCTGCAATTTTTGGAATAGATTGAGCAGGATAGTTGTTAATTCTTCCCTAAATATTTGGTAGAATTCGCCTGTGAAGCCATCTGGACTTTGGTTCATTTGGGGTTTTTCATTACTGATTCAATTTCATTACTGGTAATTTATCTGTTCCTATTTTCTATTTCTTCCTGATTCAGTCTTAGGAGACTGTACATTTCTAGGAATTTGTCCATTTCTTATAGGTTGTCCTTTTTATTGGCATATAGTTGTTTGTAGTAATCTTTTATGATCCTTTGTATTTCTGTGGTGTCCATTGTAACTTCTTTTTCATTTCTGATTTTATTGATTTGGGCCCTCTCTCTTTTTTTGTTGGTGAGTATGGCCAAAGTGTTGTCAATTTTGTTTACCTTTTCAGAGAACCAGCTCTTAGTTTCATTGATCTTTTCTGTTTTTTTTAGCCTCTATTTAATTTATTTCTGCTGTGATCTTTATGCTTTCTTTCCTTCTACTAACTTTCAGGTTTTTTGTTCTTTTTCTCTAGTTCCTTTGGGTGTAAGTTTAGATTGTTTATTTGAGATTTTTCTTGTTTCCTGAGGTAATCTTTTTTTTTAACATCTTTATTGGAGTTTAATTGCTTTACAATGGTGTGTTAGTTTCTGCTGTATAACAAAGTGCATCAGCTATACATAAACATATATCCCCATATCTCCTCCCTCTCGCATCTCCCTCCCACCCTCCCTATCTCACCCCTCTAGGTGGACACAAAGCACGGAGCTGATCTTCCTGTGCTATGCGGCTGCTTCCCACTAGCTATCTATTTTACATTTGGTAGTTCTCTACGTCTGCCTCTTTATTCCTGTCCTACCCGTAGGTTCTTCAGAACCTTTTTTTTTTAGATTCCATATATATGTGTTAGCGTATGGTATTTGTTTTCGTGTTTCTAACTTACTTCACTCCTAAGGAAATCTTGTATCGCTATAAACTTCTCTCTTAGAAGTGCTGTTCCTGCATCACATAGATTTTGGATCATTGTGTTCTCATTTTCATTTGTCTCTAGGTATTTGTTGCTTTTTCCTTTGATTTCTTCAGTGATCCGTTGGTTGTTTAGTAGTATGTTGTTTAGCTTCCATGTGTTTGTGTTTTTTGCAGTTTTGTTCTTGTAGTTGATTTTCTAGTCTCATAGTGTTGTGGTCAGAAAAGATGCTCAACATGATTTCAGTTTTCTTATATTTACCAGTTCTTATTTTGTGGCCTAGCATGTGACCTATCCTGGAGACTGTTCGTTATGCACTTGAAAAGAATGTGTATTCTGCTGCTTTTGGATGGAATGTTTTATATATATCAGTTAAGTTCATCTGGTATAATGTGTCATTTAAGGCCAGTTTTTCGTGGATGATCTGTCCATTGATGAAAGTGGGGTGTTAAAGTCCCCTACTGTGTTACTGTCAATTTCTCCTTTTATGTCTGTTAATATTTGCTTTATGTATTTAGGTGGCCCTATATTGGGTGCAAATATATTTAAAATCGTTATACCTTCTTCTTGGATTGATTCCTTGATCATTATGTAATGTCCTTCTTTGTCTCTTGTTAACAGTTTTTGTTTTAAAGTCTATTTAGTGTCTGATACAGATATTATTACCCCAGTTTGCTTTTTGTTTCCATTTTCATGGAATACCTTTTTCCATCCCCTCACTTTCAGTCTGTGTGTGTCTTTAGATATCAAGTGAGTCTCTTGTAGGCAGCATATATATGGGTCCTGTTCTTGTATCCATTCAGCCACTCTGTGTCTTTTCATTGGAGCATTTAGTCCATTTACATTTAAAGTAATTGTTGATATGTATGTACTTATTGCCATTGTATTCATGGTTTGGGAGTTGTTTTTGTAATTCTTTTTTATTCCTTTCTTCTTTTGTTCTCTTGTGATTTTATGATTATCTTTAATGTTATGTTTGGTTTCCATTCTCTTTTTTGCTTATGGTTCTATTATAGATTTTTGATTTGTGGTTACCATGAGTTTTATTTATATATGCATGTGTATATATATATATATATATATGATTATTTTAACTTGCTGACCTCTTAAGTTTAAACACATTTTAACAACACTGCATTTCCTCCCCCCTTTCCATGTTTAAAATTTTGACATCATATTCACATCTTTCTGTTTTGTGTATCCCTTAACAACTTATTGCAGATATAGATGATTTTACAACTTTTGTCTTTTAACCTTCCTACTAGCTTTATACATGGCTAATCTGTATATTTGCCTTTACTAGTGAGATTTTTTCCTTTTATGTTTCATGTTTCTTTTCTTTTTACTCGGAAAAGTCCCTTTAACATTTCTTTTAAAGCCAGTTTGCTGGTGCTGAACTCTTTTAGCTTTTGCTTGCCTGTAAAACTTTTAATCTCTCCATAAAATCTGAATGAAAGACTTGCTGGCAAGAGTATTCTTGGTTGTAGATTATTCTTTCTCATCACTTTAAACATATCATGCCACTCCCTTCTGGTCTGCAGAGTTTCTGCCGAAAAGTCAGCTGATAGCCTTATGGGAGTTCCCTTGTATGAAACTTGTTGCTTTTCCCTTGCTGATTTTAATATTTTCTCCTTATCTTTAATTTTTGCCATCTTAATTACAGTGTGTCTTGGTGTGGTCCTCTTTGGGTTGATCCTGTTTGGGACTCTCTGTGCTTCCTGTCTGTTTCCTTACCCAGGTTAAGGAAGTTTTCAGCTATTATGTCTTCAAATATGTTCTCTGCCCCTTTTTCTCTCTCTTCTCCTTCTGGGACCCTCCTATGATGTGATGAATGATAACATGTTTGATGTTGTCCCAGAGTTCTCTTAAACTGTCCTCATTTTTTTGTTGTTGTTGTTCAGCTTCAGTGATTTCCATTATTCTGTCTTCCAGCTCGCTGATCTGTTCTACTGTATCATTAGCTCTACTGTTGATTCCTTCTGGTTTATTTTTCATTTCAGTTATTTTATTCTTCATCTCTGTTTGATTCTTCTTTATATTTTCTAATTTTTTGTTAAAAACTTCTAACTTTTCACTCTGTTCATCCAATCTTCTCCTGAGTTCTTTGAGCATCTTTATGGTCACCTCTGTGAACTATTTATTGGGTAGGTTGCCTATGTCCACTTCACTTAGTTTTTCTTCTGAGGTTTTGTCTTGTTCCTTCATTTGGAACATATTCCTCTATAGATTCATTTTGCCTAATTTTTTGTTTTATTTCTGTGTATTTGGTACATTGGTTATGTTTCCTGACCTTGGAGAAGTAGTCTTTTGTAGAAGATGTCCTATTTGTCCCAGCAGTGCACTCCCTTCTGGTCACCAGAGCTATATGCTCTAGGGCTGCGGTCCCCAACTTTTTGGCACCAGAAACCAGTTTCATGGAAGACAATTTTTCCACAGACCAGGGTGGGGGGAATGGTTTCAGAATGATTCAAGGGCATTACATTTATTATGCTCTTTATTTCTATTATTATTACAGTGTGATATATAATGAAATAATTATACAACTCACCATAATACAGAATCAGTGGGAGCCCTGAGCAGTTTTCCTGCAACTAGATGGGGATGATGGGAGACAGTGACAGCTGAGGTGTGTTGCTCATGTCCAGTCTACTCTGTAATCTCGTTTTGGTTGCTGACACTGCAGAAAACCGTGCTTCACAAAGATAGGATGTTGGAAATGGAAGCAGGCTTTTCAGTGCTTTTGTGGCAATTTAAGGATATCCCACCTTGACTTTAATCCAGAATATGTATGTACTTATTGCCATTGTATTCATGGTTTGGGAGTTGTTTTTGTAATTCTTTTTTATTCCTTTCTTCTTTTGTTCTCTTGTGATTTTATGATTATCTTTAATGTTATGTTTGGTTTCCATTCTCTTTTTTGCTTATGGTTCTATTATAGATTTTTGATTTGTGGTTACCATGAGTTTTATTTATATATGCATGTGTATGTGTATATATATATATATGATTATTTTAACTTGCTGATCTTTAATTTCAGATGCATTTTAACAACCCTGCATTTTTACTCTCCTCACCTCACAATTATTGTTTTCAACATCGTATTTTTAATGTATTTGTTTTGTGTATTCCTTAACAGCTTATTGTGGATATAGATGATTTTACTACTTTTGTCTTTTAACCTTCCTAATAGTTTTGTACCCAGTTGACTTACTACCTTTACTGTATATTTGCCTTTACTGATGAACTTTTTCTTTTGTGATATTCATGTTTCCAGTTGTGGCCTTTTCCTTTTTGCTTAGAGGAGTCCCCTTAACATTTCACATAAAGCTGGTTTGGTGGTGCTGAACTCTTAGCTCTTGCTTGTCTGTACAACTTTTGATATCATCATCAAATTTGAGTAAGAGCCTAGCTGGGTAGAGTATTTTTTGTTGTACATTTTTCTCTTTCATCACTTTAAATATATGCTGCCAGTACCTTCTGACCTGTATAGTTCTGTTGCAAAGTCAGCTGAAAGCCTTATAGGAGTTCCCTTGTATGTTATTTGTTGATTTTCCCTTCCTGCTCTTAATATTCTCTCTTTATCTTTTAATTTTTCCATTTAAATCACAGTGTATCTTAATGTGGTCCTCTTTATGTTGATCCTGTTTGGGACTGTCTGTGCTTCCTGGACCTGGATGTCTCTTTCTTTTCCCAGATTAGGGGAGTTTTTAGATTATTATGTTTTAAAATATGCTTTCCATCCCTTTCTCTCTCTTCTTCTTCTTCTGGGACTCCTATAGTGAAAATGTTGGTACACTTGATATTGTCCCAGAGAGCTCTTAAACTGTCCTCACTTCTTGATTTCCACTACTCTGTATTCCAGCTTGCTGATTCGTTCCTATATATATCATTTAGTGTACTGTTAATTCCTTTTAATGTATTTTTCATTTCAGTTATTGTATTCTTCATCTGTTTGGCTGTTCTTTATGTTTTCTAACTCTTTGTTAAAAACTTCTAACTTCTCTGTTCATCCGGTCTTCTCCAAATTTCTTTTGTTATCCTTACAGTCATTACCTTGAACTCTTTCTCAGGTAGATTTCCTATCTCCACTTAGTTCTTCTACTGAGGTTTTAACTTGTTCCTTTGTTTTGAACATGTTCCTCTGTTGCCTCATTTTGCTTAACTAGTTATTTCTATGTATCTGGTAGGCTTGTTACATATTGCAGTCTTGGAGAAGTAGCCTTTTATAGGAAATGTCTTAAGCTTCCAGGAATTCACTCCCCTCTGTTCACTAGAGCTGTATGTTCTAGGGGTGCCCCCTAGGTGGGCTGCATGGGTCCTTCTGTTGTGGCAGGCTGACTACTGTGTGTGGTCTCGTAGGCTTGGCTGGCCCCCAGTACAGTTGATTGCCAGGCCCTGCTTTGTGTGGAGGCTGCTGGCCCCTGGTTGGTGGGGCTAGGTCACAAGGTGGCTGGCTGCTAAACCCCAGGGGACCCCAGGGCTAGTGCTGGCTCACTGATGGGCAGAGTCTGGATATAGGAGATCCCAGGGCTAGTACCCATCTGCTAGTGGGTGAAGCTAGTTCTTGGGACCAGTACCAGCCCACTGGCAAGCAGAGCCAGGTCCTGGGGTCTGGCTTCAAGACCCAGGCGTCCCAGAGCTCGTGTTGGACTGCTGGTGAGTGGGGCCAGTTCCTGATACAGGTGCCTGTGGGGTTCAGTGTGTCCTAAAGTTTGTGTTGGCCTACTGCTAGGCAGAGCTTGGACCCAGCTGGTCCTAGGATTGGTGCTGGCCTGCCTGTGCGTAGGCTGACTCCTGCCACAGTAGGCTGTGGGGCTGTAGTTGTCCTGGGCCTGGTGTCCACCCACTGTGGGTGAGGCTGTTCCTGAGGCTAGAGCAGCCTTCCTGGTACACAGACCTGGGGCCCAAGGGTTTCTCGGCTGGTGCCTGCCCACTGGTGGGTGGAACTGGGTGCCAGGGTCCCTGGTTTCAGGGCCTTGTGCGTCCTGGGTCTAGTGTTTGTGCACTGGTGGGTGGGTCTGGATCCTGGGCCCTCTGGTGGACAGGGCCATGTCCAGGGACAGCTCTGGGCTCAGGGATCTTAAGGTAGCCTGTTTTCAATATTATTTCTTGTCCAGTACTTAGTACATACATTTGGATCAATAAAGTTAATAATTCCATTAGTGCAAAAATAAACTTAATAATGAATATACTACTTGAATACTGATTTGTAAGCAGCTTGTTTTGTTTTTTCTTTTTTCCTTTTTTAGGTTGTACACCACTTCATGAGGCAGCTAGTACGGGATGTAATGATATAATTGTAGAGTTGTTAAAAGCTAGTGCTAATGTTAATTGTGAAAATGTACATGGAATTCTGCCCTTACATGATGCTGTTGCAAACAACCATTTAAAGGTATAGATTAGGTTCCTATTAGGTTCCTATTTCTTTTTCTTTAAAAAGTGAGTGAAGACAGTGAAGATGTTTTAAATTGCAAACTAAAGTGATTCCTTAAAACAAATGATTTTTAAAAACTGCTTAAAAGTACAAATGAATATATTACATATAGATTAGAAAACCAGTGTATTTCCTAATGAATCATTTTTCCATTGTCTCTTCATCATGTAATCATGTAAGTGAGAATAAAATGAAAGGGCTAGAAGTAAACACAGCCTATTAATATAATACATTCCAATTTTACTTGCATTAAAATGCTTTGTTGTTGTGTATAAAAGAGTCTATATAGTGATGATATATGTGACAGCCAGATGTTTTTTAAACTTGAAATTTCTCAGTGGGTTTGAAGTTTCAAAGAAATGGGTAAAAGTTCAAGTTGCTTGTTTCCTTGGGGGTTCTTATATTTTTTTCTCCTTTGTTTTGTTTTTTTTTAATCAGATAGCTATGGTAAAAATATCACAAGAGAAAATTACCAGGGTAATTATTTCAGTAACACTCAATTTCAAATCTAGACTTTAAAATTCTCCAGATTTTTAAACTCATCTTTTTTGTTTTACAAACCTTAGGAGAAGATTTGTCAGTAGGCAATATAGACTTCAGGAATAATTATTGGCTTTGAAAAATAGTTAAGGAAACTACCAGCAACAACAACAATAAAAAACCAAGGTTCAGGGCTTCCTTGGTGGCGCAGTGGTTGAGAGTCCGCCTGCTGATGCAGGCGACACAGGTTCGTGCCCCGGTCCAGGAGGATCCCACATGCCGCGGAGCGGCTGGGCCCATGAGCCATGGCCACTGGGCCTGTGCGTCCAGAGCCTGTGCTCCACCACGGGAGAGGCCACAGCAGTGAGAGGCCCGCGTACCGCAAAAAAAAAACAAAAACCAAGATTCATATAAAAAATTCCTTGGATCTCTCACTAAAACTACTTTATCTGTCTCTAGGTATTTTTAATAGCTGGTAATATTATTTAATTTTATGAAAATATATCCCCACTGTTTTCAGTCTAAATATAGTCATGTGAAAGAAGAGTATTGAATTTATGATTTGCAGAGATAAGAGAGATAAACTAATGATTAAGAATAATACCAAATGGGTGGGCTAATGTCCAGGGAGGCTTCTTTTGATCAAAGAAGCTCTTTGACCTTTAAGATATTTAAACTAAAAAAGAATTGACAAAGTCTCAAAGTTATGTCGTCATGCAATGGAAGAAAGCAAACAGGAAGGGTCATTGAAGTGATTAACTTACTGGTTATATGTACAGGGAAAAGGTTACTTAAAGTGAAACCACTTAAATAAGGGCCAAAATTTCATAGTAGGAAAATCAGGATTTTAGACATTATCCTGAAAAATGCAATATAAACAAAATAAGGGGTTTCCCAATACCACCCCTATACTTGGAAATTTGTTAGAAGGTGCTACAGAGCTCAGCGTATGGTTGTATTCATAGCTAAGATTTATTACAGCAGTATAGTAAGGATACACAGGGGGATCATCAGAGAAAAAGGTGGAGTCTGGAGGTATCCATGTGCAGTCTGTACTATGCACTCTTCCTTATGAGAGGTCACATACAGTTTGCTTTTCCCTCAGCAGTGAAAATGTAGCAACGAAAGTGCAATGTTTCTGTCCAGGGAAGCTCATTAGAAACTCAGTGCTCAAGATTTATATTGAGGGCTGGTCATGTAGGCACCGTCTGCCTAGCACATAGCAAGATTCCAGACTCCCAGAAGCATAAACCACATTGCTTGTGTAGACAGTTTAAGCACAGAGAGCCACTCTTATCAATTAGGGAAAGTTTTAAATCAGTGTAGGGCACTGTTTACCAGCCAAGTTCACAGATGCCAGCTACAGACCAACCTAGCAAGCAGCCTTTCTAGATAGCAGTTTTAGGCCTGCTATGTTAACTCCTTTCTAAATAGTATTATATTTAGTTTCTAATTGAAATACATACTGATTTCTGGAACAGCAAAAACAGAATAATGTATGTTTTCTTGGCCTAGCTTTTCTGGCAAAATAGTTTGACAGCACATAGGACATCCTTTATCTCACAGTTGGTTTTTTGCATCATGACCTCAGTTAAAGTCTTTTTTTGAAAAATTTTGAGAGGTACCACAAGTTTTCCCTAGGTCCTGTATTAATCCATTCATATTCAAAATTTTTCTTTTTTTTAGGTTAACAGTTTTACCTCTAAGTTTCTCATTTATCAGTTGCTTCAAAGGTGCTTCAAGCATTTCTACAATATTATTTTAATATATGACTTCAGGAAATCCTACATCTTTACATTTTGACTTTGTAATCAATTTGTAGTGTATTTCCATTTTATTGTTGGCTATTCACAATATCAGGGACCAGTGGTAAATTGACCAAAACTCAAGAGAAAGATGTTGACTTGATGGATGGGAAAAAAATGCCATGTTATTGAGCAAGGAGGGATGTTTGATTAGATCAAATTTTGTAAGTAGCCTTCATAAGTGATAATTTTCCTATTTTGAAGACTGTAGCTTGCCTCATAGAAATTTGGTAACTTCAAGGGTTAGAGAAAATGATAACTCAGATGTAGAGGGTCTTCTGTAAAGATAAATGCCAAGAACTGAAAATTCACCACAGGAAATAGCAGAAAAGGAGCTTGACAAAGCACCAAACTGGATTTTAGAGAACTTGAGTTCTAGGCCTAGTTCTGCTGCTTGAAAAAGATAAAGATATCTTTACCCCTCAAATAAGGAATTTGATCTAGAGCTGTACTGTGTCCTATACTGTAGCCACTAACCACATGTGGCTATTTAAATTTAAATTACTTAAAATTAATTAAATTAAAAAATTCAATTCTTGGACTTCCCTGGCGGTCCATTGGTTAAGACTTTACCTTCCAATGTAGGGGTTGCAGGGTTTGATCCCTGGTCGGGGAGGTAAGATCCCACATGCCTTGTGGCCAAAAAACCAAAACATAAAACAGAAGCAATATTGTAACAAATTCAATAAAGACTTTTAAAATGGTCCGCATCAAAAAAAAAATCTCAAAAAAAAAATTCAGGGACTTCTCTGGTGGTCCAGTGGGTTAAGATTCTGCCCTCCCAATGCAGGGGGCCTGGGTTTGATCCCTTGTCAGGGAACTAGATCCCGCATGCATGCCGCAACTAAGAGTTTGCATGCCGCGACTAAAGAGTCCTCATGCCACAAACTAAAAGATCCTACCCGCTGCAATGAAGGTCCAGCCCACGGCAACAAAGAACCCTAGTGCCACAACTAAGACCAGGAGCAGCCAAAATAAGTAAATAAATAAATTTTTTTTTTGAAAGTTTCAGTTCTTCAGTTTCATTAGTCACATATGAAGTACTCAATAGCTACATGTGGCAGTGGCTCCCATATTAGACAGTATTGATTAGAACATTTCCATCATAACAGAAAACTCTGTTGAACAGCTCTGGTCTAGAGCAAGGATTGGTAAATATTTCCTACAGAGGGCTAAATAATCAACAGTTTAGGTTTTCCGGGCCACACAGTCTCTATTGCAACTACTCAACTGCTGTTCTAGTGCAAAAGCAACCCTAGACAACATGTAAATTAGTGGGTTTGACAGTGTGCCAATAAAACTTAATTTAAAAAGTCAGGCAGCAGACTGGATTTGTCCCATGGGCCATAGTTTGCTATTGCTTGATCTAGAGAATTACTGACATTCTTTTACCTAAGTGGTGATAAAGACAAAGTTTGCTTTTGGAATAACCTTCCACATCTCTGTTGCCTTTACTTTAAGGAGAAATATTCTATTTAAAAAGAAGGAGGTAGTATTTTTAATGATATTTTAAATATCAATTCCTTTGATACTGATTTATTGCCAGCATCTTTCTTCGTATCTTCATTAACTTTCCCTCCATGTGACAGTTCTTCTATCATTGACTCATTTTATTTCTGACTCACTTTCTCCCCTTTTGTCCCTATTTCTTTATTTTGAGGTAGGATATGCATAGATGATCTAGAAAGATTAATAAGGGGGAGCAAGAAAGGTAAATATATGGTACTGTAGACCTACTAAGTATCAATTCTATAACACCCTGTATATTTAATTCCTAATTTTCTCTCTGGCATGACTACATGCAAAGTTATTCAACATCTTATTTTCTTTTTCAACTTTCAATTAAAAAAAAATCTTAATTTCTTTAAGTTATCTTCCAAGATGGTCATGTATTCTACATTGTAAAATGTGGAGAATAAAAAGATAAGGAAAAGAAGAATAAGAGGAAAAGATTTTTTTAAAAGATAAAATGTGGGTGGGAATGGGTACCCACTTTTGTACAAGATGGGATAGCAGGGATAAGATATTTCTTCCCACCTTAAAAACTAGAAAAGTGAGCAAAATATATGAAATAACAGTTTTGAGACATTAGACAACATGCAGCAGAGGGCAGTGATCCCTGAGAGGATGGAAACAAATGAGACGAACCGTATGATTGCCCCACCTCATGGACTAGGAGGAGTTTTCAGGCAGAAGCCTAGGGAGGAAGAAAGCAAATAGCCTTATGATCTCAATGAGTTGAGAAGGTTGTTTGGAGTTTAAAACTCCAACAGCTAAAATTTATGGGGCAAAATACCAGACAGAACATATCTACACAGAGAGAATTCTCCAGAGATTTAAAGGGGAATCCCCTCAATTCCTTGGCTGATCTACAAATGTGCGTAAGGAAACTACATGAGATTAGGCAAAGAGCCAGCAGGCTGGAGATTACACAGGGCTAAATAGGGGAGTGTTTTCCTTAAGCCCCACCATGTGCCAAATACTTTACACGGGTTCACATTTAAGCCTCATATCATAGGTGAGAGAAATGAGGTTCAGATGGTAAATAACTTGCCCAAGGACATAGCTAGTAAGTAGCAGTAGTGAGTTTTGTATGCTTGACTTTAAAACAAATATATTTTCCTTTAGGCTGGGCTAACTCTGGGCTGATAGAACAAATAAGGAGCTATCCTTATTATTTCTACTGGCCCATTTGCTCCTAAGTTTTTCTGCTTTTCCATACCTGGACACAAGTTGAAAGAGAAAAGCTACTAGTACATATGCATATCTTTACTTTAAAAAAATACCAACCATTTTTCCTAAACAAAAGGTTTTTCAGTGGTTTGAGTCATTTGCCTTGTGCAGATGGAATCACTGATTGTTGTGATTGTTTTTTACTAGTTGACTTATACTGTCAACTAATTAGTGACAATCTTTAACTTGGATGAATTATAAACTTACTTCTAATGCACAACTTTGAGTTATTCAAATTTTTTAAACACAAATTTGAGTTATTTGAGTTATTCAGGGAAGCATTATTTATATTAGAAACTTTTGTCCCCCAAATGTCAAAACATTTATCTTTGACCTCAGTTTTCTCTTCTTTAAAAGGTAGGGTTGGAGTAGATTATTTCTGTTTCATTTTAATCTTATTAACATTCTGTGAATATGTCATCTATTTGGGAAACATATTTGCATAGCAAATATTAGAATGGACATTAGGTTCCCAGGCTAGCTTATAAAACCTCCTAAACAAGTAACATACCTGAAATATAGTTCAAATGAAACTTTATTCAACTATGTCTGATGGCAATTTATAGTACAGTGTATAATTTAATATAATCCTGAAATGATCCCTGCTCCCTTCTCCACCCTATTTTCCAGCAGCTTAGGGGAGGACAAAGAGCTGTGTTAAAGAGATAGAGTAAATCCTTTTGCACATCAGTCTACCAAAGTCGGCCTCTTCAGCAATGAAGGCAGCATAGCTGGTACTTTCATGTCATCGTGTTTGGTTCTTCTGTGAGGACAGATCAGGCCAAATCAGTGGAGCAGTTTACAGTTGTCATATCAAATTTAATCAAGATTTTCTTGATCAGAGTTTGAAAACTTTTTAAAAATATTTATTTATTTATTTTTGGCTGTGTTGGGTCTTCCTTGCTGTGCGAGGGCTTTCTCTAGTTGTGGCAAGCGGGGGCCACTCTTCATCACGGTGCGCGGGCCTCTCACTGTCGCGGCCTCTCTTGTTGCGGAGCACAGGCTCCAGACGCGCAGTCTCAGTAGTTGTGGCTCACAGGCCTAGTTGCTCCGCGGCATGTGGGATCTTCCCTAGACCAGGGCTCGAACCCGTGTCGCCTGCATTGGCAGGCAGATTCTCAACCACTGAGCCACCAGGGAAGCCCCTGAAAACTTTTTTTTGATAACTTTTAATACTTGATAGTGGTGTCTTGTAATGAAAGCAGGAATTATTGATCTTAGGTGTCTGTAGAGATAACTTTGGAAAAATACCTTTTAGGCAGCTGAGATTCTACTACAACATGGAGCAAACCCTAATCAAAAGGATCAAAAGCAGAAGACTGCTTTGGATGAAGCAGATGATAAAAACATGAAAGAGCTGCTAAAATCTTATGGTGCTATTGAGACTGACAATAGAGATGAGAGTAATGCTGTAGTCACTGGTACGTATGTCAGTGGTGCTTGCTATTTTATAAGGGTGTGTACCTCTGCTTAGAAAAAGAAAATCTTAAGATTTGTGTAAATTGTTTCATAACTAGGGATAAATGTTTTGTATGTTTATTAAACTCTTGAAAAGAATCATTTATTTTTAGAAACAGCATTTCCAAACGGTTTAATTTATAGATTATATGGTCCTGTTGTATTGGAATTATATGTTGAAACAAAACACATATCATTCATTAAACAAACATTAATCTCTCGTAACATTGGATCTGAGATAGAGATGTTACTGAAACTATGCAGATTGGTTTACTTGTAGTGGGGCTGGAAAAGAATGACATTATACTAAAGTCTTTGAAACAGATTCCATTACTTCAAAATTTGTAATGATGCCAACTTTTCAAGGCAAACTTTCTAATGCTAGAATATGAATTTGTTAAGCAAATATATTATGCTTATATATGTATGTGAGTGTATGTGTAATATATTACAATGGAAAGAATATTTCAAGGGAATATATAGTCAGGTAAAATTTTGTGAACCATTTTTATCAGTAGTTTGCAATTAAATAATATAATGAGTTATCTATAAGAAATAAGCATTTAATCCTGCCATTTGTGGCAACATGGGTGAACCTGGAGGATGTTATGCTAAGTGAAATAAGCATAGAAAGACACAGAAAGGCAAACTCTTTATGGTGTCACTTATATGTGGAACCTAAAAAAAGTCAAGATTAAAGAACCAGGTAGGTAGTTGAATGGTGGTTGCCAAGGGCTTGGAGGAGGGGGTGATGGGGGGGAGATGGGGAAATGTTGGTCAAAGAATACAGACTTTGACTTATAAGATGAATTAGTTCTGGGGAGCTAATATGTAAGATGATGATTATAGTTTATAATAATAAATTGTATACTTAAAATTTGCCAAGAGAGTAAATCTTAAATGTTCTCACCAACACACACACACACACACACACACTAATAATGTCAGGTGATGGATATGTTAAAAAAAAAAAAAAAGAAAGAAGCATTTAGTGAACACTAATTGAGAAAACATACATTTGTTGAGCACCTGCTATACAAACCAGGCACTTGCTCAAGAAGAGCTTCCAGTCTTGTGAGGAGATAAACCAGAAAACAGGCAGTTAAACACAATTTTGGGAGTGTTGAGGAGAGACAATTGTTCTTCCTTTTCCTTCATGCTTGAGCCTTGACTTATAGAAGAAGAAAGCCGGGAACTTATCTGTCCTATGAGGGAGAATATTGGCAAGAGAACCCCCGTGACTCACTTTTCCCCCAGCCTACCACAGTCCTTACCAACTGTTTGTTTTCAGGGGAGGAATCATTATTACTGATATGATTGGTGAGAGGCAAGGATAATCATTGTGTCCTATTTTACTAGTGAGCTAGATCACATGTAGGGCAAAGTCAAGAGACTGACACACAAATCTTCTTTTCTTTGCCTGCTACCATATGCTAAGTCCATAGGGTCAGGGACTTTCTTAGAGCCCCAGGCATGTCTCTTTCCCTCTTCACAGCCATATTTGGAGTTATTGGGCACTCTTGTTATAAAGTGCTATATCTATTCCCACTTTTCTGTTGTTTCTTGTATATACCTTTCCTTCATCAGGTTCCCCAACAGAATGAGGGGTGTAGGGTACCCATATATGGAGAAAGAGGATCCAAAATGGGAGAAGGTTCAGAGAGAATTTTACAGAGACAATGAATTATAGTCATAGTATTTAAGAGCATGGACTTGAAGTCAGATCTGGTTTCAGTACTAGCTATGTGACTTTAGGCAACTTCTTGAATCCCTCTAAGCTTCACGTTCCTCTTCTGTAAAATAGATGTAATTAATTACCTACCTTATGGGCTCATATGAAGATTAAATAAGATGATTCAGGAAAAGAGTTCGATGTCCAGGATGTGATAAGTATTCAGCAAATGTTAGCTGTAGTTACTCAATTGATAATAAATAATGAGGTGCTGACCAACATTAAGATGTCATAGTAATTATAGACTTAATTTAACCTTCCCATTCCTGTCACCATTACAATTGATAAAATGATGCTAAATTTTTACACATTATTATATTTTCTAATTTTATGTTTTAAAGTAAAAATTCCTGCTATCCGGGGAAAAAGACATAAACAGTGTGATGACTGCAAAACTGTTGATACAAGTTCTATTTCACACCAAGAACAAACAAAAGAAAACCTTGCCATGGTGAGTGAAGTTGAAATCCTTTTGTTCTTCAGCCTAGAAAATGTCATTCTTTTTTTCTTTTCTTTTTTTTTTTTTTTTTTTGCAGTACGCGGGCCTCTCACTGTTGTGGCCTCTCCCGTTGCGGAGCACAGGCTCCAGACGCGCAGGCTCAGCAGCCATGGCTCACGGGCCCAGCCGCTCTGTGGCATGTGGGATCTTCCCGGACCGGGGCACGAACCCGCGTCCCCTGCATCGGCAGGCAGACTCTCAACCACTTGGCCACCAGGCAAGCCCTGAAAATGTCATTCTTTGGGCCAGCCAGCCATTGGCTGTTGGCAGCACTCTTTCCATTTTAAGGACATACAGGTTGAAAATGTTTTTTTGTCATAAGAAAATAATACAGCATAATTGAACAGAATGAACCAAGAAAATATGGTATATAGTTAACTCTCCATTATCTGCATTGAACACAGAATTATAGTTTAGCTGCTATCCTTTACACCTAGATTGGGTTTTTTGGCTACTTCTTATCTGACAGACAGTGCCACTGTCATAGTGTGTCTTCACCCACCCGCTTCCAAAAAGTATCTAGGATACATACTAGGTAGAAGAGACCCTGGAACCCAGACAGAAAAGAGAAAAAAAACCTGGTTTAACCAACGTGGATCCCACATGTTTTATAGTGATAGTGTTTGCTATATGTGAAATCCCTCATGTAAACGTATATTTTTGAAAAAAAAAAAAACAGGCTCAGTGGCCATGTCTCACGGGCCCAGCTGCTCCGGGGCATGTGGGATCTTCCCGGACCGGTGCACGAACCCATGTCCCCTGCATCGGCAGGCGGATTCTCAACCACTGCGCCACCAGGGAAGCCTGATATTCTTAGTTTGATTAAAACATACAGCTTACTAGACACTAACTTCTTAAGCAAAGTAGCATCCTCAATGAAATATTATTTTGAATAAGATTATGTATGTTGATTAGATTTCCCTTACATATTTTTTGTTAGTGTAGAGGGGAAAATATTATTCATTGAACCTAAACTATGATTAATCAACTATTTTATACCTTAAATATTTTTAATGGTATTCAAACTAAATTGTATTTGCCTCAGCATTTAAAAAACATTTTACATTGTTCCTGGTATCTCTTGTAATGAATAAAAAGTTAATTGTCAATCTACTTGTCATTCCCTTGTAGATAATTCTTTTAAGCTTACAGTTTTTAAGATTTTTCTTTTATATTCTGCAGTTTCACTAGGTTATGTCTAAATGTGGATGTGTTTTTAATTAATTATTCTAAGGACTAGACATGCTCCTTTAATCGGAATACACATTTCTCATTTGTATTTTGGAAACTCTCAGCCCTTATATCTTTGAATATTACCTCTCTCCCATTCTCAGTATCTCCTTTTTTGGAACTCATATTTAGATGGCTGTTAGACCAGTCTCCATATGTCTTTTTCATATTTTCCATCTCTTTAACTCTCTGCACTATATTCTGGGCAGTAGCCTTTGATCTCCGATTTTCTACCCAAAGCCTTGGGTGGGTGACAAGTAGAATTTTTCTAATCCTTATTTTTTTTTTCTCTAATCCTTATTTAAGCTAAAGGACACCCACTTAAGGTCACTAGCTTTATGAGGGGATTCCATTCTAACTCCTTCTTCATGTGGCCCTGAGGCCTTATCTTCTGTTCCTTTGTAGGACCCTAATCCCTAATATCTATGTTTGTTCCAGATCCCTCATGGGCTGCTACTAGCTTCATTTTATTTCTCTTTCTTTTTCCAATCTTAGCTGGGGACAGGTGGTTAAAGTTTATTATATTTTGTCTAATGTGTTTTTCCAACTGTTTGGAGTAGACTGGAGTCCTTCTGTATCAGCTCAGTTCACCATATTGACCATTAGTATCTTTAAGGCATATTTTCATGTAAAGATTAAAACATTATGGAAAAATCACCCTATTGTTATTAACTGTATGGGTATTTGCTTCAGGAATAATGTATATCATTTTAGATGCTGAGCCACAGTGGAATATAGTGGAGATATAGGAGTTTAATGAAAACCAACTTAAAAAAAAAGAAAAAAAACCTTAAATATGCAGACATTAAAATCATCAAGGGTTTGTCTTTTGTAAATGTAAAATTGGTTTTGAATGTTGAAATTTCCAAACCAAATTGAGGATGGGGGGGCGACTCTATGGCCAGGTGCAAAGGAAATGAGATGATTTAAGTTTGGTGCTACCCTCTAACACCTTCAGATCACAGCATGTGTAGGCAGCCCCCTTCTCTACCTCCATATAGAATTAGTACAGAAGTAATAAAAAATAATAATGATAATAGTTTGCATTCACTGAGTATTTATTATATGGTAAGCTCTCCTCTAAGTGCTTTATATTAACTCATTTAGTTCTTATAATAATTCTTCTAGGTAGTTTCTATTAGTATCATTACCTTCCTCGTTACAGATAAGGAAGCTAAAGTAAGAGAGGGTAAGTAACAATCCAGAATTACATTTCTATTAAGTAGCAATGGCAGAATTAAACTCCAGGCAATCTGACTCCAGAGCCTGTGCTCTTAACCACAGTGTTTTAATATTCAAAATTGTAAAAGAGATGTCAGAGGCAAAGATGATCCTGCCATAGTAAAAGTTGTAAATCTGGAATAAAATCATAGTGAAGCTTTACAGTAAGTAGCCTGTAAACTGTCTATAAGTTGCTTATTCCAAAGACAGATCCTAGGTTAGGAGTGGTTTTTTTTTTGTTTTTTGGTGTTGTTTTTTTTTTTGGCAAGATAAACAAATAGTAATGAAGGACTAAGAAGGGGGATCTTGGAGGAAAAGTTTTACTGGGCCCTCCATGGTAAAATGTGGAGCTGGTATGGAGTGAAAAGTTATGGCCCATGGTGGACAAGACTGAGTGCATCTACAATATGAGACAAAACAAAAGGGGAAGTCAGCACCAAAAGATGTTTTCTTTATCCCAACCTGTAGGTACAGGCTTAGTCTGGTCACAGATTTAGACCTTTAGTTTGCTTTTCCACATAACTGGATGGTTTTATTATGTGCATTTTCCATATCCCTTGTGGGCACCAAAGTAAAACTTTAGAGCAACGTACTTCACAAGCCTCTGAGGACATACATCTTTTAAAAATGAATGTGTTTTGAGAATATGTTAAAGGATACATGGTACGAGTCAGTCCATCAGTTGTCATTTATTGAGCAACAACTGTATATCCAGCAGTGTGGAAACCTGTACAAATATGAAAGCCATGCTCCTGCCTACAAGATCTCATTGTTTTGATGGAGGAAATATAATATATAAGACATTATTCATGTTAATGCTAATTTCTGTAGCACTAAAATTCTTAAGTAATTCTGAGAAAGGAGAAATCAGTATGGATTAGATTAGTCAGGGGTTTTGTGTGTGAGATTGGTTTAATATAATAATAATAAGCAGTATTTATTGAGCTTTTACTTTGTGCTGACTCTGTCCTAAACATTTTATATGTGTTCCTCAGTTCAGACAAGGAGAGAATAATTAACTTGCTGTAGTCACCAGCTAGGAAGAGATGAAGCCGGAATTCAAACCCAGGCAGTCCAGTTCCAGAGTCCACTCCACAATTCCATCTCTCATAAGAAAGAGAAAGTTCTGGGCAGAATACATAGAAGGCATTTGAGTCAGGAATATTAATACTGACAAGTATATAAAGAGGTGGTTTTAAATCCCCTTTGTGAGTTTTTGAGAGTGTTTTGTATTTGTAAGACTGTGAAATTTCAGTAGTGTGCAATGATAGTCATAAAGCCTTAAAGTGAACTTGTTGCATATATATGGTCTTTAAATATTATGTGCTGAGTTGTTCTTTTTCTCCTATGCCTGTAACAGAAGTCATTGAGAAATTGTGATTCTTTGTATGCTTGCTACTCTTACATTCTGTTTTCCTGGAGCAGATCTGCTACATAAATCAAGATATATTTAAGTTTAATTTTTCCCCAAATATGCAATATATATACAATTAAGTTTAAACAAAGCCTGAGTACATTTGGAACATAAAGGGAAATGAGCATTTTTAGGGGCACTTTCTTTAGCACTTTTACTGTGCATTTGTCAACTGCATATCAGAGAAAAACATCTACCTTCTTGTAATGAGGTTTTTAATATTTTATCTGATAGCATCAGACCATCAGTGCCATTCTACAAGATTTAGAAGAAAAACAAGAAAATTTATTAGCGTTTGAAATAAGAACCCCTGAAGATGCAGGTAAATATATACTCATACTCAAGTCTGATTATTTCAATCATCAAAGGTATTGCTATCTCATGTTCTTTTTGGGGGGGTGGGGTATAAGTATGATTCCATTTTTATAAAGTTCAAGAACAGGCCAAATTAACTTTTGGTAGAATTCAGAATAGGAGTGCAGTGGAGTTGAAGTTGCCCTCCCCTGAAAATATGTCCACATTCTAAGCCCCAGAATCTGTGAATGTGACTTTTTGCAGGAGGGAGAGTCTTTACAGATATAATTAGGGACCTTGAAATGAGATTTATCTTGGATTTTCCAAATGGTCTCTAAATCCAATGGCAAGTGTCCATATAAGAGACACACAATAGAGAGACACAGAGAGAAGGAGAAGGCCATGTGAAGATGGAGGCAGAGACTGGAGTGATGCAACCACAAGCCAAGAAATTCCTGGAGCCACCAGAGACTAGAAGAGGCAAGAAAGTTTCCTCCCCTAGAGCCTTCAGAGGGAGTACAGTACTGTCAGTACCTTAATTTTGGACTTCACTCTTTGCAGGAGTATGATATCCTTTGAAACCAAAGTAAAATGATATAAAATGAAATCATTTTTAAAAGTGATAATAAATCCTCAAAGTTAATTCTAAGTTAGTAGACTAAGTATCTTCTCATAGAAGTATTTAGGGCAAGTTTCTCTTTATAAAATGGTTATGCTAGGAAGAATTTTTAAAAATATAATTACACATCTTCAAATGCACTAGAAAAACTTCATGTCAGAGGGAACCAGTTCTGAATCGTTTGTGACTTGACTATACATTCCATGTTTGTCGTGTTGCAATTTGATAATAATTGCTAAGCCATAAGCCAAATTATTATTTGTCCTGAGTAGGATTTATTTGAAGACTTGTTTGTTTGCTTCTTTTATCCTGCATGAAACTTCCCATATTCTGCTCATAAGATAAAAGTACCCTTTGAGATAAAATCAGGCACCTTGGGAAGATCCTTGATTTATAACCTTTTTTCTTCTTTTTTGGGGGCATTAATTTACTAAAACATATCTAAATTTTAGCGTTGAAACTCACAAAATTTCAAACATTTAAGGCATTACCAGAAATAATGTATTAGATGTGTGAGAAATAATGTATTAGATAGTATTAATTAAACAATGGATGGTCTATATTTAATTTTTCTCCCATATGCTACTTTATTATTTTTTAAATTTTTATTTCATATTGGAGCATAGTTGATTAACAATGTTGTGTTAGTTTCAGATGTATAGCATAGTGATTCAGTTATACATATACACATATCTATTCTTTTTCAAGTTCCTTTCCCATTTAGGTTATTACAGAATATTGAGCAGAGTTCCCTGTGCTATACAGTAAGTAGGTCCTTGTTGGTTATCTGTTTGAAATATAGCAGTGTGTATATGTCAATCCCAAACTCCCAGTGTATCCCTCTCCCCCACCCTGTCCCACTGGTAACCATAAGTTTGTTCTCTAAGTATGTGAGTCTTTTTCTGTATTGTAAATAAGTTCATTTGTATCATTTTTTTTAGATTCCGCATATAAGCAATATCATATGATATTTGTCTTTCTCTGTCTAACTTACTTCACTTAGTATGATAATCTCCAGGTCCATCCACGTTGCTGCAAATGGCAGCATTATTTCATTCTTTTTAATGGCTGAGTAATATTCCATTGTATACATGTACGACATCTTCTTTATCATTCATTTGTCAGACATTTAGGTTGCTGCCATGTCTTGGCTATTGTACACAGCACTGCAGTGAATATTGGGTTGCATGTATCCCTTTGAACCATGGTTTTCTCCAGATATATGCCCAGGAGTGGGATTGCTGGATCATATGGTAGCTCTATTTTTAGTTTTTTAAGGAACCTCAGTACTGTTCTCCTTAGTGGCTGCACAAGTTTACATTCCCACCAACAGTGTAGGAGGGTTCTCTTTTCTCCACACCCTCTCCAGCATTTATTGTTTGTACACTTTCTGGTGATGGCTATTCTGACTGATGTGAGGTTATGTCTCATTGTAGATGTGATTTGCATTTCTCTAATAATTAACAATATTGACCATCTCTTTTCATGTGCCTCTTGGCCATCTGTATATATCCTTCGGAGAAATGTTCTTTTTATTTAGTTATTCTGCCCGTTTTTTGATTGGGTTATTTTTTGATATAGAGCCTCATGAGCTGTTTGTAAATTTTGAAGATTAATCCCTTTTCGGTCACATCGTTTGCAAATATCTTCTCCCATTCTGTGAGTTTTTGTTTTGTTTATGGTTTCCTTTAGTGTGCAGAAGCTTTTGAATTTAATTAGGTCCCATTTGTTTATTTTTGTTTTTATTTCCATTACTCTAGGAGATGGATCTAAAAAGAAAATGCTGCGATTTATATCAAAGAGTGTTCTGCCTGTGTTTTCCTCTAAGAGTTTTATAGTATCGAGTCTTACATTTAGGTCTTTAATCCATTTTGAGTTATTTTATCTTTATGGTGTTAAAGAATGTTTTAATTTAATTTTTTTACATGTAGCTGTCCAGTTTTCCCAGAACAATTTATTGAAGAGACTGTCTTTTCTCCACTGTATAGTCTTGCCTCCTTTGTCTTAGATTAATTGACCATAGGAAAATGGGTTTATTTCTGGGCTTTCTGTCTTTTTCCATTGATCTATATTTCTGTTTTTGTACCAGTACCATACTGTTTTGATGACCGTAGCTTTGTAGTATAGTCTGAACTCTGGGAGCCTGATTCTTCCAGCTCCATTTTTCTTTCTCAAGGTCACTTTGACAATTCGGGGTCTTTTGTGTCTCCAATTTTCTAGTTCTGTGAAAAATGCCATTGGTAATTTGATAGGGATTTCATTGAATCTGTAGATTGCCTTGGGTTGTATAGTCATTTTAACAATACTGATTCTTACAGTCCAAGAACATGGTATATCTTTCCGTTTGTTTGTGTCATATTTGATTTCTTTCATCAGCATCTTACAGTTTTCAGAGTACAGGTCTTTTGCCTCCTTAGGTAGGTTTATTCCTAGGTATTTTATTCTTTTTGATGTGATGGTAAATGGGATTGTTTCTGTAATTTCTCTTTCTGATCTTTCATTGTTAGTGTATAGAAATGTTGTATAGTATCATGTTATCTGCAGACGGTGACAGTTTTACTTCTTCTTTTCCAATTTGGATTCCTTTTATTTCTTTTTCTTCTTTGATTGCTGTGGCTAGGACTTCCAATACTATGTTGAATAAAAGTGATGAGAGTGGACATCCTTGTCTTGTTCCCGATCTTAGAGGAAATGCTTTCAGCTTTTCCCCATTGAGTATGATGCTAGCTGTAGGTTTGTCGTATATGGCCTTTATTATGTTGAGGAATGTTCCCTCTCTGCCCACTTTCTGGAGAGTTTTTATCATAAATGGGTGTTGAATTTTGTCCAGCTTTTTTCTGCATCTGCTGAGATATTCATATGGTTTTTATTCTTCAATTTGTTGATGTGGTGTGGTATCACACTGACTGATTTGTGGTTATTTTAAAATCCTTGCGTCCCTGGGATAAATCTCATTTGATCATGGTGTATGATCCTTTTAATGTATTGTTGGATTCAATTTGCTAGTATTTTGTTGAGGATTTTTACATCTATGTTCATCAGTGATATTGGCTAGTAATTTTCTTTCTTTTTGTTGTATCTTTGTCTGGTTTTGGTATCAGGGTGATAGTGTCCTCACAGAATGAGTTTGGGAGTGTTCATTCCTCTGCAGTTTTTTGGAATAGTTTCCGAAGGGTGGGTGTTTACTCTTCTCTAAATGTTTGATAGAATTTGCCTGTGAAGCCATCTGGTCCTGGACTTCTGTTTGTTGGGAACTTTTAAATCACAATTTCAATTTCAGTACTTGTGATTGGTCTGTTCGTATTTTCTATTTCTGCCTGGTTCAGTCTTGGGAGATTGTACCTTTCTAAGAATTTGTCCATTTCTTCTAGGTTGTCCATTTTATTGGCATATAGTTTATTGTAATAGTCTTTTTTGATCCTTTGTTTCTCTGGGGTGTCCATCGTAACTTCTCCTTTTATATTTCTAATTTTATTGATTTGAGCCCTCTCCCTTTTTTTCTTGATCAGTCCAGCTAAAGGTTTATCAGTTTTGTTTATCTTTTTAAAGAACTTTTTAGTTTCATTGATCTTTTCTATTGTTTTCTTCATCTCTATTTCATTTATTTCTGCTCAGATCTTTATGATTTCTTTCCTTCTACTAACTTTGAGTTTTGTTTGTTCTTTCCCTGGTTGCTTTAGGTGTAAGCTTAGGTTGTTTATTTGAGATTTTTCTTGTTTCCTGAGGTAAGATTGTATTGCTATAAACTTCCCTCTTAGAACTGCTTTTGCTGTGTCCCATAGGTTTTGGATCATCGTGCTTTTGTTTTCATTTGTCTCTAGGTATTTTTTTATTTCCTCTTTGATTTCTTCAGTGATCCATTGGTTGTTTAGTAGTATATTGTTTAGCTTCCACATGTTCGTGTTTTTTACAGTTCTTTTCTTGTAGTTGATTTCTAATCTCATAGTGTTGTGGTCAGAAAAGATGCTTGATAGGATTTCCATTTTCTTAAGTTTACCAAGGCTCACTTTGTAGCCCAGCATGTGATCAATCCTGGAGAATGTTCCATGTGCCCTTGAGAAGAATGCGTATTCTGCTGCTTTTGGATGGAATGCTCCATAAATATCAATTAAGTCCATCTGGTCTAATGTGTCATCTAAGGCCTGTGTTTTCTTACTGATTTTCTGTCTGGATGATCTGTTCATTGATGAAAGTGGAGTGTTAAAGTCCCCCACTATTATTGTGTTTTTGTCAGTTGCTCCTTTTATGGCTGTTAGTATTTGCCTTATATATTGAGGTGCTCCTATGTTGGGTACATATATATTTACAATTGTTACATCTTCTTGGATTGATCCCTTGATCATTATGTAGTGTCCTTTTTTGTCTCTTGTGACAGTCTTTATTTTAAAGTCTATTTTGTCTAATATGAGTATTGCTACTCCAGCTTTTGTTTGATTTCCGTTTGCATGGAATACCTTTTTTCATCCCCTCACTTTCAATCTGTATGTCCCTAGATCTGAAATGGGTCTCTTGTGGACAGCATATATATGGGTCTTGTTTTTGTATCCATTCAGCCAGTTTATGTCTTTTGGTTGGGCCATTTAATCCGTTTTCATTTAAGATAATTATCAACATGTATGTTCCTATTGCCATTTTGTTAATTGTTTCAGATTTGGTTTTCTAGGTCTTTTTTCCTTCCTTACTCTTTTGTTCTCTTCTCTTGTGATTTGATGATTAACTTTAGTGTTGTGTTTGGATTCCTTTTTCTTTTGTGTGTGTGTATCTGTTGTAGATTTTTGGTTTGCGGTTACCATGAGGTTTTAATATAGCAGTTTATATATATATATATATATATACAAGATTGTTTTAAATGCTGTTTTTTTTAAATTTCAAATGCATTTCCAGTATCCTGAATTTGTACTCTCCTCTTCTCACGATTGCTGGTTTTGATATCATATCTGCCTGTGGATGATTTCCTACCTTTACTATATGTTTGCCTTTACTGGTGAGCTATTCCATTCATCATTTCTAGTTGGGGCCTTTTCTTTTCCACCTAGGGAATTTCCT
>NC_041221.1:76284470-76324125 GCF_002837175.3 Physeter macrocephalus | reverse complement strand
ATTTCATTTATTTCTGCCCAGACCTTTATGATTTCTTTCCTTCTACTAACTTTGAGTTTTGTTTGTTCTTTCCCTGGTTGCTTTAGGTGTAAGCTTAGGTTGTTTATTTGAGATTTTTCTTGTTTCCTGAGGTAAGATTGTATTGCTATAAACTTCCCTCTTAGAACTGCTTTTGCTGTGTCCCATAGGTTTTGGATCATCGTGCTTTTGTTTTCATTTGTCTCTAGGTATTTTTTTATTTCCTCTTTGATTTCTTCAGTGATCCATTGGTTGTTTAGTAGTATATTGTTTAGCTTCCACATGTTCGTGTTTTTTACAGTTCTTTTCTTGTAGTTGATTTCTAATCTCATAGTGTTGTGGTCAGAAAAGATGCTTGATAGGATTTCCATTTTCTTAAGTTTACCAAGGCTCACTTTGTAGCCCAGCATGTGATCAATCCTGGAGAATGTTCCATGTGCCCTTGAGAAGAATGCGTATTCTGCTGCTTTTGGATGGAATGCTCCATAAATATCAATTAAGTCCATCTGGTCTAATGTGTCATCTAAGGCCTGTGTTTTCTTACTGATTTTCTGTCTGGATGATCTGTTCATTGATGAAAGTGGAGTGTTAAAGTCCCCCACTATTATTGTGTTTTTGTCAGTTGCTCCTTTTATGGCTGTTAGTATTTGCCTTATATATTGAGGTGCTCCTATGTTGGGTACATATATATTTACAATTGTTACATCTTCTTGGATTGATCCCTTGATCATTATGTAGTGTCCTTTTTTGTCTCTTGTGACAGTCTTTATTTTAAAGTCTATTTTGTCTAATATGAGTATTGCTACTCCAGCTTTTGTTTGATTTCCGTTTGCATGGAATACCTTTTTTCATCCCCTCACTTTCAATCTGTATGTCCCTAGATCTGAAATGGGTCTCTTGTGGACAGCATATATATGGGTCTTGTTTTTGTATCCATTCAGCCAGTTTATGTCTTTTGGTTGGGCCATTTAATCCGTTTTCATTTAAGATAATTATCAACATGTATGTTCCTATTGCCATTTTGTTAATTGTTTCAGATTTGGTTTTCTAGGTCTTTTTTCCTTCCTTACTCTTTTGTTCTCTTCTCTTGTGATTTGATGATTAACTTTAGTGTTGTGTTTGGATTCCTTTTTCTTTTTTGTGTGTGTATCTGTTGTAGTCATCATTTTCTCATTTCTAGTTGTGGCCTTTTCTTTTCCACCTAGAGAATTTCCTTCAGCATTTGTTGCAAAGCTGGTCTGATGGTGCTGAATTCTCTTAGCTTTTGCTTGTCTGTAAAGCTTTTGATTTCTCCATCGAATCTGAATGAGAGCCTTGCTGGATAGAGTATTCTTGGTTGTAGGTTCTTTCCTTTTATCACTTTAAGTATTTTGTGCCACTCCCTTCTGGCCTGCAGGGTTTCTGCTGAGAAAGCAGCTGATAACCTTATTCCCTTGTATGTTATTTGTTGTTTTTCCCTTGTAGCTTTTAATATTTTGTCTTTGTTTTTATTTTTTGTCAGTTTGATTACTGTGTGTCTCAGCATGTTTCTCCTTAGGTTTATCCTGCCTGGGACTATCTGTGCTTCCTGGACTTGGATGACTATTTCCTTTCCCATGTTAGGGAATTTTTCAGCTATTATCTCTTTAAATATTTTCTCAGGTCCTTCCTCTCTCTCTTCTCCTTCTGAGACCCCTGTAATGTGAATGTTGGTGCATTTAGTGTTGTCCCAGAGGTCTCTTAGGCTGTCCTCATTTCTTTTCATTCTTTTTTCTTTATTCTGTTCTGCAGCAGTGATTTCCACCATCTGTCTTCCAGGTCACTTATCCGTTCTTCTGCCTCAGTTTTTCTGCTATTGATTCCTTCTAGTGTATTTTTTATTTCAGTTATTGTACTTTTCATCTCTGTTTGTTTGTTCTTTAATTCTTCTAGGTCTTTGTTAAACATTTCTTGTATCTTCTCGATCTGTGCCTACATTATTTTTTCAAGGTCTTGGATCATCTTTACTATCATTACTCTGAATTCTTTTTCAGATGGATTTCCCATTTCCACTTCACTTAGTTGTTCTTCTGGTGTTTATCTTGTTCCTTCATCTGGGACATATTCCTTTGCTATCTCATTTTGTCTAACTTTCTGAGATTGCTGTTTCCATTCTGCAGGCTGCAGGGTTATAGTTCTTTTTGCTTCTGCTGTCTGCCCTCCCCCCACCCCCCGGTGGATGAGGCTGTATAAGAGGGTTGTGCAGGCTTCCTGGTGGGAGGGACTGGTTCCTGCCCACTGGTGGGTGGAGCTGGGTGTTGTCCCTCTGGTGGGCGGGCCATGTCAAGGGGAGTGTTTAGCCAGCAGCTGTGTGCTCAGGAAGACTTTAAGTAGCCTGTCTGCTGATGGGTGGAGCTGTGTTCCTGCCCTGTTGGTTGTTTGGCCCAAGGTGTCCCAGCACTGGAGCCCACAGGCTGTTGGGTGGGGCCAGGTCTTGGTGAGAAAATGGCGCCCTCCAGGAGGGCTCATGCCAATGAGTACTACCCAGAACTACTGCCACCAGTGTCTTTGTCCCTGCAGTGAGGCACAGCCACCCCCCACCTCTGCAGGAGACCCTCCAATACTAGCAGGTAGGTCTGGCCCAGGCTCTCATGAAGTCATTGCTTTTTTCCCTGGCTCCTGGTGCACAGGAGACCTTGTGTGCACCCTCCAAGAGTGGAGTTTCTGTTTCCCGCAGTGTTGTGGAATTCCTGTGATCAAACCCTGCTGGCCTTCAAAGCCAGATTCTCTGGGGCCTCCTCCTCCCATTGCCAAACCCCCAGGCTGGGGAGCCTGACGTGGGGCTCAGAACTTTCACTCCTGTGGGAGAACTTCTGTGGTATAATTATTTTACAGTTTGTGGGTTGCCCACCTGGCGGGTATGGGATTTGATTTTATCGCGATTGCGCCCCTCCTACTGTCTCATTGTGGTTTCTTTGTCTTTGGATGTAGGATATCTTTTTTGGTAGGTGTGCTAGAAGTGCTGTTTTTACATTCTTTTTTGTCATAGTCATCATTCTTAGTGGTTACATAGTAAATGTTCAATAAATGTTCCATGGTTTACTTAATCTTCCCCTTTTTGTTGAGCATTTTTTAAATTTTTATATTTTTAACATCTTTATTGGAGTATAATTGCTTTACAATGGTGTGTTAGTTTCTGCTTTGCAACAAAGTGAATCAGCTATACATATACATATATCCCCATGTTCCCTCCCTCTTGCGTCTCCCTCCCTCCCACCCCTCTAGGTGGTCACAAACCACCTAGCTGATCTCCCTGTGCCATGCGGCTGCTTCCCACTAGCTATCCACCCTACGTTTGGTAGTGTATATATGTCCATGCCACTCTCTCACTTCGTCATGAGCATTTAGATTTTTGTAATTTTTTGCTATTACACTACAACATATAGTTTTTTCTGGATTTAGGATTATCTTCTTAGGAAAAATTAACATAACTGAAATTATTGGGTCAAAAATATATAAACATTTTAAAATCTATTGGTTCATATTGATAAATTGATTTCCTAAAGTATTACATAATAATTTGTACTTCCGCCAACACACATTTGTGTTTGTTTGCCTTTACGCTGCTAATAGCATCAGTATTTTCATTTTAAATAATTTTATGGAAAAAAAAATTTTACTGGTTTAATAAAAAATATGTATCATATTTTCATCTGCCTTATTGATTTTATTAGTGGTACTTTTTCACTAGTTTTATTTTCTGTTTCGTAAACTGACTGTTCCTGCTTGTTAATAAATTGGAGCCATTTTATATAATCAAAAGTTATTGACCCCTTTTCTGCCATAACTGCTGCAAATACTTTTTTCACCCCTTAACTGTCTTTTTATTCATAACATGTTAGTGTATGCTTAAATACAGACATTCTCAAATTCTGTATAGTACAGTGTATCAGCCTCTTTGCTGTTTCTTTTAATGCTTCTAAGATTAGAAACTTTCCTCCCCTCCCCACCCCCAGGCTTTGTAACTTAATTTTATTCTGTTATCACCATGATTATTCTAATCATGATCCCTATTTTTGGTCTCATTGCCCCTTTAGGGGAGGAGAGGTAAGGCAGTAGGACTCTAGAGTTCTTGGCTGGTGATCAAGTCCTGACTGTGGTTGGCGCCATCACTCTTTTGCAGTTGTTTAAAACTAAGTTTCTTCAAAACAAAATTTCTGAGGCTGTTCTGAAACTTCTACATAGCTCCCATAATATGACAGTGCACATTTTTCTTTCCCGGGGCCCTCTCAGTCTCCTCTCAGCTTCTTTTTTTTCCTGGTGGTCCACCTTACTACAAACCCTCATATGCAGGACCACAGGGCAGCCTCCACACTGTCTTCAAGATCCTGGCTCCTTGGACCCACTGTTAGAAGGAAGGACAGTTAATTCCTAGCACAGCAGCATCTTTCTCCTTGCTCTGCTGTGGAAGCTCCCTGCTTTTCAGGGTCTCAACCTCTAAGATGTTCCAGGTCAAAGAGGAAGTCAGATATGAGTCCATTGTCACCTCAATAGAAAGTCATTACACTCTTAATAGTCCTTTGAGAAACTACCCCTTTAGGCTTGAGGTAAAGGGGAGAAATGCCCTCGCCTTTCACTTTTGCTGCTCAGCATAGAGAACCCCACCCAGTTAAGCTACAGCTCTCTAAAGAAACAGTTTTACAAAGTCGCCACCTCCATATTCTGACATCTTTTGTATCTTTGATCTGGTTGAGGGATCCAAGAGTAATGAATTTTTTTGTACATTTCTTTGTAAATTTTTCTTATTGATGTTTTATATACACTTTGATGTCAAATATTTTTAGTGCCTCAACTGAATTGAGGCAGAAAAAAATGTTCATTTTAAACATTTTATATGTTTTTTTTCCTAAGCATCTTAACTCTATAATTCAACTGAAATTTCTCTGCCACATACGGTATAATGACAGAATAGGGCTTTCCCCCATATTACTACCCCATTTGCCTACTCTTATTTGTTGAATAATTCCTCTCATCTTCATTGTTTACAAAGCCTTATTATCACATATTAAAATCTTACACATATTAGGGCAATTTCTAGGTTTTCTCTAAGATACCATTGATTAATTTTGTCTCTTTGATAAATAAGTATATAGTATCAAGTTACATGTAAAACATCTTTATATCCATTCTTATAGAAATATATAGAATCTTTTAGGTTACTATGATAATGTTATTTTTACCAGTGGTTTACAATTCAGTTAGAAAACCCAAATGTAACAGGAGACATAGATAATGTAAATGTTTTTCATTAAAGTGTCAAATCTGCTAAAAAATTTATATCTAAATTCTTAATTATCGTACAAGTTTCTCCCCTTTGTTAGCATATGCATCACATCGTGAAACTAATCTTTTGCCATAATAATAGGGAGATAGAAACTAGTCTGGGAACAGACTCTATACTTATCAAATCATTTGTCTGATTTGCAGAGGGAGGTTCTAGGGTCAATTCCAGCTATGAACTTCATGTCATTTTTCACCACTGATTTTTTCTAGTTAAATTATCTAGAAAAATATGCATTGGTCTTAAAAAATTAGGAAGAAGCTTAAGAAACAAAGCCAAAAATGAAATGAATAGCAAGTAGGCTTAAAAGAAATAAAATGTATTCATCTAAGAGAAATTTCCTATTTGGGAATCTGGGTTTGGACATAACTGACATTTACATGTAAATCCTGTGAATCTGTGATGGGGGAGGTCATGATGCCTTGGGAAGCAATCGAAAAAAGTAGAAAAAATTTAATTATTATAAAAGTAATTTTATATAGATCAATAAGTGACTAGATATCATATAGCCCTATCTAAGTGTTAAGTATAAAGAACAAAAACTGACAGTGTGGGACTTCCCTGGTGGTGCAGTGGTTAAGAATCCTCCTGCCAATGCAGGGGACATGGGTTCGAGCCCTTGTCCATGAAGATGCCACAGAGCAACTAAGCCCATGTGCCACGACTGCTGAGCCTGTGCTCTAGAGCCCACGAGCCACAACTACTGAGCCTGCATGCCACAACTACTGAAGCCTGCATGCCTAGAGCCCATGCTCTGCAACAAGAGAAGCCACCGCAATGAGAGGCCTGCATACTGCAAGGAAGAGTAGCCCCCACTCACCACAACTAGAGAAAGCCTGTGTGCAGCAGTGAAGACCCAACACAGCCAAAAATAAATAAAATAAAAAATAAATTAATTTTAAAAAAAGAACTGGTAGTGTGACTCTTTTTTTTAAGTACGTATAATAGTTACATATAGTACAAATAAAATATAGAACAATATATAAATATATTTTAAAGTTTACACACACACACACACACACACACACACACACACACACCCCCTTAACAAAGTATTAACAGCAGTCTCTTTCATGGAGTGAAATATTGAGGAGGAGTGATTGAGTGGGATACTCTTTGACTTCTCTTCTCCGTAAACATTCATATTATTTGCAAATTTTCTTTACATTGACAGTGTATTCCTTTTGTATTTTAAAAAATAAATAGTTTTAACAGACAAAATATTTATCTTCCTATTTATTTTCCTTTACTACCCTCATTTCACAGGTAAGGAAGCTGACCAGAGAGGTCAGTGACTTGTCCAGGTTCACAAAGCTTAGTCAGTGGGGTAGCAGGATTAGAATTCAGTCTGGCCTGCTTCTTGATACCATTTTCTTACTTATACACTTCAGAGTACTTCCATAGAGTGACATAATTCCTAGGAAAATAATGGCTTTTTAATTAACAGTAAGGCTAAGTCCTGTGTGACCAAATTTAACATTTGTTATCTCTCAATTAACTGACTTTTTATTTTATTACCATGTTTCTAGAACAATACATTGATAAAATGTTAGAGATAAAGGAGGTTATGGACAACGTGCTTGCCAAACAGAAGGCAGAAAGGGATGATTTAGCTAAAAAATACAGGTGAGTGAAAAAATAAATAGGAATGCTTTAGAGTTTTCAGAATTTATCTGTTTTTATCTACAGTAGGCCTAGAATTTCTTAAGAGTACAAATGTTGCTTAGGACCAGAAAAGGACTTTATGAGGTCATCTAATCTATTATCTCCATGAGGAATTATACTTCCTAGAAAGATGTTTTTCTACTTTATTACTTGAAATGTTCAGAAAAGGACATTTTACTATCTTAAAAAGTTTTCTACAGCCATGAATTTTATGAAAGCCTTTCTGGTCATGAATCCCATAAGTAAATTTCTTTCTTTAGTAAACTCACATTTTTTAAATTAAAATTTTTTCTTTTATGCTATCACAAATGTCGTTCTTCTAAGCAGTTTAATCATGTATATTTTGTGGTTTTGTGTACTTCTAAACTCTCAGGGTCCTTAAAGAGTTTTATCCTGATTATATTGATTATTTACCTCTTATCATCCGTTTTTTTGGAGAAATTTGTTATATATTTTTTCTTGTTTTGAGCATTATTTTTTTTAGTTTTTCTATTCTTCTTTTCTTTTTTCTTGTGATGAGAACTTTTAAGGTCTCTTAGCAACTTTCAAATATGTAATACAGTATTATCAACTATAGTCACCATGCTATATATTACACTCCCATGCCTTATTTATTTATTTCATAACTGGAAATTTATACCTTTTGATTACCTTCACCCATTTCACCCACCTGCCACCTCCACCTCCACCAACCACCAGTCTGTTCTCTGTATCTATGCCTTTTTTGTTTTTGTCTTAGCTTCCAAATATCATTGAGATCATACAGTATGTCTTTTTCTGTCTGACTTTTTTTACTTAGCATAGTGCTCAAGATCCATCCATGTTGTCACAAATGGCAGGATTTATTTCTTTTTTATGGCTGAATAATATTCCTTTATATATGCGTGTCTTCATACTAATGTTGCTATTAGCCTTAAAATCTTGTAATCTAAAGAGCATTTGTATTTTCTGTCTGAACTCTTTGTTTCACATAGTTCTAAATGTGATATTAATTTCTTCTTTCTTCTCTCCTGTCCAGCTTCTTGCATTTTATACTACCAGTTATTTGCTAATCTGATTTCTTCTTGATGCTTCTTCCACTTACATCTACTACTTGCTTTGACATCCAGTTGGTTTGGAGTTTGGTACCAGCAACTCTAAGCTGTGTTAGGAGAGACAAGTATCTATACTATTGCTTTCTCTTAAAACAGCTACTCTAAAAAGATGGTCCCTGAGGGTCCCTTAGACCCCCCAGGGGTCTAAGAAGTCAAAAACATTTTTATAATAACATTAAGATGTTATTTGCCCTCTTTTGCTCTCATTTTCTCATAAGTGTACAATGGAATTTTCTAGAGGCCACATGGCGTGTGATGATATCATCACTCTAATAGCTAATGGAATGTGCACTTGTGTAGTCTTGTGTTTTAAAATTTTCTCTTATTTTCTAAAACAGTAAATATTGATAGATATAACTCAAATAAACAAAAGCTCTTTGCGTTCCTCAATATTTTTTAAGAGTATAAAAAAGTCCTGAAACCAAAAAGTTTGAGAGCTACTGGAAACAAAGTTTCCAATATCCTGAAGATCAGTGTGGAATAGGTGAGTATAACCAAAAGACAGGTGTGGATGAGCCAGTTTCCTCCCATTCAGTCTTCAAGCCCCTGAGAGACTTGGTTTAAGGAGGGCACACAGGTTAATGCTTATCTGGGTAGTCACTTCAAAGTACCTCACTACAGATTCAAAGTACAATTATTGGGTTGGCCAAAAAGTTCATTCGAGTTTTTCCGTAACATCTTGCGGAAAAACCCAAATGAGCTTTTTGGCCAACCCAATACAATAAGTACTTGATGAATTGACATTTCTCACGTCTAGCTTACTTATAATTATTCACAAAACAATCTCAGTCCTCCATAACTAAGGGAATTTGGGTGGAACTTACTCCCAAATTTTACTTATTGATACACCATTTCACTGTAAACAGGTAAGTGAATTCCAAACTTAAAGAATGATGTTGCTCCTTGGCCATCAATTTATACCTTCCAACTAAAGGACTATTAGATATCTAGATAAACAACCCAAGTTTTGTTTCTCTTTTAGGGCTGACTCACAACTGATAAGTAATGATGTGAATATAAATGTGGATAACCACACTGTCACCTCCTAAATAAGGCAAACTTATTTACCTCAAGTAAAGCAACAGTTTCCTCTCAAAGAATATACTTTGCAAAGATAGACTCTTGTGTTCTTTGAGCTGATTAAATTGACACAAAGTATAAAATCTAAATGACTGCTGAAAAAAGGTTTTTTCTACTGTTTTTGTATTTTTTCCTCTTTCTGTTTTTTCCTACAGGGTGTCCATAGAGTCATTTAAGCATGGAGTCCTGAGAGAACAACTAGCTAACTTGGCCACAAGGCAGAAGAGCCTTTTACTTGTAGCAAAAAAACAGAAAAAAATAAGCCAGAAAATTCAGAACTATAAGAATGTTACATCTTTCTCTGGTCTTAGTTTCAAGAAGCTGCCATTGAGCTCAGAAATCTCTAATGAAAAGGACAGCCAAGAGTTTACTAGTCTGGAAAATTCAGTACAGCCCCAGTCAGGTTCACTTTCTCCTGTCAGCCTTGTTTGTGGAAGCATGCAGGAAACACAGTTGTCTTGGGAAATCTGGCATGACAACCAAAATACCAACACTTGTCTAAATTCAAAGACAGTGAGAAGGGAAGAATTTTCTGGAAATGAACTGAATTCTAAACAAAGTGTCAGTGACTGTACCTTAGATAGATTATCAAAATCCAGACTTTCAGATGGCACTAAGAAGATTAAATTACAATCCCAACCTATTTCTTTTATTGCTCAAGCAGAATATTCACAAAAAGAAAATGATCTTACAGATACTACAGCCAAAGGACATGAGTCCTTTAGTCCTTCAGCAGTAACTGGCACATTAAAGATTTCAGAAACCGCAAGTGTATTTGCCCACAATGATGCCAATCCATCAACTGTTATTTGTGATCAGGCTCTTTCCAATTGTGATCCAAAAAAAGGAAACAGGAAAACAGCTTCCCAGCAACCACATAAGGGGACATCAGAATCCCTGGTACATCAAGGGATTGATGTCTTTGGCAGTAATATGGGGCATCAGGTGAAACCTTATCTTAAAAAACCAGCTCTTGCTGTTCCACATGCAAATGATAGTCAGAGCTCCTCCTCCTCTGGGTCTGGCCGTCAACATACTGTAAAAAATCCTTCAAAATACAGCACAACTCCTAAAAAGAAATGTATGCAGATAAAGGATCTGATATTGCTAGGAAGAATTAATCCGGGAAATAATATTCTGGAATTCAAAACACAGGTATCCTTTTTTTTTCCTCTAAAATTATGTAAATTTTATAAGTGAGTAAATGTTGCTGTCACATAGTGTCAGTGTTTAGCTCTAATTAGGGAAATAGGGTTTGGCTGGGCTTCTTGAATGGAGAGACTTAATCATTATATCTTAGCAAGTGAAATCATGCTCCTAAACTTGCCCTGTACATTTTAGTCACAAGCACCTTTAGGCTCTCAGACCAGAATTAGTCAGTTTTACTGCAGCAGGAAGGATTTAAGAACAAAATAAAAATAATAAATTGGAGCTGTGTTTGGTCCCAAAGTTTTGAGAACTACCAGTGTGTACTCCTAAAGCTTCCGCTAATAAGGGTTGAGTATAAACTCATCTTCCATAGTAGCTCAATTTAGAAACAGAAAGTGACTTGGAGTTTGGGTAAATGTAACTCAATTAAAACAATATCACGGGCTTCCCTGGTGGCGCAGTGGTTGAGAGTCCGCCTGCCGATGCAGGAGACAGGGGTTCGTGCCCCGGTCTGGGAAGATCCCACATGCCGCGGAGCGGCTGGGCCCGTGAGCCATGGCCGCTGAGCCTGCGCGTCCGGAGCCTGTGCTCCGCAATGGGCGAGGCCACAACAGTGAGAGGCCCGTGTACCGCAAAAAAAACAAACAAAAAGAAAACCAAAAAAAAAACAAAAACAAAAAAGAAACAATATCACATATGCATAATAACAGAAGAGGAAAAAAAAGGTTCTGCTAGAAATGCCTACAAAGGAGGCTTCCTTTCCCTTTTCCCCCCATTCATTTTTTGAAAGAGGATATAAGAATGGCAAAGATTGCAGGATCCTGGAATGCTGCTTTGCTTGTGCACCAATCCAACAGAAAACCAATCCAAGCTAATTAGAATTTAATCTAAATGACCCCTTTTTTCAACCCTTTCCACTTCTGGATTATAAGACTTTTCCTAGTTAATAAGCTTTATTTATAAGTTAGGAGCAAAAAAATTTAATTTTAAAGCTCCAAGCTATAGTTTAAACACTAAATTAGCAGCTTGATCTCAGATCCCTTGATGTTCCTGTTTGCTTGCCTGTCAACCAATTTATTGCTAAGTAGTACCTACTTCACATTAGCCAAAGCAACTCAAATTTCAGTTATTAATTGGTTACATTAACTAAAATTTTGACAGCTGTGGTTACTTCTCTGGATCAGCAATGATAAAATTCTAATATGATTTTTTGTATTTCAGCTATTTTAAACAGCTTTATTGAGATATAATTGATATACAATACACTACCCGTATTTAAAGTATATAATTTGACAAGTTTTGACGTATGTACATACGCAAAGTATAAAATCTAAATGATTGCTAAAAAAAAAAAGTTTTCTACTGTTTTTGTATTTTTTCCTCTTTCTTCCTACAGGGTGTCCATAGAGTCATTTAAGCATATTGGTCTGTAGTTTTCTTGTGTTGTCTTTGGTTTTGGTCTCAGAGTAATACTGGTCTCACAGAATGAATTCCAAAGTGTTTCCTTCTCTTCTATTTTTTGGAAGAGTTTGTGAATTGGTATTAAGTCTTTTTAAAATGTTTTCTGGTAATCAGCAGTAAAACCATCTGGGCTTTTTTGTTGTTGATAGTTTTTTGGATTATTAATTCAGTGTCTACTTTTTATAGTATTTTTTTTTTCAGATTGTCTATTCTTGAGTCAGTTTTGGTAGTTTGTATCTTTCTAGGAATTTGCTCATTTCATCTAATTTATTGGCATACAGTTGTTCATAGTGTCTCTTATAGTCCATTTTATTTCTATAAGGTCAGTAGTAATGTCCACATTTTTATTTTTGCTCTTAGTAATTTGAGTCTTCCCTCTTGCTTTTCTTGGTTAATCTAGCTAAAGGTTTGTCAATTTTATTAATCTTTTCAAAGAACCAATTTTGATTTTTTTGATTTTCTCTATTTTTCTATTGCATGTTTTACTTTTTTCCACTTTAATATTTACTATTTCCTTACTTCTGCTTGCTTTAGGTTTAGTTTGCTGTTCTCTTTCCAGTGTCTTTTGTGTAAGTTTAGGTTATTGACGTGAGATCTTTCTTCTTTTTCAATATACGCATTTACACCTATAAATTTCCCTCTAACCCACTGCTTTTACTGCATCCCATACGTTTCAGTATGTTTTGCCTTCATTTTAATTCATCTCAAAGTATTTTCTCATTTACCTTTTGATTACTTCTTTAACCCATTGGTTATTTAGGAGTATGTTGTTTGAGTTCCACATAATTGTGAGTTTCTCATTTTTTTGTTACTAATTTCTAATTTCATTCCATTACTCTTAGAGAACATACTTTGTATTATTTTGGTCCTTTTAAATTTTCTGAGACTTATTCTGTGGCTTAGATAGTGTATAGCCTATGCTAGAGAATGTCCCATGTGTACTTGAGAAGAATGTATATATTCTCCTATCATTAGGAGAAGTTTTCTATAGATGCCTGTTCAGTCTAGTTAGTTTATAGTGTTGCTCAAGTTTTCTCTTTCCCTTTGTGATATTATTATTATATATATTATTGATATATCTGTAAATGTTATAAACCCAATAATTCATTGCTATAATTATTTATAAAATTTTGTGACTTGTAAAGAAGCTGAGGAGAAGAAAGGAGAGCAAGTTTATATTTATAACTTTTGATATATTAACCTTCTTATTTATCCTTGCTCGTTCTCTTCATTTGTTCCTGTGGATTTGAGTTACCATATGGAGTCATTTTCTTAGCCCAGTAAAACTTCTTCCACCCACCTCCTTTGTGCTTTTGCAAATATATATGTATTATATCCCTATTGTTTTGTACAATTGTTTTAAAAATTAGTCAAGCAAAGAAAGAAGAAATGTGCATTTATATTGTCTTTTATAATATGTGATTATTTTTACTGATGCTCTTTGTTTTTCCGTGTGGATTCATATTACCATTTGGGGGTCACTTGATTTCAACCTGAAGAACTTCCTTTAGTATTTTTTGTAAGGCAGGTCTGCTAGCAACAAATTTTCTCAAGAGAGTTCTTTACATCACCTTTATTTTTGAAAGATTTGCTGAAAATAGAATTCTTGGTTACAGGTTTTTCTTTGTGTACTTTGAGTGTGTTATTCCACTGCTTCTGGATTTCATTGCTTCTGATAAGAAGTCAGTTGTTAATCTTTTGGGGTTTACCTTGTAAGTGATGAGTCATTTTTCACTTGCTTCTTTCAATAATTTCTTATTGTCTTTTACTTTAAGTATTTTTACTATGTATCTATTTATGGTTCTCTTTGTGTTTATCCTTATTGGAAGTCATTGAGCTTCCTGAATATGTAGATTAATGTTTTTCAATAAATTTGGGAAATTTTTAGCCATTATCACTTCAAATATTTTTTCTGCTCCTTTCTCCTATCCTTTTGGTACTCCCATTATGCATATGTTGATGTGCTTAATGGTGTCCCACAAGTCTCTGAAGCTTTTTCATTTTTCTTCACTCTTTTTTCTTTTTCTTCAGCTTACATAATCTCTATTGATCTCTCTTCAAGTTTACTAATTCTTTCTTCTGACATTGGAAATCTGTTGAGCCTCTTTATTAAATTTTTCATTTTAGTTATTGTACTTTTCAACTCCATAACTTCTTTTTGTTTCTTAATAAATTTTCTTTATTGATACTTTCTCTTTGATGTGATATTGTTATCATACTTTGCTTTCCATCCTTAATTATGGTTTCCTTTAGTTCTTTGAACATGTATATAAATGGCTGTTTTGAAATCTTTGTTAAATCTAACACCTGGTCATTCTCACAGGCAGTTTATGTTGCTTTTTTGTTTATTTTGCTGTATGTGTCATACTTCCTGTTTCTTCACATGTCTTATAATTTTTTGTTGGAACTTGACATTTTAGATATTTTAGAGTAGGTAATGTATTGTAGCAAGTCTGTATATTGATCCTCATCTTCTCTTACGTTTGTTATTGTTCCCAGGCAAAATATCTGTGCCATGGCTCTGGAGCTTAGGGCAGGAACATGGCAGCTTCCCTCTGAATGATACCCCTGCTTTAGGACCTGAGCATTTAGTGGAAAGGAGCACACTAGCCTCTTGCCTTTTCAATTTGCCTCTCCTGACATGAAACCACCACCTTACAAGCCAGGGCAAGTGTGAGCAGGACCCCAATAGTCTCAGTAGCACCCTGCCAAAGGTACAGACTCTGTCTCACCAGTACAGGTTAAACAGAAGAAAAGAACCCCCACCTCTTGGCTGCACTTGCCCACAACTTGGACTTAGCAACAGATAGCTGAGGCAGGATGAGAAATGTTTATGTCTTACTCCTACCAAGAAGGTAGCCCTCTGAGTGGCAGTTTTAGGGAGAGAGAGCCCTGTGCTCTTGGCTGTAGCAGTCAAGGGGAGTCTCCACCTCGCTGTGGGGGGAGGAAGGAAGCAGTCTTGGTTCAAATATCACTGTTTCTCACATTTTTTTAAACCTAATTTTCATAGATTTTGTTGAATAGATGTGTCTTCACTTACTGCATGCCCTTATGACCATTTATTTTCAGCAACTTAAAATTTTTTTTAGTAGTTTTTACCTGGGAGTGGATCCTCATACCATCGTGCCAGAAGTCAATTCTAGAATACTACATTCAATGTGACTTTTTATATAGTTAGTTTAAATCTGTCATGTGGTATGGTATTTGTTTTCTAGTTCTCTTATCTCTCTTTGTTCCTTTTTTCATCTTTTTATGCTTTATCCCCTTTGTCGTTTATGAGCTGTAACTTTCTCTTTTTTTTTTTTTTTTTTTTTTTGACCACACTGTGCATCTTGTGGGATCTTAGTTCCCCAACCAGGGATTGAACCCGGGCCGCAGCAGTGAAAGAGCCGAGTCTCAACCACTGGACCACCAGGGAACTCCCAGCTATAACTTTCTATTTTAGTTCTGCCTTTAGAGTTTATGGTATCTGTTTTTAATTTCTCACAATCTACCTTTAAGTGATATTTTTACCACTTCATGTATACTGTTGGGTGGGCCAAAAGGTTTGTTCATTTTTTTTCTTAAGATGGCTCTAGTAGCACTTAGTTGTCTTTAACTTCATTTAAAACAATTTTGTTAGATTGTATGTGACAGCTGTCATATCAGTGTGCATTTAAAAAAAGACTTATCAAAACTGGTGAATTTTTGTGTAGCCATTTTAATATTGAAGGTGGAAGAAAAAAAGCAACATTTTCAGCATATTATACTTCATTATTTCAAGAAGGGTTAAAACACAACTGAAATGCATAAAAAGTTTTGTGCAGTGTATGGAGAAGGTACTGTGACTGATCAAATGCGTCAAAAGTGGTTTGTGAAGTTTCGTGCTGGAGATTTCTCGTTGGACGATGCTCCAGGGTTTGTTGAACTTCTTGAATCTCTGGTTTTATCATTGCCTCAAATTTGGAAAAGTTTCAGCCATTATTTTTCAAATATTTTTTCTTCCCTCCCTTCGTTTTTGAATTCCCATTACATACATATTAGGCTGCTTAAAATCATTCCGCAACTCACTGTGATGATCTTATTTTTAAATTCTCTTTTCTCTGTGGGTTTTTTATGCCATTCCTATTCCTGTGTCTTTGAATTAACTAATCTTTTTGTTTGCAGTGTCTAATCTGTTAATATCATCCAGTGTATTTTTCATTTCATATGTTGTAATTTTCATCTCTAGAAGTTTGATTTGAGTCTTCTTTTATATCTTCCATGTCTCCATGTAACTTTTGGAACATGTGGAATATGATTATAATAACTATTTAATGTCCTTATCTGCTAATTCTAACATCTCTGAGAGTTCTCAGTCATTTTCAATTGATTGCTGTATCTCCTCCATATAGATTTATTTTCCTACCTGTTTCTAAGCCTGTTAATTTTTCATTGGATCCCAGAATTGTGAAATTTATCTTGTTGGATGCCAGCTATGTTTGTATTCTTAAAAATATTTTGGATATTTGTTCTAGAATATAGTTAATTTACACAGAAACAGTTTGATCCTTTTGGGTCTTGCTTTTACAATTTGTTAGGCAGGATTGGAGCAGTGTTCAGTCTAAGGCTAATTATATCCACTACAGAGGCAAGACTCTCCTGTGTACCTCCCAATGTCCATCAGTTCTGAGGTTTTTCTAGTCTTACTATTGGGAACAGGTGCTATTTCTGCCCTTTGAGAATGCCAGAGAATGCCATTACCTCTAATTCTTTCAAGTAGTTCTTTTCCCAGGCTTGGGTAATTTCCTCACACACGTGGCTCAGCGGAATACTTAAAAAGGACCCCCTGAAGATCTGCAGAGTTCTCTCTCTATATATTTCTCTCTTCTTCAGTACTCTGTCTTGCAAACTCTAGTCATCATGCCTCCCTAGACTATGTCTATTCAACTCAGAGAATCCACAGGTTTTGCCTGGATGCCCTCTCCCTGTACCATGACCTGGAAACTCTCAAGGCAGTGAGTTGGGACAATTGTAGGGCTCACCTCATTAGTTTCTTATTTCTCAGGATCACTCTACTTTGTTGCCTGATGTTTGGTATCTTGGAAACCATTGTTTCATATATTTAGTTTGCCTTTTTTTTTTTTTGGTTGTGTCATGTGTTAGGGTAAATCTGGTCCCTGTTACTTCATCATGGACAGAAGCAGAAGTTCACATATTTCAGATATTTTTTAATCCTAATTTTTGTTTTATTTTTCACCTCAGGAGACTACCCATAAAGCCAGTGTTTTATTGAATGGCAAAATTAAGGTAGAAAATGGTCAGATTTATAAAAACCCAGTCATCTGGCTCAAGGATCTTCTAGGAGCTGATAGTTACGTGACCTGGAATTATGCTTGGAGTAAGGTGGGTCATTCTTAAGTTTATCTTTAACTTCATATTCAAGTGGAAAGGTACATATTTTTTGATGATAAAACTATTTCATTTTTTAAAGGAATTTGAAAGTTCTCCAAATTAGTTTTGTCCTCATGCATCCCTTCTTCAGTATGCTACATGCTTTCTCCCACAATTCCTATTTGCCAGAATTCCCCACAGCAGGATTGCACAGCTAACTGAGCCTCTCCTTCCTTGTTCCTCACCTAGTCTCAGAAAATTGAATGCCCCCGATCTTCCCCTCTTGTCCCTGCCACCTCACCTCCACAGTGATTGCAGGTGACTCCACATAGAAAATTTGGAACCACTGGTGAATTGATAATTTAATTAATATGTTACTAGTATTCTGATAAAATAAAACAAAATCTTCCCCTAAAGATGAAAGTTATGATAAAGGGGCCTAAGACACACAGAAGTTATGGTGCACTTTTATGTTTGAACATAGTCTTATCCATGAATTGCTAGCCTCCCAAAAAAATATTTCTGAAGTTTTATTCAGACTTCCCAGACTTAGTGGTCTCCCCCTCAGTTCTGACTTCTGAGTTATAAACCCAGTTTAATAACCAATTTGAAGAGTATCAATGACTGACACCCTTGAGGTCCAGTGATCAGCCACCTCCAGATGTCCATGGCACCCCTTCAGGGAACAGTATTGCAATGATTCACCCAGGAAAGTGTGAGTCATCAGACAGTCACCATTACTGTTTCACAGAATTGCAAATACCTTCAACCTCCACTAGCCATTACAGTAAATCTCAGTGCACCAGTAATAGAAAGTGGTTTCCTCTCTCGTTGTTTGTCCAACTCAGCTCTGCCCACTCTCCTTCCTAGCTCCTATCTCAGTCTTAGTCCCTAAACTCTGCATTCTGGTCTCCTAGACCTCTGTTGCAGGTGCTTCCACAACAGTGTTTCAGTTCCTTCACTTACATGAGCACATTTTAAATTTTCTCTGCTTTATATTATAGTCTCTCTGTGTTTCTTTTTTCCTGTATTATTATTATTTTTTATTTCCCACCACTGGAGTCACCAGGCCATCTGCTTTCAATTCAACCTGCCAAATCCTTTCCATGGATTCATAAATAATATTTGCATGTTAGTAATTAACATTTTACCCATGGAAATCCCTTTTTATTACAAAGTTTCTTAAATTCATGATAGATGATATTGTTTTGCTGAAACTGAATCTGTGCTCACAGTGTGAATATGGTACTAATTGCGGTAGCTTAGGTTCATTTGAGCTTAACATGCCTGTGGCCCACTGATGATGACTCAGTCCTCCCACTCTTTTTCTCTGTTGGAACTACTGCATTTTCTGCTTTGAATAGCTGGCTGTGATATCATTTGGCTCTCACTCTGTACTTACATGCCTCATTTACATATCACATTGCCTCTGGTCTTTTCTCATTAGCCATGTCAATTGGAGTCATATTGTTTAACATCTATGTGATAGTGAAGCCAAATACAAATATGGGCACTAGAATTAGGGCAATTCTTGGATATAAGATACTCATACAGATTATCTGAGCAAGCTTAGATTTTTTTTTTAATTATCCTAAAAATGGAAATAGTTTCAAAAATTACTGTAGGACACTCATGTACGTCTAGTAAATACCACAAGCTGAGAAACACTGCCCCAGTGAGTTTGTTTATAATTTTTTAAAGCCTCTTTTAAAATTTACCACAGTAACCTACCCCTCTTGTCTTGGGGTAACTCCTGAATTCACAGTCACTTCTTGATAGGAGCTTTTTGCTACCTTGGTAAATGTGAACATTTCTACCGACTAGTTCTAGTACAGTGGTGGGGCTATAGAGCCAGGACTGGTTGGTTGTCAGGCAAGAAATGCCAGAAAACTAGGTCTTGTCCTACATCAGACAGAATGACACAGCCACTAGACACAGAGATGACTCATACCTCGTACCCAAGCAGCTGAGCTGCTGTACAGCTTTGCCAAGGGAATCCTCATGCGTACTCCACTGGACATCACTCACTCCTCTTGCCGCTTCTGTCTCCTGAAGTGACCTAGTGCCTGTTCAGTTTGAGGTCTATTCACTGTTATCCTTGTTCATTAAATCACTCCTACCTTGTGGATAATAGATTTTTAACTCAGTGGATTTTCTTAAAGCTGTGTTCTTTGAATGTGTGAATTATCCCTAGTGATATGTCTGGGACCTATGGGGACTCATGACCTCTAAGGCTACTAAGGTAAAATTTTACCCAGCACTGACTGATAAAAATATACTTTAAATCTGAGACATAGGTGGAAACATACTGAGCCTACACATTGATGAGTGCATAAGGTGTGTTGGATATTGTCGGGGTGATAATGTGAACAAAATCCATTCTTTCTTCTTGTTATATACTTGCAGGTAAACTTTACTGTATAGCTGATTTCAGCTGTACAACATAGTCATTCAAAATCTTTATAGATTATACTTAAATTTATTATAAAATATTGGCTATATTCCCTGTGCTGTACAATATATCCTCAGAGCTTATTTATTTTATACATAGTAGTTTGTACCTCTTAATCTCCTACCCCTATCTTGCCCCTCCCTTCTTCCCTCTCCATTCTGGTAACCACTAGTTTATTTTCTCTATCTCTGTCTGTTTCTGTTTTGTTATATTCATTCATTTTATTTTTTAGATTCCACATGTAAGTGATAACAGAGTATTTGTCTTTCTCTGTCTGATTTATTTCACGTAGCATAATACCCTCCAGGTCCATCCATGTTGTTACAGATGGCAAGTTTACATTTTTTTTATGACTGAGTGATATTCCATTGTACATATATACCACATCTTCTTTATCCATTCATCTGTTGATGGGCGCTTAGGTTGCTTTCGTATCTTGGCAACTGTAAATAATGCTTCTATGAACATTGGGTGCATGTACCTTTTCAAATTAGTGTTTTTGGGTTTTTTTCAGATATATACCCAAGACTGGAATTGCTGAATCATATGACAGTTCTATTTTTAGTTTTTTGAGAATCCTCCATACTGCTTTCCACTGTGGCTGCACCAATATACATTCCCACCAACAGCACATGAAAGGGTTCCCCTTTCTCCACAGCCTTGCCAACATGTGTTATTTGTATTCTTTTTGATGATAGCCATTCTGACAGGTGTGAGGTGATACCTCATTGTGGTTTTGATTTGCATTTTTCTGATGATTAGCAGTGTTGAACATCTTTTCATGTGACTGTTGGCCATCTGTATGTGTTCTTTGGAAAAATTTCTTTTCCGGTCTTCTGCCCATTTTTTGACCAGGCTGTTTGTTTTTTACTATTGAGTTGTATGAGCTGTTTATACATTTTGGATATTAACCCCTTAATACTTGCAAATAGTTATATCATTTGTGAGTATTTTCTCCCCTTCAGTAGCTTGTGTTTTCATTTTGTCGATGGTTTCTTTTGCTGTACAAAAGCTTTTAAGTTTAAGTAGGTCCCATTTGTTTATTTTTTATTTTGTTTCCTTTGCCTTAGGAGACAGATCCAAAACAATATTGCTTTGATTTATATCAAAGCGTGTTCTGCCTATGTTTTCTTCTGGGAATTTGTGATTTCCAGTCTTACATTTAGGTCTTTAATCCATTTGGATTGGTATATGGTATGAGAAATATTCTAATTTCATTTTTTTACATGTAGCTATCCAGTTTTCCCTGCACCACTTATTGAAGAGACTGTCTTTTCTCCATTGTATATTCTTGCCTCCTTTGTCATAGATTTATTGACCATAAGTGCATAGGTTTACTTCTGGGCTCTCTATTCTGTTCTGTTGATCTGTGTGTGTGTTTTTGTGCCCGTACTGTTTTGATTACTGTAGCTTTGTAGTATAATCTGAAGTCAGGGAGTATGATTCCTCCAGCTCTGTTCTTCTTTCTCAAGATTGTTTTGGCTATTCAGGTCTTTTGTGTTTTTATACAAATTTTTAAATTATTTGTTCTAGTTCTGTGCAAAATGCCATTGGTATTTTAATAGGGGTTGCATTGAATCTGTAGATTGCCTTGGGTAGTATGGTCATTTTAACAATATTAATTCTTCCAGTCCAACAACATGTTTTTCTTTCCATTTGTTTGTTTCATTTTCAGTTTCTTTCATCAGTGTCTTACAGTTTCCCAAGTACAGGACTTTTATCTCCTTAGGTAGGTTTATTCCTAGGTATTTTATTCTTTTTGATGGAATGGTAAACAGGATTGTTTCCCTAATCTCTTTCTGATGGTTCATTGTTTTTTTAAAAAATACATATTTATTGAAGTATAATTGCTTCACAATGCTGTGTTAGTTTCTGTTGTACAACAAAGTGAATCAGCATGCATACATAGTTCATTGTTAATGTATAGAAAGGCAACAAATTTCTATATATTAATTTTGTATCCTGCAGCTTTTCTGAATTCACTGATGAGCTCTGGTAGTTTTCTGGTGGTGTTTTTAATATTTTCTATGTATAGTATCATGTCATCTGCAAACAGTGACAGTTTTACTTATGTGTTTCCAATTGGGATGCCTTTTATTTCTTTTTCTTGCCTGATTGTTGTGGCTAGGACTTGCAATACTATGTGAATAAAAGTAGCAAGAGTGGGCATCTTTGTCTTGTTTCTGATCTTAGAGGAAATGCTTTCAGCTTTTCACCATGAGTATGATGTTAACTATGGGTTTGTCATATGTGATCTTTATTATGTTGAGGTATATTCCCTCTGTGCCCACTTTCTGGAGTGTTTTTATTATAAATGGATGTTGAATTTGGGCAAAGCTTTTTCGGCATCTATTGAGATGATCATATGATTTTTATTCTTCAGTTTGTTAATGTAGTATATCACATTGATCGATTTGCAGACATCAAAAAATCCTTACATCCCTAGGATAAATCCTACTTGATCATGGTGTATGGTCCTCTTAATGTATTGTTGGATTCTGTTTGCTAATATTTTGTGAGGATTTTTGTGTCTATGTTTATCAGTGATATTAGCTGTAATTTTATGAGGTTTTTTTGTGATATCTTGTCTGGTTTTGGTATCAGTGTGATGCTGGCCTTCTAGAATGAGTTCAAAAGTGTTCCTTCCTCTGCAGTTTTTTGGAATAGTTTGAGAAGGATAGGTGTTAACTCTTCTCTAAATGTTTGGTAGAATTCACCTGTGAGGCCATCTGGTCCTTTACTTTTGTGTGTTCGGAGTTTTTAAATTACTGATTCAATTTCATTACTGGTAATTGGGCTATTCACATTTTCTATTTCTTCCTAGTTTAATGTGGGGAGATTGTACATTTCTAAGAATTTGTCCATTTCTTCTAGATTGTCCATTTTATTGGCATGTAGTTGTTTGTAGTAGTCTTTTAAGATCCTTGGTATTTCTGTGGTGCTGGTTGTAACTTCTCCTTTTCATTTATAATTTTATTGACTTGGGCCCTCTCCCTTTTTTTCTTGATAAGTCTGACTAAAGGTTTATCAATTTCATTTTATCTTTTCAAAGAACCAGATTTTAGTTTCATTGACTTTTTCTTTTTCTTTTTTTTTTTTTTTTTTTTTTAGTCTGTGTCATTTATTTCTGTTCTGATCCTTACGATTTCTTTCCTTCTACAAACTTCAGGTTTTGTTTGTTCTTCTTTCTCTAGTTCCTTTAGGTGTAAGATTAGGTCATTTATTTGAGATTTTTTTCTTGTTTCCTGAGGTAAGCTTGTGTCACTATAAACTTCCCTCTTACAACTGCTTTTGCTGCATCCCATAGGTTTTGAATCATCATGATTTTGTTTTCATTTGTCTCTAGGTATATTTTTTTCTTCTTTGCTTTCTTCAGTGAACCGTTGGTTGTTTAGTAGCATATTGTTTAGCCTCCATGTGTTTGTGAGGATATTTTGCAGTTTTTTTCTTGTAGTTGATTTCTAGTCACATAGTGTTGTGGTTGGAAAAGATGCTTGATATGATTTTAGTCTTCTTAAATTTATTGAGGCTTGTTTTGTGGTCTAGTATGTGATCTATCCTGGAAAATGTCCCATGTGCACTTGAAAAGAATGTGTATTCTGCTGTTTTTGGATGAATGTTCAAAATCCATTGTTGTTAACTATTAGTTGTTTGGAGAAATGACAGGTGGCATTCAGTGGCCTCACCACTCTTTCCCTGGCAAGTGAGGAGGGTTTAGCACACTGAGTAGGCCAGGTCTGTTCCATTAACATTACCAAGCTTTGTTTAGTCATAGGATTGAGCTAAAAGGCTGCCTAACCAGTCTGTATTCCTTAGGCCTTCCTCGCTCTGTTCAGTAACAAGCATTTACTGAGCACTCAGGATGTGCTAGACAGCATGCCAAAAGTATATATTATCATATATATTATCTCCTTTACTCCTCACAACTTAAAAATCTGGAGATACTCATTTAACAGATGCACAAACTCAGGCTCAGAGAATTTAAGAATTTTGCTTAAGAGCTGGGACTTAAGAGTTTTTTCCTAGTATTGTCAGGCACTATATGAAGAGCTAGAGAATAAAAATTAATATTATACAGATCCTTCTTCAAGGAGCTTATAGTTTAGTGGAAACGGACACATTAATACATAATTTCCTTTAAGTGGGATAAGTGCCTTGACAGAATATGAGCACAGACTTTATGGGATCCTAGAGGAGGGTCATTACTTGAGCTTAGCAGTTATAGGAAGGCATCCTGGAGGAAGGGATGTCCAAGTTGAGACTTGCTGGTTTAACCATAGTGAACCTAGCTTCTGGGAGTATACTATTAGACTGCTCTAGAACTAAGTCCGGAGGACGCAAAGACCCTTGGACTCAGAACATTTCTGGCAGGTGTTTGCCAGTCTACCTCAGTCCAGCCCATTTGTATGTACATATTTCTAAGCTCTGACCTTTTGGGCTGATAAACAATAACTAAGTTCAAAAACAAACCAAGAAAAACAAAAAAACTTTGATGTATAGACCTAAAATGCAGTTAATCTAACCAGTTGTGTATCTGATTTCTTGAAAAGTACCATTTTACTTTTATGACTTAATTTTATTAATGCAACATTAATTTTTTAAAGTTATAAAGTAGCAGGTGCTCGATTAATATTTGTTGAATAAGTGAACATATAAGAGAATTAATGATACATATCAGGGATCAGCAATTTTTTCTGTAAAGGGCCAGATAATACATATTTCAGGCTTTGTGAGCATATGGTCTCTATCAAAACTCCATCCTGTTGTAGCATAAAAGCAGCCATAGATGTTAAGTAAATGAATGAGTATCACTGTGTTCTAGTAAAACTTTATTTACAAAAAAGATGGCAGCCCAGATTTGGCTGTGGGCTAGTTTGCCAATACATAATGTACAACAATCAATACTTTACTGGAGTTACAATTTGCAGGAGAAAGGTGTATTTGCTTCTTATAAAATATATGATTTTGAAGTTCTGTGTTTAATTATGTGCAGGTAACATACCGGGGGAAGGAACTTTTAAAGTATATTTCTGAGGAATTACCCTTGCCTCCAGACCCAAACTTGGTACCTCAGCAACATCAACCTTGTCTTCCAGGTATGTGCAGACCAACACCTATTACTTAGTTGTGGGAAAAACACACCCACATCTGCTGAGAAGGCATTGCACTTGTCTTTTTTTTTTTCCATTCAGGTTAAATTCACATGACATTCAAATAAACATTTTAAAGTGAACAATTCAGTGGCATTTAGTACATTGACAGTGTTTTACAACCACCAGCTCTGTGTCGTTCCAAAACAGTTTCATCACCCCAAAAAGAAACCCATACCCATTCAGCAGTTACTTCCCATTCCCCACTTCCTCCAGTCCCTGGGAACTACCAGTCTGCTTCCTGTCTGCGTGGATTTGCCTAGTCTGAATATATTATATAAATGGAATCCTACAATATATGACCTTTTGTGTATGGCACCTTTCACTTAGCATAATGCTTTTAAGGATTATCTACATTGTAACATCTGTCAGTACTTCATTCCTTTTTATGGTTTCCATTGCATATATATATAAACCACAATTTACTTATTTATTCATCCTTGATGGACATTTGTGTTTCCACTTTCTGGCTATTGGACATAGTGCTGCTATTAACAGGTGTATACATATATTTGTTTGGATACCTGTTTTCAGTTCTTTTGGGTGTATACCAAGGAATGGAATTGCTATATTATATAGTTATTATATGTTTAACTTTTGAGGGAACAGCCATTACTGTTTTCCACAGCAACTGAATCATTTTACATTCCTACCAGCAATGTACAAGGGTTCCATTTTCCCTACATCTCTGCCAAAACTTGTTATTTTCTGTTTGTTTGTTTACAGCACTCTGTTTAAACACCATTTAACTTAAATTCTAGAAGAATGACACCTTCCCTCACAATTCCTTTCTCTGAATCTGTGATGTGCTTACTTTAGGTATATTTTTTTAAGTGTCATGTAAAAGGGAAGAATGGTATATTTTTCCTTCCTGCAGGCATGATTTGGTTAGTTTTCCATATTTTCTAAAACTAGATCCTAGATACTAGAATTAAGTCTTTGCTTGTTAGGGTACACTAATACACTTCATCTAATGGAATAAACCTTCAGAAAACTGAAGAGAATGTGGTCTTCACCAATCAGCAGCCGATTTTGAAGTTATTGGAAAGGGCGGCACACATTTATCAAAAGCAGACATAACTAATGTTATATTACCCTTCTCTGCTGCAGTGCACCCTCTTTTTCCCCCCGTTTCCCTGTCTTAGACCAGTTGGGGACAATATATGAAGAGAGGAGGTACAAAACAAAAAATGATAATTCTGTGACAACCAGAGTCAAGAACCAAACAGGATTACTATCACAAGCCCCTAACCAGGGGTTTCCCAGGGTTACTCCTTTCCTTATAACAAATCCCAATAATTCAAGGTACTTTCCTAACTTTATACTGAATTCACTCTAACCTTTGTCTCAAAAGCTGGCTTCAGAATAAGATGCATTTTCCCCAGTTTTCTAAGGATAGCCTCAAAAGTATTTTTCATCATTTTGGGGAAACACATAAAATAAAACAATTGTGGGGAAGTTAAAGGGCTTAAGAAACTGGAAGGAGTTGTAGTAATTCATGGTCTTTGGTTCCTTACCTAATCTAATCTTAGAGATAGGCCAAGGAACCTGAGTTTTTAGGAGTGATTCTTGTGCAGCCAGCCTGACTGTTGACTTTGAATGACTAGTAGTATCTGATTTCTTATGCAGGTAATAATTTGAAAATTCTTAACATTCAGCCCTTCGCTTTGATTGCAAAGCACACCCACTCTTGTGCTTGTACACTCAAGCTCTCTGTCTCTTGTCCCTCTCGTCTCTCTGTGTCGTGTGCGTATGCACACACACACTTGAAGGAAAGTCAAGCAAACCCTTTCTCCTAGTTTCTATCCTTAAGAGTCAAAGCAGAAATATAGGTTCTTCCTCATATCAGAAAGGATATCTGCTCCTCAGATTTTCTAGCTCCAGGCACGTGTTTCCAGCCCCAGCCATGCATCTTCTTCCTCAGAGGGCTCACAGTTCCTCTGCTAAATGAGCAGGAAATAAAAAAAGGGTTCTGAATTGCTGCTTCTGTTGCCTGCAGTATAAACAGTTTCTTGTTACTAATTTCTGTCCAGAAATCCTGAATTTTCTTTCCTTTAGATATTTCAGAAAATGTTAGTGCTAATTTGAGAACTGTGGAGGCACCAGTATGCCAACCAGCATCTTGCTACCTTGATCTGGACCTAGGAATCTATAGACAGGTCCCTGCAGGCATCCGTAGGCTGCTGTTGAAGTTTTGTCTGAACATCCTTGATTTAGGATTCTTTTGTACCTGGTTTTGTGGTACCTGACAGAAATCCAAAGACCTGGTAAGTTAGAAAAATGTAAAGTCTCTAACCTTATTACAAGCAAAGCATTCTGGAGAGAATCTTTTCCCCTCTTCTGCATATCAAAATATGGTCATGGAAGTTGTGGCTCTGACACCATAGAGACCATAAAGTCTAAAGGAAAAACATGTCCACGTGGATTTAATTAGCCTACTCAGATCATGAACATATCTGTTCTCTTACGCTTTTTGATGATCACACTCTTCAGAATACTGTTCTTTGGAAATAGTGGACTAGGAAGAGATATTTACATTTCCCATAACTAGGATGACCATGTATCCCCATTTGACCGGGGCAGTCCCTAATCCAGCAAAATTATTAGTACCACTCCCTTTCACTTTCAGACATGCCTTGTTTAGATGACCTAGTACAGGAACCAAGCAAATAACTTGGAAAAAATGAAATTTGGACAAGGTGAAAAAAGAGAGAGAGAAACTTTGTTTTATTTAAGTTTTTAACTGTATAGTTTCTAGCATACTATTGTGTAATAGATGGTTAAATCTTATGTATATCACTCTATATTATAAATAATTGCTGGTTACCTAATCTTAACCCCCTGATAGACTGAGAAGATCTTTGAGTTCAGAGAGATTTTTGTGGGCTCTTGCTTCCTATTATATTCCCAATGCCTGGCATATAGTAGCTTCCAAGTAAAATGGTCATTGAATAAATGAATGAGTGAATGGAAACATGAATATGATCCAAAGGACTGCTTATTTTAAAACTGAATTTACTTACGGTTGACTGTCCTCATAGGTGGACATTCCTAGATCTCACAGGCTATAACAGAATTTGTGGTGAAGAATTCAACAAATGGTAAATGGGATTTTGGTTAGTTAATACTATCTCCTTTATCTGAATTAATCTCCCTTATCTGAATTTTCTTTCTAAATGTGAGGTATAAGAATGATAGGCCTTCAGGCTTAATTTCCAAAATATACAAACAGCTCTTACAACTCAACAACAAAAAAACAAACAACCCAATCAAAAAATGGGCAGAAGGGGCTTCCCTGGTGGCGCAGTGGTTGCGCGTCCGCCTGCCGATGCAGGGGAACCGGGTTCGCGCCCCGGTCTGGGAGGATCCCACGTGCCACGGAGCAGCTGGGCCCGTGAGCCATGGCCAATGGGCCTGCACGTCCGGAGCCTGTGCTCCGCAACGGGAGAGGCCGCAGCAGAGGGAGGCCCACATACCACAAAAAAAAAAAAAAAATTACAAATAACAAATGCTGGAGAGGGTGTGGAAAAAAGGGAACCCTCCTACACTGTTGGTGAGAATGTAAATTGGTGCAGCCACTATGGAGAACAGTATGGAGGTTCCTTAAAAAACTAAAAAGAGAGTTGCCATATGATCCAGCAATCCCACTCCTGGGCATACATCTGGACAAAGCTATAATCCGAAAAGATACATGCACCCGTATGTTCACAGCAGCACTATTTTCAATAGCCAAGACATGGAAGCAACCTAAATGTCTATCGGCAACAGATGAATGGATAAAGAAGATGTAATATATATACACAATTACTACTCAGCCATAAAAAAGAATGAAATAATGCCATTTGCGGCAACATGAATCGACCTAGAGATTATCATACTAAGTGAAGTAAGTCAGAAAGAGAAAGACATGTGCCACCTGATACCACTTATATGTAGAATCTAAAATAGGACACAAATGAACTTATTTGTCAAACAGAAACAGACTAACAGGGAACAAACTTACGGTTACCAAAGGGGAAAGGGGGTGGTGGGAGAGGGATGAATTAGGAGTTTGGGACTAGCAGATACAAACTGCTATATGTAAAATAGATAAACAAGGTCCTACTGTATAGCATGGGGAACTATATTCAGTATCCTTTAGTAAACCATAATGGAAAAGAAGATGAAAAAGAATATATATATGTATAACTGAATCACTTTGCTGTATACCAGAAACTAACACAACATTGTAAATCAACTATACTTCAAAAAAAAAAGGGGCTTCCCTGGTGGCGCAGTGGTTGAGAGTCCGCCTGCCAATGCAGGGGACACGGGTTCGTGCCGCAGTCCAGGAGGATCCCACATGCCGCGGAGAGGCTGGGCCCGTGAGCCGTGGCCGCTGAGCCTGCACGTCCGGAGCCTGTGCTCCGCGGCGGGAGAGGCCACAGCAGTGAGAGGCCCGCGTACCGCAAAAAAAAAAGAATAAAGAATGATGGCCCTCCACATTTTCTCAACCAGAAATTTAAAAGAGAACTATTTCTCCTTTCCCCTCATCCAGTTTACTTCTACATATCATTTTGGATTCATGGTATCAAGAAAATCATGAGTCCTGAAGACAAGTGATAAAATGACTTGCTTCAGTAAGTCAGAGATAATAATGGAAGAGCTTTTTATTTATTTGAGTTCTACACAAAAACTAGTTAATTTAGCAACTTGAGGCAATGTATTGATGGACTCCAGGATGTTAAAATGTGGTATATTAACACATTTGAGTATATATGTTGTTTCTAATGAAGATTGTAAACATACCAATGCTAATCTTTAAAAATGAAGTTCTGTTGATGAAATGTTGATGAAATCCCTGAAGTATCTATCTCTAAAGTCCTTTATAAGCTTTAAAATGGAGTGAGTCTATGATGCATTTTCCCTTAAAATTTCACAGCTTCCTCCCAAGCCTCTCTCCCCTCTGCCTACTTGGCTGTAGTTCTTCCTTTGTGTTATTGAGGGAATCTTCATTGATATTTCAGTATATATTGGAATGGGAAAAATGAACATTCCCAAAACTTCTATTACATAATGTGAACATTATGTATAAACATACTGACATATTTTTCACAAAGTTCTTTAGAAAAACATTCTGTTAATATAGATCACATTTCATTATTTACCTGGAAAGCCAGTTTTATATGTTTATGTCCCCTGTCACCATAGTACCAAGACACTCAAAACACATGAAGCTGAATGTATTCATCTAAGCAAAACAAACAAACAAAAAAAGAGTATCTCCTGAGGCCTTTCTCTTCCCAGGCTATATCATTATAATGCACACTGATTATATAATTTATAATTTTCTCTCAGGAAGATCTAACATCACTTGTTCATTTGCAAATAGAACATGCTTTTTCAGTAAAAAAATAGACTTTTTTTGTTTTTAATGAAAACGGTCTTTGACCTAGTTATAATCTGTTGTGAATAAATGACTTTCAAGAGAGAGTTTTCTTCATTTCAGTGCTGTTATTGTGCTTCATTTCTCTGTAAAAGTATATGTAATAGAACACAAACATTCACAGGTGCTTCTGTTTTATGTGGTTAAGAACTTCTTAAACAGCCAAGGAAGATGGGTGCCTGATAACAGAGCAGAGGGTGTTTATTTCAGCTCCTGATCCTTTTTCATTATTTTAATCGTATTTTTTTTCATACTGGTTTGTATCAACTGATAGGGGAGGAAAGAGAAGAAAACAAATTACCTGTTGAGCATTTGCCATGTGCCAGACCCCCTGCCAGATTATTTTACATACATTAGGACATTTAGGAGCTTCTTTTTAGTAGAACTCCAAGGTTCACGTCTGTACAACAGAGACACAGAAAACCTGAACACTTTACGTATAAAATCAAGTACCTCAAACCCAATTCAGCTTAAAGAACCACCTATTAATTTCAATTTTCACCTGAACAATGAGGGCCTAAATAGGTTTAAACCTCTAAATATAATAATCAAGTCTATTTCTTGATTCCAGTACAGTTTCACAGATGGCTTTTGATATTATCAATGTAAATCTGTGCCAAATTATTAATTTAGTTTTAGATATCCAATCATGTAATACTCTATCACCATATTTATCCTTTAGGATCCTTCATTTATCAGAAGACAATGAACTTTATTTTTTTTTCTTTGGCTGCATTGGGTCTTCGTTGCTGTGCATGGGCTTTCTCTAGTTGCGGTGAGCAGGGGCTACTCTTCACTGCGGTGCACGGGCTTCTATTGCAGTGGCTTCTCCTTTTGCGGAGCATGGGCTCTAGGCACGCAGGCTTCAGTAGTTGCGGTGCATGGGCTCAGTAGTTGAGGCTCGTGGGCTCTAGAGCACAGGCTCAGTAGTTGTGGCACAGGGGCTTAGTTGCTCCGTGGCATGTGGGATCTTTCTGGACCAGGGCTTGAATCCATGTCCCCTGCATCGGCAGGTGGATTCTTAACCACTGCGCCACCAGGGAAGTCCCTGAACTTTGTATTTAAATAGCCATAGTAGAATTTTTCCCCATCATAACTAGAGCAGATGTATTTTTACAATTCATTAAAATTATTCTTAATCATTTTGCCTGTGATTGGAATTATATTTCTGATTCAGGATGAGAATGTATACATAAGTATGTTCATTTTCATTTATAACTAGAGCAAGTGATGTTTCATTCCATAATCGTAATGAAGTGTAGAATGCTTAGTTTGTAAGCACAAGTTCTGGAAGTCTGAGTTCAACAATTTTCAAGTTAGAAGTGAACCTAATAGATCAGCTAGTCTTGGACCTGTTTTACAGATGATGAAACTGAGAACCAGAGGAGTAAAATGGGTTAGGGATGTGTCAGAAGTGAACCATCAGTTAAAATAATGAATCTGATTATTTTTGCTTTAGATATATTAAGGGAATTTTTTTCAGAAACAGAGGAAAATAAAAAACAAAATTGAGTTATTTGTAGTGAGGTGGATGGACCTAGAGACTGTCATACAGAGTGAAGTAAGTCAGAAAGAGAAAAACAAATACCATATGCTAACACATATGTATGGATTCTAAAAAATAAGTAACAAATAAATGGTTCCGAAGAACCTAGAGGCAGGACAGGAATAAAGACGCAGACGTAGGGAATGGACTTGAGGACACAGGGAGCGGGAAGGGTAAGCTGGGACGAAGTGAGAGAGTGGCATGGACATAACATACACTACCAAATGTAAAATTGATAGCTAGTGGGAAGCAGCTGCATAGCACAGGGAGATCAGCCCGGTGCTTTGTTTCCACCTAGAGGGGTGGGATAGGGAGGGTGGGAGGGAGGGAGATGCAAGAGGGAGGAGATATGGGGATATATGTATAACTGATTCACTTTGTTATACAGCAGAAACTAACACACCATTGTAAAGCAATTATGCTCCAGTAAAGATGTTTAAAAAAAAATTCATCAGCCTTACATAATTGTGTATTATCATATGTAGTATTTGTATTGTGTATTGTTTTTAAGTGTCAATGTTCATTTGGATTTATCTACATATTTACTACTTTATTTACTCTCCGTTCTATTTCACTTCTCAAACTTTCCATCTAGGACAAGTTTCCTTCCTGTGTTATATCCTTTAGAATTTCCTTCATTCATAAACCCTCTCTACTTTGTCTAAAAATTATTTTATCTCACATTATTTATTGCATTTTTCAATGGTCATTGAAATGTGGTATAAAAGACGTTTTCATGACATACATTAAAGGTTCTCTTTTACTGTAAAAAAAAAAAAAAACACCAAAAAACAGAGGAAAAAGAACAGTAAAAGTTAAATTATTTTTAACCTAACTAGTATGTCATTTTGAAGTGCCAGTTTTGGCCACTAGATAACATGAATAGTTGCATGAGCCCATTCTTTTGCCTACTAATGAATCTATCAATTCAGTTTAAGCAGACTTATGCAGAATATCTAAAGTCTGGTGATATTACTTGAGGGAGATTTATTTCTCCCTACCTTGTCCATAAGCAGAATGGTTCCTTAGCTGTGCATTTCCTGTTGGGGCTTAGGGACAACAAGAAAAGACAAATGTCCGATTAAATAGCTATCTTCCTAGTTGTACTGGGCTGCTAAATGTGCTACTGTTTAGAAATTTTATTTATAGATCTCAGAGGGCACTGACTTTGCCTAGGGAACCTACCCCAAGTAAAAGTGAAAATTAAAGGGAGAAGGGCTCCTACCTGCTAATGGGGTGAATTGGTGTTTTTCACAGTTCTGACGGAAAAATTCTTTGTCACAAAGCTACAAGTAGATGTCCTTAGTTATCATTGCATAGAAGATGGTAATTATTTGACCAAATAACGGATTAAGTTACTATCTCTCAGGGTTCTAATTTCTCTTTACCTCATTCACAAAAATTCTTTCAGTGATAGAACTTCTTTTTTAAATCCTCCTATTCCTCTTTGTTTCTTTGAGGCTCCAGAGCCCCAGGTGTCTGGCCCCTTAAGCAGAACTGAACTTCCGAGCACTAGTCCACTTAATCCTCCCCACAGTGAGGAATGGGAAAAATGAATAGTAGGTATTGTTGTCAGACTGCTTAAGACTATGTGTGTGTTTGCTCCTGGTATTACAGTGCCGTACCTGTCAGTTCATATTGCTGCAGATCACAACAGCTTAGTTTTTCTAAGATCTTTCCATGGAACAGTAACAATTTACTAATGGACCCAAAGTAAAATCATTTCCTGTAAAGCATATTAAATTTAAACATTTTACATCCAATATCTGAATCTTGCTGCTTCATTCCCTCTTAGCTACCTACCTCCAGCATGACTGTCAGGGCTAGAGTGGAAGCAAAACTCCAGTGTTAGGGAGCTTCCAGTTTGGAAGCAGGTCTTTTAAGTGTGTGCTTCCTGCAGTCCCTTTATTTGTTCCTATGCTAACTGGCCCAAAGCTTGGTGGGAGGAGTAAGTATTGTAGTAAGAGTATAGACTGCATTGGTGAGGAAACTTTAGTTCACTGTTCTTTTATATTTAAGTGCCTGTATTTTGTGCAACCTATTAAGTTCCTATTAAGTAACAGTGATTATATTGAGTACTATAAATGAATTATTAAATCAAAAAAATAAAATCTAAATCTCAGTTTCCTAACTACTTGGATTCTTTCGCTTTCTTGTCTCACATGGTTGTGCAAGGATTAAAGTATTGAAAAGTGATGGACAAATGTGTGATATGACTATCATAGCACAGAAACAAACTATAGAAGGATATGATATACCCTGGGTTGTTATCGTTGGCTACCTGGGCAGCAGGGGAGTTGGGGCAGGGAGAGGATTGCAGGAAAACCATACCTTCGGGCCAAATTTAGAGTATATACAAAAGTAAAGCACTGAAAACAGTTCTAAAAGCCCTGAAAGCAGGATACATGCAGAGTGAGCCCAGACTAGGGCCCACAGAAGAGAATCTCAATTCTGGAACTGTGTACTCAGCTACTGTAGTAACAGGTTATTATTTATTTCTCAGAAGATTGATAATACAAACCACAATATATTTTTACTTATTTTAAGTAGCTGTAGTACACTGCATGTATGTTTAATTTTTTATGAAAAGAAAAAGCAAAGAGTTTTAAAACTATTACATACTGGCATTGATGCTTTCAGGTATGCTTTCCATATGTAGACATGGAGAAAAGGTTTACTCAACTTCAAAAGAAGAAAAGTTAGTGAAGTTCTTTGTCTTTAACTTTCCTGAATGTTATTTGCCTGGAATGATTCAAATAATTTTCAAGCTTGTACTATTATGTAATAAGATAACGTAGCAATTTTATAGTTACTTAACACAATTCAAACTGGGATCATACATTTGAAATTAGTTTGCTGTATTCTTACATTTTCTTATATGAGGGTTACCCTGTTTAGCTCAGTTTTCTGTATGAATGTGTGTTTTGTTTTGTTGCCCACCCCATCCCAATATATTGGGAATTGTGGATAACAACAAAGAAATCTGGAAGCTAGAAGTTGTGGTCAGCCAAAGGTGCCAGATCCTGGTAGCACGGGCTGGAATGAAACGGGTGGGAATGCAGTGGTAGATGGAGTTCAGAGATACCTGTTGCAGAAGAGGTGGTAGAGGAGAAAGAAAAGGCAGCAGAAGATGAGAGGTAAAGGAGATGAGAACAGGTGTTCTGTAAGGAATGGTCTTTGTTTCTTCCAGTCTGATCATTATGGAAAAGAGGCTATTCTGTGAGAAACTAGGGGATGGTCTATAATACTAAGTTTTGTGGTGTAAGTTTTGTGGTGTGATATGTATGTTCCCAGAATTTCATGTCCATGGGCTTACCCAGGAAGTGGCACCTTCTGTTACCACAGAGCCACTTGCAGTTTTCCTAAAGTCCTGCAGAGTACAGGAAAGTCAGGAGTGTATTATGCTGACAGTGAAATTGAGCGGATCTGGGGGTGGGATTTTGGCTGCCATGACTTCTGTTCCTTTGAAAGAGAAGCCCTGTGAATAGCCACTAGACAGAATATCAACCAAATAACTTTCATGGATCTATCATGGCTAACCTGTTGAGAAAGTTATAAATCAAAACCATCACACCCTACTGACTTTAGTGATAAAGTCAGCCCTGCTAAAAAAAAAGAAGAACGTGGGCCTAAAATGGTCCCTTTATCTTAATTTATTACAGCACGTAAGGGAGAGAGAGAGCCAGATCAGCTCCAAGCAAAGCTAGTTTAGAGTGCAAAGCAGTATTGAATAACACTACAATTTTACAGAAAACTTTCATAGGTGTTATTTTCTCATTTGACAAAGGTGAATGATGGGAATGGTAAGGCAAAAGGAAAAAAAGGTTTTAACATTAGCATTACTTTATTGAAAACTCCAAACTCCACTTCTGTGGGTTAATAGGTTAACAGATGTCCATCCGAAAATGCTGTTTTTCAAACACTTTTGTTATATCATCTCAGCATCCCAAGTTTGGGCCACTCTGTTTCCAGCATGTCAGTTGGGAAGATGGGCAGGTTGCTTCCTGTGGAGCTACTGCTTATCATTCTGCACTTTTGTTGGTGACCTTCTCTATGTGAGCCCTATGGTGATAATTTCTGGTTACAAACAAGATGAAGCTATTCAGGTGCTCTTGGCCATCTCTTACAAGTGCCCATGTTTGGGTCTGTGACTTTTAAGGCAAGCCCCATTCACTGGAAAGAGAATAGGTTTTTTGTGCATACAGGCCCATCCTTGCTCTGATGAAACTAAGCTAATATTAGCAAAATTAATTTAAATTAATATTTAAAGCCTTATTTCCATGGGCTTTTCCTGAAGGATGAATGCTCTCCACTCCCAACTTGTGAGATACCTTGCTTCAGATAGTCTATAAAACAAACCTGCTAATAAGGGGATTATTTTGTTTACATATGGACCACGTGTAAAACAGTTTAAATTCTTTGGGTTGTAAGTAACAGTTTAAAACCCAAATCAGACTGGCTTACACCCCCCATAAAAAGGAATTTTATTGATTCATGTACATGAAAGACCAGGAGTAGGTTCTTCAGGCTTAAGCCAGTGTTCAAAGAGCATGACTGAGCACCCAGTTTTTCTTGCTGTCCATTTCTCACCTGCATGGTAGCAGCCTCTCCTCTCATCATCCCAGAGCTACATGCTTCCAGATTCAAGTCCAGAGGGAAAGAATTTGGATGTGACTCTTTCCCAGAAGGGGAAACAAAGATCTCATTGCGTGTAACTTCACTCTAAATGGGTCGTGTTCTTACCCTGAATCAATGCCTGTTCACTGATTGGCCTAGATCTAAACAAATCAGGAGATTAATGTTGGAAGGAAGAGATATTGAATTATATCCTCTGAACTGAGCAAGAACTTTAAGACCAAAAAACTAAGCAGGCAACTCCATAAAGGGTAATTGTGAAGTTTATTGTGGGTAACTTACATAGGGGTAGGAAGGATCAGGAGGAGATGATCCGGAAGCATTCATAGCCGTACTCTGCCTCTGAAAAGGGTAAGGAGGACTTAAAGGGACCAAAGCTAAAAATAGAATCTGACTACTTCGGAGAAGCGTGGTTGGTCCACACTGACAGGAACCCCTGTTTTTCCTCCCTGCCCTTCCCTGAGGGGTCTCATGACTGTTAACTACCTGCATCAGCAAAAGGCATTCTTCCAGTTTTCATATCAGTTGAAGACAAGGGTAAGCTGATAGAGAACTATTAACTCTCTGCGTCAGCAAAGGCATTCTTCCAGTTTTCATATCAGATGAAGACAAAGGTAAAAGCTGGCTTGGGCGCATTCCTTGTGAGTAGGCTAAAGTACAGTCATGCAGAAAGGGAAGGGGTAGGACTGCAGACCTAAGATGGAGCTGACAAAATGGAGTCAGTGTGGTTCAGCCACACAGTTGAGAACAATTTCACCAGAAGCACATGGACCAAGTGTGGGGAAAGAGATGGTCCTCCAGAGGCAAATTAGGGTGGGATCACCATTAGAAGGATAAATGGGTACTTTATCAGGAGCGCCAGATATCCATGCTGATGTGTAACTATGTAAACATTTGTACTGCTTAGAATTATGAACAAAGCACTTGTACTATACAATACGTCTCTCTGAAACTGCCTGGCTGAGGTCACACAGATAGCATGTTGGTGCTAACCTTGGAATAAGATTCAGTTAGTTGAATGACGTATAGCTCATATAGCCAGTCTCCAAGAAGGGAATCTCTGAGACTGTCAGGGAGCTTAAAGAAGCCAGTTTTAGCATCATTGGCTCTTAAACTGGCAGAGCTAAAAGGGACCCTGCTGATCGTCAACTCTCTCACCTCTCAGAGGAGATGGAAATCTAGATCAGCCATATAACTTGCTTGAGATCACAACCAACTTTGTGTGACCTAGAAAATTGATCATCCATCTTCCAGCCTAACACTCTTTTTAGTAATAAATACCTGCTATAATAATAGCAGCTACTATTTATTGAGTGTTTGCTCTGTATTAGGCAGTAGACAGGCATTTCACATGCAGTATCTCATTTAATCTTTACATCTGTTTTATTCTCAATTTATTGGAAATTGAGGCACAGAGAGGCTTTGTATAACTACCTTCAGAAGCTTCAGTTATCCTTTTTTTGCCTTGGTGTTTTAGACTGCAAACAGGTTTTTTTCTTCCAAGATAGGTCAGTGCTGATTTAGAGCTTTATCTTGGGTATACAAAATGGAGTGAGTGAAGAATGACCTGGTCAGAAAACCTGTTATATGTGCTCATAGACTTGACTAGGGTCTAAGGTTCGTAATAAGTAAATTTAAATCTTATTTTTTACTTTTTAAAAAAATTTATTATTTTTTTAACATCTTTATTGGAGTGTAATTGCTCTACGATGGGATGTTTGTTTCTACTTTATAACAAAGTGAATCAGCCATTCGTATACATATGTTCCCATATCTCTTCCCTCTTGCGTCTCCCTCCCTCCCACCCTCCCTATCCCACCCCTCTAGGTGGTCACAAAGCCCCGGGCTCATCTCCCTGTGCTATGTGGCTGCTTCCCACTAGCTATCGATTTTACATTTGGTAGTGTGTATGTCAATGCCACTCTCTCACTTAGTCCCAGCTTACCCTTGCCCCGCCCCGTGTCCTCAGGTCCATTCTCTACGTCTGCGTCTTTATTCCTGTCCTGCCCCTTCTTGTGGTACATCAATTATATCTCAACGTACGATAAGCAAGCATTTAAAATAAAATGCTACTTCCTTCTGGCCTCTGTTGTTTCAGATGAGAAATCCACTGTCTTTACAAGTGGAGTTCCTCTCTAGATTATGTGTTGTTTCTCTCTGACTGCTTTTAAGATTTGTTTTTGTTTGTTTTTACTTCTCTGAAGTTTAATTACAGTGTGTATTGGCATGGATTTCTTTGGTTTATTGTGTTTCTCATTTGCTCGGGTTCTTTAATCTGTAGGGTTTTGTCCTTTACCAAATTTGGGAAGTTTTATCCATTATTTCCTTGAATAGTCTCTCAGTCCCACTTTCTTTGTACTTTATTCTGGAACTCTGATAATACAAATATTGAATTATCTGTTTTTGTTCTACAGGCCCATAAGGTTCTGATTGTTGTTGATGTGTAACTTGACTGACCACAGTGACCAGAATGTGATCAAGCATTATTCTGATGTTTCTGTGAGGTGGTTTTGTTTTCTTTGTTGTTGTTGTTGTTGTTGTTTTTGTTTTTTGCGGTACGCGGGCCTCTCACCGTTGTGGCCTCTCCCGTTGCAGAGCGCAGGCTCAGCAGCCATGGCTCACGGGCCTAGCCGCTCCGCGGCATGTGGGATCTTCCCAGACTGGGGCACGAACCTGTGTCCCCGGCATTGGCAGGTGGACTCTTAACCACTTCGCCACCAGGGAAGCCCTGTGAGGTGGTTTTGGATAAGATTTACATTTATATCAGTGGACTTTGAGTAAGGCAGATTGCTGGGTCGTATGGTAGTTCTATCTTTAGTTTTTTAAGGAACCTCCATACTGCTCTCCATAATGGCTGTATCAATTTACATTCCCACCAACAGTGCAAGAGGGTTCTCTTTTCTCCACACCCTCTCCAGCATTTATTATTTGTAGATTTTTTGATGATGGCCATTCTGACTGGTGTAAGGTGATACCTCATTGTAATTTTTGATTTGCATTTCTCTAATGATTAGTGATGTTGAGCATCCTTTCATGTGTTTGTTGGCAACCTATATCTTCTTTGGAGAAATATCTATTTAGGTCTTCTGCCCATTTTTAGATTGGGTTGTTTGTTGATATTGAGCTGCATGAGCTGCTTGTAAATTTTGGAGATTAATCCTTTGTCAGTTGCTTCATTTGCAAATATTTTCTCCCGTTCTGAGGGTTGCCTTTTCGTCTTGTTTATGGTTTCCTTTGCTGTGCAAAAGCTTTTAAGTTTCATTAGATCCCATTTGTTTATTTTTGTTTTTATTTCCATTTCTCTAGGAGGTGGGTCAAAAAGGATCTTG
>NC_041221.1:76265899-76284245 GCF_002837175.3 Physeter macrocephalus | reverse complement strand
TGTGATTTATGTCATAGAGTGTTCTGCCTATGTTTTCCTCTAAGAGTTTTATAGTGTCTGGCCTTACATTTAGGTCTTTAATCCATTTTTAGTTCATTTTTGTGTATGGTGTTAGGGAGTGTTCTAATTTCATTCTTTTACATGTAGCTGTCCAGTTTTCCCAGCACCACTTATTGAAGAGGCTGTCTTTTCTCCATTGTATATTCTTGCCTCCTTTATCAAAAATAAGGTGAGCATATGTGCATGGGTTTGTCTCTGGGTTTTCTATCCTGTTCCATTGATCTATATTTCTGTTTTTGTGCCAGTACCATACTGTCTTGATTACTGTAACTGTGTAGTGTAGTCTGAAGTCAGGGAGCCTGATTCCTCCAGCTCCGTTTTTCTTTCTCAAGATTGCTTTGGCTGTTCGGGGTCTTTTGTGTTTCCATACAAATTGTGAAATTTTTTGTTCTAATTCTGTGAAAAATGCCATTGGTAGTTTGATAGGGATTGCATTGAATCTGTAGATTGCTTTGGGTAGTATAGTCATTTTCACAATGTTGATTCTTCCAATCCAAGAATATCTCTCCATATGTTTGTATCATCTTTAAATCTTATTTTTTAAAAGACAGTTTTTAATTTGTTGACTCTTCTTTAAACAGGAACTTCCAAAGAGTCAATCCAAAGCATCCCACATTATCTTCAAATAAATGAAATACTGTTAATCAGCGATCAAGAATTTCTCCCATGCCATATAATGGATGAGCATTGGAAGTTCTATGTGGAATGTGAGGAGCTAACATTCTAAAGCCTTGTTTTCTTAATAATTTATTAGGTATTTGTTCATATTATTAACCAATGTTCATATTTTGTCATGTGTGGGCTGGTGGTCCTTTTTAATACACACTTTATGAGTTACTACTTAAGATGTGTTTACTGTTTTAAGAAAAAATATAACTTCAACTATTATAGTAAGATTAATAGTTTTTTGCAATTAAAATAAAGACATTTTTGACATAAACAATATTGACTCTCTGGCTTTCTTTTTACTAAAATAAACTTTAAACAGATCTTTAAATCAACACCTCTACCTTTGCATAAATAACAGTTGTTCCTTATGGGAAGTAAGAATACAAATAGGAGTGACGATTGGTCCTGAAAAGTCCCTGGTAAAGTAAATCTACTTAAAAAAAGAACTTAAAGTCCCACTACCTTCCCCCATTTACTTTGGAATTTATGTTGAAATCAAAATGTAAAATTGTGAAAGAGGTTTGTCTTAAGTTTCACAAAATTTAGTGTAGGTAGAATTGTAGCTGTGCTAAGTCTGAGAACAAATTAATCAAGTGTTGATTCGGGGGCTGAGTATTTTAAATAGGATATATTTCATCTTTAACGTTTGCTACACTGTCATGAAGATTTTTTTTAAAAGAGCTATATTCAAGAGCTTTATAAGTTTTTATAAACTTTCTTTATACGGGTCTGTCTTAATCCTTTGATAGCCATCTTATTCTTATCTGTCATTACCCCAGGCTCCCAAATATGCTTTTTAACTCTGTGGCCTAATTCTGTCACTTCTCTCTCATATGGGTAGAGAGGTCAAAATTGCAATAAAAATTACCCTAGCAAGTGCTAGAACTTGGGGGGGGGGGATGGGGAGGAGCGATATGGTGTTGCTTTCTGATATTTTCTTATTTTAAATGTACAGAATCTTAAATATCTTTAGAATACACAAGAAACTTGTCAACAGTTGCTTGTGGAGAGAAGAATTATGGGACTGGGGAACTAAGGGGAAAGGAAGACTTTTAGCTACATGCACCCTTTGGCAACTTTGAAATTGGTACTCTGTGTTTATTCTTTGTATTCAGATAAAAATTTTAAATATCTGAAAAGATAGCACCTGAAAATGTTTGCCTATTCATAAAAGTGTAAAGACATCATTTTATTTTTCTTCCTTTGAGATTCCATTGAAAATGTTCAGGATAAAGTGAACCCTACATGGTGTAATGTGTGAGAACTGATAAGAATTTTATTGTTCCATTATCATTTTCTTAGACTACCCTATTTTTCTAATTTTTGAATAATATACCTGAGGTGGTCTATTTGGCTTTCATTACTTAAGGAGATATTTAAAACATGGGCCATTTGGGAATATATGTACTAACGTGGGAAATATATACAATATATATAAGTATACAATATACTTATATATATTATATATATAAGTAACTGAAAAATGCAAATTGTTAGACAGTATTTAGTACAAATCCTGGTTGTGTTAAATAAAAATTATATGCCTTTCTGCCTCTGTGGGAGGGAAGTTTGGGGGAGAATGGATACATGTATATGTACTGCTGAGTCCCTTTGCTGTGCACCTGAAACTGTCACAACATTATCAATCGGCTATACTTCAATATAAAATAAAAAGTTTAAAGAAAATTATATGCCTTTGAGTGCATCTATAATATATATAGCCATATAAATATACATATTTTTATATTATGCGTGGTATATCTACTTTATAAGCTATGAAATTTGTATTTGTATGTATAAGTGTGTGTGTGGTGTGGGAGATGTCAAGTAAAAGATCTGGAATGCTACAAATAAAATTGCAGTGCCTGTCCCTAAGGGAGTTGGACTGGGAAAGTTGGAAGGATATATTACAGTTTACTTTCAACTTAAAAAAAAAGCCACACACGTATTTCTTTTGTAATTTAAAAATATTTTTTAAAAAATAACTTAAAAGCAGGTATTCTGTTTAGTAATTACAGTTTACAAAAGTCATACATTCTAAGTTTATAGTATAAGAAATCTTGCAATTCTGAGTTTTCATTTTAGTGATCAAATTCTTTTTTTTTTTTTTTTTTGATCAAATTCTTAAACTTAGTTTTCCAAGCCCATTTAACATTAAGTATACCAGCTGGCAACTGACTTAACACCTAGTGGAGGCATGTTGAGTATTGCCCAAACTAAACAAAAGGGTCTACTTCAAGCAGGGTTGGGGTCCGGAGAGCTACCTTACCTCAGATCTTCCCTGTAAGATGATTGGGTGATTTGGGATATTGGCTAGATGTTTTGCCTATTCTGTGTTCTAAATGAAACAAGCTTCCGGACCCTAAGCCATACGAGGGACTTCCAAGAATATCTAATAATGCAGTCTTCTCTGATATTTGTATCCTTTCTATAAAACTAAGTTCCTGAATATCTCCAGGATACTCCATACCCAACAAGGAAGCCTATTCCCTTTCAGACAGGTACTCCTAAATATTAGAAAGCTGGAACCCCAACGTCCCAGGACTCAAAACACTTCTTTTAAGACTTGAATTTACAGCATAAGCCTCCCCTGGCCTGATTGCTGGGAATGTCCAAGCATACATCTTGTCCTTTCATCCTCCATTTCTCTTTCAGTCAGTCACTTCGAATTCCCCTCCCGAGCTCAGTCCTTTATCAGGACTAGACTATGTGCAACCCTATCCCGTTTCTCTCACCCCAGTTCTTTGCCTTATAAAAACCTGCAGCACACTCTGGCAAATTATTCTTCCTAAGGGTCTGTTTTACTTCCCTGCTGCTACTGTGAGAGTAAAATCTAGGCCCAACATTTGAGGCCCCTAGCTCTCTGGTCCTGACGTAACCTTCCAGCTTCATCGCCAGCCATCTCTAACCTTTTACTCACTCTTAAGCTCCTTCTTCGTCCCTTTTATAGACTGAAATTGTGCCCTCTCAAAATTCATATGTTGAGGTCCTAACCCTCAGTACCTCAGAATGTGACTGTATTTAGAGATAGACCCTTTAAAGAGACTATTAAATTAAAATAAGGCAGTTAAAGTAGGTCCTAATGCAGTCTGACTGGTGTCCTTACATGAAAAACTTTGGACATACAAAGGGATACCGGGGGTGCATGTGAACAGACAAAAGACCATAAGGAACACAGCAAAAACGCAGCCATCTGCAAACAAAGGAAAGAGGACTCAGAATGAAATCAGCCCTGCTGACGCTTTGATCTTGGACTTCTACCCTCCAGAACTTTGAGAATTTTCTGTTGTTTAAGCCACCCAGTTTGTAGTATTTCATTATGGCAGCCCTGGCAAACTAATACAATCCCTAACTCTACCCAACATTTTGTTTATACTACCGGGAATGTTCCCTCTCCCATCTGTCCATCTATGTCCATCTTTGAGCCCTCTCCTCATATATGACCTCCTGTGTTGCTTTCTCAGGCCAAGCACTTAATATTTACTGCTTGGTGTTATTAGTTTTCTTTCGATGGCTCATCTCCCTCAAGTAGCTGGAAACCTTGTCGAGGTCAGGTTTAGGGTTTTGCACTTTGTGTTTCTAACAAAATATCTCAAACGTACTAGATACTCAAGAAGTATCAATCAGGGTGTTTTCAATTATAACAGAAAACCATACTCATAATGGAAAATTTATTATTTCATATATTAAGTCCAGAGGTAGGAATTTGGGTGTTGGTTAATTCTTTAATTCAACAATATCATGATTGTTTCCATCTTTCTTCCAGCTCCCTTCACAGTGCCAAGATGGCTCTGCTGTTATAGGCAGGTGTACATTCAGAAACAGCATTATTAGAAGAAGGAAGGAAAATTTTCTTCCAATGCACATCTTTTGGGAAGAAACCTTCCCTGAACACCACCACCCCAGGAAATTGTATGTCATTAGACAAAACTGTGCCATCTGCTTGTTCCAAAGCAGTCACTAGCCAGGGAAGTGGGGTTACCTTGACTGGCTGCGAGAAGTAAGTACATGCCCATGTGTGGGAAAGTAGTCAGATGTACAACTCCACACTGCCAGTTTAAAAAAAACCCTGGGGCTTCCCTGGCAGTGCAGTGGTTAAGAATCCACCTGCCAATGCAGGGGACACGGGTTCGAGCCCTGGTCCAGGAAGATCCCACATGCCTCGGAGCAACTAAGCCTGTGCGCCACAACTACTGAGCCTGTGCCCCAGAGCCCAAGAGCCACAGCTACTGAGCCCACGTGCCGCAACTACTGAAGCCCATGCACCTAGAGCCCATGCTCCACAACAAGAGAAGCCACCGCAGTGAGAAGCCCGTGCACCACAACAAAGGGTAGCCCCTGCTCGCCACTAGAGAAAGCCCACGTGCAGCAACGAAGACCCAACACAGCCAAAAATAACTAAATAAAATAAATAAATTTATTTTTTTAAAAAAAAACTGTGTAGGGCAGGGGTGGGGTAAGAGCTAATATTTATTGAGCACTTAACATTTACCAGTCATTGTTAAAAGCACTTCCGATGTGTTAACTCATTTAATATTCACCACACCTTATGAGGTAGGAAATATTATCCGCATTTTATAGATGAGGAAACTGAGGTATAGGATGAAGTAACTTGGCCCAAAGTCACACAGCTACCAAGTGGTAGAGCTGGGATTCGAACCTGGTAATCTGGCTTCACAACTCATGCTGTTAGGTATCATATATTTCCTCTGTCTCAACCAAAATTATCTGCCTGAAAATATATGTTATGATTAAAACTGGGAACATCACTCTGAGTGACAGTGACCCTACTTCTGCCACCTACACATTCTGAGGTGTCAGTGTCTGCTCACTTTGGTGGATGACAGGCAGGACAGACGGAGATACTCTTTGATAGAAAATGGAATGCAGAAGTCTTACTGGAAGAGTTTCAATATGAATACATTGGTATCTGCTCTTGGGCTCTCTCTTTTTCAATCTAGGGAGTTGCAGGCACAAAGAATGTGTAAAGTTCATTCATCCGAGATATTGCTCAAACTCAATTTTCGCAGAAAACTACCTTGTTAATTGAATGCATGTGCCCATAGGACTTGTTTTTTGTTTTTTTGGGGGTTTTTTTGGTACGCGGGCCTCTCACTGTTGTGGCCTCTCCCGTTGCGGAGCACAGGCTCCGGACGCGCAGGCTCAGCGGCCACGGCTCGCAGGCCCAGCCGCTCCGCGGCACGTGGGATCCTCCCGGACCGGGGCACGAACCCGTGTCCCCTGCATCGGCAGGCGGACTCTCAACCACTGCGCCACCAGAGAAGCCCAGGACTTGTATTTTAAGTCCCTTTGGATTCTCAACACTGTGAGGGCTGATAGCACGTAACCTCCACATGTATTTCTTTGGACTCCCTCGTCTTCTATTTCTTCTCATCTCATGTGGTAAGTTTCTGCTTAAACTTTTTTTTTTTAATGCAATCACAGAAATGTATTTAAAATTATTTACTTTTCTTTGTAGTTACATTTTTTTAACATCTTTATTGGAGTATAATTGCTTTACAACGGTGTGTTAGTTTCTGCTGTATAACAAAGTGAATCAGCTATATGTATACATACATCCCCATATCCCCTCCCTCTTGTGTCTCCCTCCCACCCTCCCTATCCCACCCCTCTAGGTGGTCACAAAACACCCAGCTGATCTCCCTGTGCTATGCAGCTGCTTCCCGCTAGCTATCTGTTTTACATTTGGTAGTGTGTATATGTCCATGCCACTCCCTCACTTTGTCCCAACTTACCCTTCCCCCTCCCCATGTCCTCAAGTCCATTCTCTACATCTGCATCTTTATTCCTGTCCTGCCCCTGGGTTCATCAGAACCCCCTTTTTTTTTTTTTAGATTCTATATATATGTGTTATCTGCTTAAACTTAATCATAATGTTCTCATGTCCCCAGTTCTCTTACCACCTAAAGAAGAGGAACAGAATTTGAGGCCATGTCAAATCAAGTCGCCTCCATTTAAAGTCCCGAGTAAAAGCTGCATAGTTAACTTCTAAATTCCTTGGACATATTTTTAAGTTCATATTCTTTCATTTAGGCTACTTTGCCAGGGACTTTAAAGTAGGAACAGTAGATGCAAACATTTGAAGCTGTAATGTAAAGAGTGGTACTTCTAAAGGTAAAAGCAGTTAACATTTCTGTTTTTCACTGTTCACAAGACACCTTGAAGTTCAATGACACCTGGCATTGTGGCTGAGATATGAAGTTGACTCATGTCCTTCAAAGCTGGAGGCAAGGAAGTGGTAAGGCAAGTTACCTAGCTGGTGGGTGAGCCTCGCCAATCCCCCAGCATATTCATCTCAGCACAGCTTTTTTGTTCTCTGTTCATTACTGCCTACTCATTAACTGTCGTGAAATGATTAAACAAAACAAAAACTATGTTTCTTGGGTAAAAATGGCCCCAAAAGCAATGCTGGTGATGGAAATGAGCAGGTTTAAGAAAATATTGGTTCTCGGTATGTTGTAATAACCTATAATGGAAAAGAATCTGAAAAAGAATATATATACATATATATATAATATATATTATATATATATAATTCCTTGAAACTAATACACCATTATAAATCAACTCTACTTCAATTTTTTAAAAAAGGAAAGAAAAAAAAAATGTTGGTTCTCAGCCAAATAAAAAACCAGGGTGAAAAAAGGAGTAAACAGTGAAATTTGGAAGAGCTTAGCTCTGTGCCACGAATGATTATGTGTAGTAATGTAAACCAGAGAGCCCTAAGTCTCTGTACCGGTGCATTTCCTTTTACTTTAGAAGCCAAGTAGAATGACTTGAGTCCCTCAGTCAATGTACAGGGCAAAGTCCACCACCTCCCTGACTTTAGGTACCCCTATTGCTCTACATTTTCCCAAGAATAGGCTCTCCCATTGTAGCTACTTTTCTTTTTCTTTTTTTTTTTTTCAGATTTTTTTTGATGTGGACCATTTTTAAAGTCTTTATTGAATATGTTACAATATTGCTTCTATTTTATGTTTTCGTTTTTTGGCCCCCGAGGCATGTGGGACCTTAGCTCCCCAACCAGGGATCAAACCCGCACCCCGTGCATTAGAAGGGGAAGTCCCAACCACTGGACCACCAGGGAAGTCCCTGTAGCTGCTTTTCTATGAAATTCCATCAGCAAGCTGGTCAGCTTGGTACCTGGGCATTGCTCTCAGCCACTATTGCTGTCCTCACCCCCACATCTCTCTACCAAATGCTAATCTCACCCCCCTGGTCCTTCCCCCAAAGCGCCACCCACCCCCACTCTTGTGGGGCAGGCTTCACTGAAGGCTTGGTGGTAAAGGGAAAGGAGTGATAGCACAGCACAGCAAACAACCTAAGGTTGACTGGACATGACCCCTACCACAGGGAATTTCTCCCCAAGGACGTTCTCTTTAGACCCTGCTCTGGCTGAAGCAGTATAGGACAGTGGATATGAGCGCAGACTCACCTGACATCCTGGCTCCACCACTCACTGGTTAGGGAACCTTGTGACCCTCCCTAGGTCTCATTCCATGTCTGAAATGGTACTACTAAGGTGCCTCCCTCCTGAGATGTCCTTGAGGATTAAATGAGATAATCTATGCAAAGTGGGCATCCCGGTGGCTGGCACATAGTAGCTTTTGTTTCTATGAGGAGTAAGTTACCAGGCTCCCCCCTTCTCTGTAAACCTCTGATTAACAACCCTGCTGCATCACACACACACACACACACACACACACACACACACACACACACACACACTCACACTACACCCCTATATCCATAACAGCAGAATCTTTGAGAATATCTGGGCATCAGTAACGACTTAAGCTCCCTCTGTAAACCTCTGATTAACAACCCTGCTGCATCACACACACACACACACACACACACACACACACACACACACACACACTCACACTACACCCCTATATCCATAACAGCAGAATCTTTGAGAATGTCTGGGCATCAGTAACGACTTAAGCTCCCCAAGTGATTATAATATGCAGCCAGGCTGAGAACTACATCTATAGACTCTTTCTACATCTTCCCCTTGGCTTTCTTTCCTGAGCCACCTATCACCTTTCTCCAGGCCCATGAGAGAAACTCAGTGTTCTCCTATGCTTTCCTCATTGTATTAGAAGCATAGCATTTGGGCTCTGTGACTCACTTCTGCCCATCTAGGCTCTGCTCAGGGCGTCTTGACTTTCTCACCATAAAAATATTCTTGTAGGTGTTTTCCACTCCAGCCATGAAGTATAAGAGATTACATTCAGTTGTTGCTTTAAATGACATTTTTTTTTAAAAACAAGAGCAAAATGCTACTATAGTTCACCACAAATCAAGTTACACATGTCCCTTCCAGACTAGGAGATCAAGGGTTGCAGCTGAGGGATCCAAGAAGCTGGACACCACTGGAGCACAACCTAGCAATATACTTGGAGTACTGATAAAATATTTCCACAGACCTTAGGGGGTTTTCAGCCTTGGCTGATCATGAGAATCACCTGAGGAACTTTAAAACTGGCCCAAATCCAGGACCCACTGGCAGAGATTCTAATTTCATTGATCTGGAATCTGTGCATCTATGCATCAGTACTTTTAAAATCTCCCCCAGATGATTCCCATGAGCAGCCACTGACCTCTGGCACCTGCTCTTATCACTTCATTTTTCTCTTTCACCCCCCCATCAATCACTGCATTAATCTTGTGTTTCCCATGCTGCCCCATTAAAAGAGTCACCTGGGATGCTTCTTTAAAATACAGATTCCTGGGCCCTACTCCAGGCTTACTGAATCAAAACCTCCAGGGAATTTTTTTGACAGCTGCTTAGGTGATTCTTACAAGGCAAATGTGGGAAACACTACATCAATCCAAGTTATCTTAGCCCATTTTCAGCTGATTAATATGTATTTTATTCATTTATTTAACAAATATTTAATGAGCACCTAATGTGTGTTCAACATTGTTTTAGGTGCTAGGAATACAGCAAAGAACATGACAAATTCCATGTTCTCATGGTTATTATGTCTTGAGTATGTCTAGAGTAAACAAGCAAACATTTAATTTAATAATTAAATTCAGAAAAATTTAATTTCAGATAGTGAGAAATGTCATAAAGCCCACATATCAGGATAAAGGGCTAGAAGGTGATATGGAGGTGGGGCAAGCCATTGTTTTTAAAAGGGGAGCCAGGAAGGCCTGGTTTTGAAAAGTTGCATCTTAGCACAGGGAGATCAGCTCTGTGCTTTGTGACCACCTAGAGTGGTGGGATAGGGAGGGTGGGAGGGAGGGAGACACAAGAGGGAAGAGATATGGGAACATATGTATATGTATAACTGATTCACTTTGTTGTAAAGCAGAAACTAACACACCATTGTAAAACAGTTATACTCCAATAAAGATGTTTAAAAAAAAAAGAAAGAAAAGTTGCGCCTGAACAGACAACTGAGTGATGAGAAACTGCTTACAAATTTCATTTGTAGTCTCATTTATACCATGTTTACTCTATATGTCTCATGTCTCCTAAATTAAATGGGATTTTCTTCAAGGTCAGGGACTGTCTTATATTTTTGTATTCTTCCATAGCAACCAGTGCGGCATTTTGCACAAGCAAGAATTCAGTGAATCACACTAGTCGCAAAAGGATTTCATCCTTAAATATACCTTTAAAGACTCAGCCAGAAGAGAATTTGGCAAGTTACCTGCTTGCTAAGTAAAGGAAAATCCAGGGAAACATATTAAGCATCAGACATTCAGCCCAAGGCTAGACTTCCTGCTTGCTTCCAGTTGGTAGCCATAGTTACAAATTCTTATTAGAAAGGCTCCAAAACACACCGAGATCTGGTCATCTGTGTATGACTCCACGCTGGTGAGCCCAGACCCAGAGCTTCGATTATCAGTTTCTGCTGCCTTACCACCTTGTGGGGTAATTTCTTGTCTTTTGTACTCAACTTCCCCTCAACTTCTTACCAATGTCTCTGCATGCCTTCAAGTTCCATTCAGCCCCTATTTCCTTGAGATAAACAGCTGAGTTCTGCAGAAGGCCACTGGATCATATAATGTTTCTGAAGACCAGAGAAGACTTTTTACTACATTAGAAATTCCTCAGAAGTTTTCGTGAAACCAATTCAGATGGCTTGGGAGGGTTTTTCACAATTCCAATTTGGGATTTATATGGTTTTTGGGAGCCTTTCTATTTCTTGCAGGATTACTCTGTTCTTCAGATGGTTTCCTTGGGCCAAGAACAACACAATCAGTACTGGAAGGTTGACCCAGGAGGCAACATCATTTCGTGGGGAAATTCCTGAACGAGGAATAGTGAGACCAGTGTGTTTCCTACCAGTTCTACAACTGATTTGCTGATTGACCTGGACAAGTTACTTGACCTTTGAGCCCCAGGATCCTTGGTTATATGATAACACTCAGGATTGTCATTTTGAAGACCAGATAAAATTAATGAACGAGAGACCACTTCACAACATGCTAATTGCTGCAGCATTACAGCATACTATTATTATAGCCAAAGTAATTCACCATGTTCTTCTACTCCATATGGAAGTTATTTGCATCCTTTCAGCCTCTCATTTCTACAGTGAAACTTCAGAAGTAAGATTCTGCCAGGCACACCTTCCCCCTTGGAGCTGTGCTTTTGATAAGCCCTCCTTACTTATCTTTGCTTTTCCTACTTTGCCTTCAAGGATCTACTTGGAACTCACCACCGCCCGCCCCCGCCACTCTGAGTGAAATCTTTTAGTGGTGACCTCAGTGACTGTGTCCCCTTGGCTGAATTCCTCTGGCATGGCTGCCATTTGGCCCCAGTCAGTTGACTCTAAGCATCCCCTATCTTGTTGGTGATTTATGTTCCGAGTGCAGGGAATACCTCTGTAACTACAGTGTCTTTCTTTGAGGGCAAGGTCTGTGATTTATGCCTCTTTGCCTCCTTAGCTCAAGCAATACATTTTCATTGATGATGACTTTGGGGGATTGTACTGGGTTGACTAGTGTCCCCTCAAAGTTCATGTCTTTGCATATGTATTGTAATCAAGTTAAGATGAGGTCATACTGGACTTAAGTGACCCTAAATCCAAGGTCTGGTGTCCTTAAAGAAGAGAGAAATTTGGACACAGAGGAGACACAGGAAAAGAAGCTCATGTAATGACAGGGCAGAGATTGGAGTGATGCAGCTATAAGCCAAGGAATGCCAAGGATTGCCAGCAACCACCAGAAGCTAGGAAGAGGCAGAGAAGGATTCTTTCCTAGATCCTTCAGAGGGATCACAGCCTTGCCAATGCCTTGATTCCAGGCTTTTAGCCTCCAAATTGTGAAAGAATCAATTTCTGCTGTTTTAGGTCACCCAGTTTGTGGTAATTTGTTAGGCAGCCGTGGGAAACCAATACCCTGGGGATGCTAAGCACACTGTAGAGTGTAGCAGAGGCCTTAGGGGGCCACCATCCAGCCTAGAGGCATCCTTTCTGAAGACCTGGGATGCTGATCAGAGCAAGGTTTTAAGGGAAGAGAGTAACTGAAGAAGACAGGGAATGAGCTGCATATGGTCTGAGTAGAAAAAAAAAAAAAAATTTACAAACTTTATGGTAAAGGTATTTTTTTAAGGTCCCATCATAGAAACAGTTTGCTTTATGACAAAAAGGTTGATCTGGGAGTTGGAAACAGGGGAGCAAGTAAGTGAATGGACAACTACTTTATGATATGATATATTCGAATTTTTAAATTGACCAACTTGAGAGGAATTGTGTGTGTGTGGATTTCATAGCACCCCTTGCTTAGGTAACTGGAATCTATGGTGTGAGCCAGGCTGATGATGGCTGGTGGATCATTTGGATTCCAGCCCTGGAAGCCTCCATTTCCTCAGCTGTTAATGGCAATGGACACTGAGATAGACCACCCGGGTCTGAGTTCTGGCTCTGTCCCTTACAGTTAACGTTATTACACCTCACTTACCTCTCTCTGGTCCTCTGTAAAATCAGAATAGAAATGGCATCTCCCTCATAAAGTTGTGAGGATTGAAAGATGAATCTGCATAAACTGCTTAGAACAGTGCTCACAGTGGATAATAGAAGGCTTAGTTGTTTTTATCATCATCATCATCATGAGGGAGACCAGAAGGGTGAATAATGTGACCTTTAATGACTCTTCCAGAAAGAGGAGGTCGCACTAGAGAAAAGGAGATGAATGCAAAGCTGGTCATTTGCTTGAAAATAAGTCTGAAAGGTGGATATTAAAATACTTGCTTTCCCGAACACAAGGGACTTTTTTAAAGGCAGGGTGGTCTCAGAGTCTCTATTACTGTGGGCAGACTCCAGATCCTGGGAGTAAAGGATATGGGGTCCCATGCAGCGCTGCCTCTTTGGGATTCCCTGGGTCTCAAGGCCTAACCCGTTTTACCTGGTCCTCTCTGGCTCCTCGCCAACGCATCTGGCATACAGCAGGCGCTCAGCCAGCATGAGCTGACTGAGGACGGAAGGAAGAAACCGGCTGGGATTGACTTCCCCGGCGCATCCCCTGACTGTGAAGCGGGGCCCAGGAGCCTCTGGCCCCCAAGGACTTGGAGCGCCACGGGAGACGTCTGGAAGGTTGGGAATTACAAGCACAGCGTAGGGCATCCACTTCACAGAGTTAGTATAGTCCCAAGAGCCCGCTACCAAGGCTGAGGCGTAGATATTGCCCAGTTGGTTAAGTAGGCGTGTGCTTGCTTTCAGGCAATTATTGGGTGCGCAGAATTGGGACCGGATGCCGCGCCGGCACGGCCCGCCACCTTCACCCCCGCTTGAGGGTAAAGAGGAAGCTTTAGAATGTCTATTTGAAATGTAGGCACAGACTGAAACACAACTTCGTACTATTGGACATACAGCTCCCCCTTCCCACGCTGCTCCTAGATGATATTTCTCCAGGCTGCGTGGGACACTATCCTGGTCTTACCAATGAGAGCGAGGCGATTCCCGCAGGACCGGAGCCTCGCAGAGAGAAAAGTAAGGAGTCGCAGATGTGTTTGCTTTGTCACCGCCCCCTGAGCATCTCTGGGCAAGTCACTTAGCTCTCCAGACCTCGACTTTCTTGCTGTTTAATGTGGGGAGGGAACCGAACCTGGCTGACGCTCAGGGAAGCGGCAGAGAGCGGAGCGCGCCGCGCGCGCCTGGGAACTTTGTCTCGAGCGCGAAGCCTGGACCCCCGAGTGCAGGGGCGGGAGCTCCCTCTGCGGGAGCACGGCGGAGGCGCTCCTCCTTCCCCTACACGTCACGGGGGCCGCTCGGCGCTCTCCCGTCCCCGGCCGAGGGAGAGCAACTCTGTAGCAGGGCGCGCCGCCGAGGTGGCGGCGGAGGACCAGGAGGAGGAGGCGGGAGCCAGTCGCCGCCGCCGCCGCGGGACCAGGAGTCCGCAGCGCAGCTCGCGGCCCCGCCGCAGCGGCTCCTGCACCCGCGGGGACCCCGCGCTCGGGGCTCCCCGCGCTCCCTTTCGTAAGTCCACTTGGCCACGCAGTCCAGCGAAGAACGCGCGGGGCCGGGGTGCGGGGCTCCTGGCCCAGCCGCGGATGGCCGGGACTCCCGGACCCCCTCCTCGCGACTTTCACTTTCCAGCGGGGGAAGACTTGGGCGCCGCGTCCCTCGCGAGGTGGGGGAGGGGAGGAGGGAGGGAAGGACGGAGGGAGGCTGCCCGGGGCAGCCGCAGCGGGATAGCGGGCTGAGCCTTGGCCTGGCTGCACGCCCGCTTTGACTTCGGGGCCCCGCCGGCGGCCGGACGCTGGAAAGTTCTCCGAGGTCCGCGGGCTGCGGGGCGACCAGCGCGTGTCAGCGTGAGGGTGTCCTGGGAGACGGAGCCACGGTGCCCGCATCCCGGGCTCCCGGCGCAGGGCCGGCGGGGAGGCCGGGAGCAGCGGGGCGCGTCCGCACCAGGGTTTCCCCGGGACTCTCCCCGAGCGGTGAGAACGCGGCTCCCGGACGCGCCCTTTCCGGGGTCAGGGGTCCCACTGTCTCGGTCTCCTGGCCACTTGGAGCCGCCCAGGTGAGGGGCGCAGAGGGGCGGGCTCCGCGAGGAACGTGCCGAGCCGGAATCGCGACGCCTGCTTCTCCGCAGCCCTGCACCCGCGGGGCCGAGCCACGCTGCCTGTGGGCAGCGGAGGCGAGTGTGCGGGAGCCGGGCGCGTAGCGCGGGAACGGGCTGCCGGCGTGGCTTCTCCTTTAGGGCCAGGTTGGAGTGGGGTGTCTCTTATTAGTTTGGGTATCAGAAGCTGCGGAGCAGTCCCCCCGGCCGCGCCTTCCGCTGGGACGAGCTTCTGCGCTTTTTAAGGTCAAGTTTTCGTGCCGCAGAGTTGGCCCGCATCGTCCCCCTGTGAGGTGGCGGCACCTCCTCCATCGAGCTGGGAGCCTCCGACGATCCCAGCCACGAGGTCTGGGCTCTCGAGTCAGTTTACCATCATAACTTAGGCTAAAAGTGCTAGTGGGTGGGTATTGTTTTGTAAATTTCAGAACTAAGCTTTCCTGCCTGGGGGAGGTTTTCCTTGTTGTAGCCGGGAACCTTGTATTTCCCTCGTTGGGTAAGGGAGAGGTGGCCTTAGCCCTTAGGCACTTGTCTTTTCCTCTTCTGGTCCTTTAAACTGAAAAGCAGCAAACCAAAAGATTAAGGGAGTTGGGGATGATATTAAATTAAGTGTCCATGAGATTTGGTAGACAGGAATCACCCCTTCTGATCTTCCAGAAGCATGCCCTTATTATTAAACCACCTATCAGTCTAAGACAATCTAGAACCTAGCTGTGTGTTTTGATAGCTTTTGCTGATGGTGTCTTGAGGAAGTAAAATCTTTAAAAGTAAGTGGGCTGTTGCAGAGAGCAGTTCCTCTGTTGCACTTTCTAAGAATCAATTGTCTGTGAGAAATGACCGATTAAGATGCTATTGAATCATACCTTATATCTTAACTTGTATTTGCAGAGAAACAATAGCCATAGAATCAGGTTGTGTGGCACTGAGTGAAAGGAGAGTTTCCTTGGGGGAAGGGAGTTGGTGAGAAGTGTTCCTTTGAGAAGCAAATGTACTAAATACTGCACTGTCTGCCCAGAGAGGTATAGGAGTGAATGGCGGAGTTGGGCAATGAGTCAAGTTGGCATCACATTAAGTACCCTTGGGATAGGCAGGCAATAAATAGTTATCATCCTGACTTTGAACGAGCTCGGTCATGGGACTGGGGGCAGGTGGAGACTGTACGTGGCAGTGCCCAGTATCTGCTCCCTTGAGAATGACTGACAGCAGAGCCACCACTGTTGGGAGTATGACTTGGTGACCTGGGCCTTTTTAGGTTTGAATGCAGGAAGAAAGCAATAAGACAGATTGTATGATGTGAGGTTGAAAAGTCAATCCATCAATCCAAATTTAGTGAGCACTTACTGTGTGCCAGGCCCATACTAGGGTGCAGTGAGAGCACAGAGGTAGCTCACTGGTCTGGGGGGAGGCAGGAAGCCTTCTTGGGGAGATTTAAGGTGGACCGGAAGGATGAGTAGGAGCTGCATAAACTAAGCAGGAGGAGGAGGAGGAGGAGAAAGGGCAAGTATTCTCACCCCAGGAAAGAGGGCACCCTAAGACCAGAGGAGGGCAGAGCAGGGAGAGTCCAAGGAAAGGAGAGGTCCAATGTGACCTGAGGGGAGAATGGCGCCAGGCGAGGTCAGCAGGTGCCAGGGCTGGATGATGCCAGGCCTTGAGGCCATTTTGTAGGCTTGATTCTCAAGACAGTTTCACACCTGAAAGTATCCTGAAGAGATTTAGATTCAAAACAAAACTCCAGGTGCTGTGTGGAGAATGGATTTGAGAAGCCCCTGAAGTAGACACGGCTAGTTTGGGTGGGGCGTATAAGGGGCCTGGAGGTCTATCTGAGGCAGTGGCAGTGAGGATGACACAGTGGGTAGATTCAGGATAGACTCTGGAGTGACTTGACTAGTTTACTGTAAGGTATGAGAGTGCAGGGGGACTCCCTCTAAGTTTGGACTTCAGCACTTGGGTAGATGGGTGCTGCCATTTACAAAGGAATGTGGAGGAGGTGCAGATTTCGGGAGAAAGACACATTTGCTTTTGTTGAGTCTGAGCTGCTTTTTTTTTTTGCGGTACGCGGGCCTCTCACTGTTGTGGCCTCTCCCGTTGCAGAGCACAGGCTCCGGACGCGCAGGCTCAGCGGCCATGGCTCACGGGCCCAGCCGCTCCGCGGCACGTGGGATCTTCCCAGACCAGGGCACGAACCCGTGTTCCCTGCATCAGCAGGCGGACTCCCAACCACTGCGCCACCAGGGAAGCCCGTGAGCTGCTTTTGAGGCTCCTGAGTGAAAATACTTAATAAGTGGCTGGAGAAAGCAAACCCTCCAAAGAAGCTGGGGGTCATCTGTATTGGGGTGTTATTTTAAGGCTGGGGTAAATTGGGGGAGGTGACCTGGAAAAGAGCCCCTATCTTTATGGAGAGAGGTGGGAGGAAAACCAGGGCAGCGGTGCTGAGTCTCAACCTAAACCGTAGTGGGAGTGAGCACCTTGCATGATGCCAGTGTGTGTGTGCTGGGGGTCTGAGGACTAACAGTGGCTACCGCACTTAACGCCCTGGAAGCAACTCCTCCAGTGAGAAGTGGGACGGAGGGATGGCTTTTTGAAGATGAGAGAGCCTCATGCTTATTTATATGTGAATGGGATGGAGCAAGTTGGGAGGAGAGGTGGAACATGCAGGATATCTCTGGACCCCCCCCCCGCACCACTCTTGGTGTAGTAGGTAAAAAACAAGTCTGATTGCGCTTCCATTCTGATATCAAACTCATGTAACATAAACCATCACCATCTACTGAAACAATATTTTGAAACCCATATGACGGTGAAATTTGAAGTTTTACTTTGTAGATCATGCAAATTTAATGATTAGGAGAAACATAGATGGAAATCATGAAACAGAGCTGCAGTGTAGCTAAGAGTGGCCCCTGGAGTGTGACTGCCGAGGGCCCCTGGCTCTGGCCCTGCCACTCCCTAGCTTATGACCTTGTGCAAGTTTCCTGACCTTTCTGCCTTGGTTTCCTAGTCTCTGAAATGGCACCACCTCTAAGGGGTACACGTTCTATGGTACCTTCTTGTGGGCAGTTATGAGGATTGCCTGTGTGCATGATGTATGCACAAGGTAGGCATGTGTGCATCGTGTATGCACAACATGTGTGTGTGCATCATCTATGTACAGTGTGTGCCTGTGTGCATTTTACCTGACACATAATGAGTGCTCAGTAAGCCTTAGTGCTGGTGGTTTGATGATGATGATGTCATTTCCATCATTTCCAGATGCAGAATCTGAGACTCAGAGTTTTGAAAACCTGTCCAAGGCCTTGGAGCCAAATAGTGGCAAAGTTAAGGCCAGGATCCCATTTGCCTGACTCACAGACAGGGTCGCCTCCCACTTAGCATGTCAACAAGTGTCAGGTGCTGGATGCTGCATGAAATTAACTGTAGTAAAAGGATCCAGTCGGTGGGCTTCCCTGGTGGCGCAGCGGTTGAGAGTCTGCCTGCCGATGCAGGGGACACGGGTTCGTGCCCCGGTCCGGGAGGATCCCACGTGCCACGGAGCGGCTGGGCCCGTGAGCCATGGCCGCTGAGCCTGCACGTCCGG
>NC_041221.1:76259297-76265651 GCF_002837175.3 Physeter macrocephalus | reverse complement strand
AAAAAAAAAAAAAAAAAAAAAAAGGATCCAGTCACTGCTTGTCAGAGTACAAGAAGCAAAACAGATAATATCAATGTCAAGGCTTACAGACTTCTCCCAAGCAATTTAGAGATGTATGTTTAATATTAATTTGCATTGCTTTGCATGTCATTTTATATGCATTTCCATATGCTGGTAATTTTCCTAGAGGGATCTAAAGGCTGAAGCTTCACGTATATAAGATCAAATTAGATTAATCAGGAATTGAATGCAGCTGCTTCAAAATCTAATGGGCCCCTGGGCACAGTGTGCTCAGGTGGGCTTTGGGGGAAAGGATTGGGTCAATATTTACTATTTTAGAAGATGTGGGAAACCAGATACCATTTGATAAAAGCAGGTCACATCTTAATATGTAATGAAGCTTGATTTGCTGAACACAATAGAAAAATACAGGAAAAGTGGAAGAAGACCAGAAGGAAACTACCTATTAAATAAAATGCCAGAAATGGAAGCAGAAGCGGAAGGCTGCTTTATGAAGCTGAACGAATAAGAAACACTAAGGGTCAGAAAGTAAAGGTGGAACTTCTGCTAAACAATATGGGATTTTTAAAGGAGCATAATCTTAAAGACAAATGTGTGGTGTTTTAAAACCAATAAATTCTCCCTAATTTGGACTTACTGGGAAATAAGCCATTATATCTTAGTAAAATCTTAGAAATATATATATATTACAAAACAAAAACAATGATTTTGTTACTTAGAACAGTGATTCTCAAAGTGTGGTCCCTGGACCAGCTGCATGTCACCTGGGAACTTGTTAGAAATGCAAATTCTGCGACCATCAGACCTGCTGAAACAGAACCTCTGGGGATGGGGCCCAGCAGCCCACGATTTAATATTTGGAGCCAGCTTTCATTCCTGTTGAGTTTTCACTTCTTTTGTCTTAAACTTCCATTTCCCTCCTGTGGTCACTAGCTTCTCACTGTGCTGCTTACCTTCTATGAGACAGTATCCTAGTAGAGGGTTGTACCCAGACACAGGCCCATCCGGTCCTCTGTCCCACAGTCTACACTGATGGAAGATGCTCTCTAAGATCCCTTTAGGCTCTCACGTTCTGCAGCTAGCTCTGTGGTTCTCTTGCTGTCCAGGACCACACTGGTTTGGTTTCTGGTTTAGTTTTTCTGCCTTTTAAAAATCTTTTGGCAGTCTCATACCAAACGAACCGGGACCCCTCCTGAGCATGGTCGGCCAAAACACTGAACTGTTCTCTCCAGATGCTCCTGTTAAATCACATTTCTCCATCTGTTATGACGCAGTTAATTTCTTGGACCTAAGTGTTAGCCTTTGTATTTATCTCTGTTAAATTTCGTCTTACTAGATCCAAGTCTGTCCAGATTATTTGAGTCCCATTTCTGTCCTTTTTCACATAAACCTTTGAGTCCTCTGCCAATTTGTCTGCTGATGTCCTGGCCTGAGGAATTAATAACAATATGAGCTTCTTTGTTAGAGACCTTCGTCACAGTTAATGAGGCTTAAAAACTTGGCATCTTTTGCAGACCTTGTGGGGCTAAAATCAGAAGACTAATTATCATCAGTCCCATCGTTGTTTGCATTTAAATTACTGCTGTTCTGATGTGCCCCTCGCACGGTTTCCCCGTGTGGCGCCGTGTTCTCTAATTCCATCCTCAGCGCCCCTCACGGAACAATCTCCATAGCATGTCGGCAGGGGCAGTTGGACTGTGATGATTGCTTCTTTCTGTTATGTTTACACCATCAGCTTGGGTTTTTTTTCGTAGGTGACACAAAGGTAAGTTTCAGCTTATTTATGGTCAGATTAAGGTGAATTCAGAAATTTCCAAATAATAGGAAGCAAAAATTGTGCCTTGTCGTTCCTCTCTGCCTCACAGCCCTTCCCACCCAGGCTCTAGAACTCAAGAATTTTGTGCTCAAGTCCATATTTCACCAAGAGATTCGGGTTATTTAATGTTTTTTTTTAAATGTAAAATTGTGCTCATACATGATTCTTAAAGGAGTACACTTAGATAATATAATCACACCAAAAAAAGTTTAAAAAGTCAAAAAGCAAAACAATTTTATGGCAAGAATGCTTTTGAGCCATGATTGCTAGGGCATGAAAAAGTGCCTGGAATCCTGCACTTTTTCCATCATTCATGATCCTTAGCCAATCCTACACAAGCCCTCTCCCTCCTCCCTCACCCTGGTTTGAAAGACCAGGGTTAAACCAAACTGCAAAAAATCCCAATAAAATCCAAGCCTACTTTTCTCCTCCAGGATGCTACCAAGATGCTTTTGATGTGACATTCTCACTTACCATGGCAAGCAAAAAAAAAAAAAAGTGCCGGGTGATAAGGGCACTTATTTTTGTAATTTATAAAATTTGTAATTTCTAGTAAATCTCCATGAACACCCTGTACTTCTGGCTCTTTGATTGCTTTTCCTTCTCCCCCACCCCCTCTGTTTTTCTAATCTAGTTCAGGGGAGAATAGACGAGGTTGTCCCTTTGCAGGAGGGCTTCCTGGCTATGCTCAGACTCAGGCAGTAGGCCTCTCTGCTCTTGGATAGGTTGGACTTGTTTCCAAAGGCTCTGCAAACCTTGGTATTTGTCCTGGTCATCTACCAGACGGCAGCAGAGGGCAAGCGTGTGCCCAGGACCAGGAGGAACAAGGCCTAGCCTAGCTCCTGTGCTTGCCAAGGTTCCTTTTCTCTTGCTTCTCTGCATCACTGTGGCATAGCTGGACTATTTGCACTGTGGCGGCCTTTCCCCAGCTGCCCACGTTCCGCCTGGGGGCAACAAGGGGGGCTCTCTCTGCCCGCCATCACCTTTTCCGGGTTCTCCCTTACTTCAGCCTTTATAGCCACCACCCTGCCCTACTCTCAGGCAGACGGAGACAGAAAGATGTTGTATCAGATGGGTCGGGAGAGAGAAGCGGAGTGACGCACAAGGTAGGCACAAATTAAGTCGCGAGGGCTAGATCGTGGGAAAATACTACTAAGGGGAAATGGAGATTGTGGATCTGGAAGAACGGATGTGGAACCAGAGGAGAGATGCTAAGGAAGGAGGAACACGAAAGGAACACGACGGCAAGGGAATCCCTAAAGAACAGAAACTTTTCCAAACGCTAGCTAGTGACTTACCGATTGGGGGAAATTATCTCTAGATGATAAAATTCAAATGTAACAGAATAACTGGGATTTCTCAGATTGTGTTGTCAAGTCTCCTAAGACCTCACTATTTCTTTCCCTCTGTATTCATTCCCCCAGGCAGCAGTTTCTAGGGGTATCTCTCCAGAATCTAACACAGTGCCTGCATTGCATGTGGTAGACACCCAGCTAATGTTTCCTGGATAGGCGGCCAACTGAAGGGGGACATAAATAGGATATATAAAAATAAAGGCATATATAAGATCTGTACACAAAAGAAGTGAAAGCAGGGACATGAACATTTGTCCACCCATGTCCATAGCAGCAGCACTCACAGTAGCCAAGATATAGAAGCAATGTAAGTATCCATCCACAGACAAATGGAAAAACAAAATATGATAATACATACAATGGAGTATTACACCACCTTAAAAGAAAGGAAATTTTGACACATGCTGTAACATGGATGAAACTTAAAGACATGATGTTAAGTGAAATAAACCAGCCATGAAATGACAAATATCGCATGATTCCTCTAATGCGAGGTTCCTAGAGGAGTCGAGTTCATAGGAAGATAAAGTACAATGGTGGTTGCCAGGGGCCATGGAGAGGGGAGTCCATATTTAGTGTTTAGTGTTTAATGGACACAGAGTTTCATTTGGGGAGGATGAACAAGTTCCGCGGATGGATGGTGGTGATGGTTGCACAACAGTGTGAATGCGCTTAACGCCACTGAACTGTGCACTTAAAAATGGTTAAAATTTTAACCATGGATCCATCCATGTCCATCTACCTCTGCATCCATCCAACCACCCATCTTTCCATCTCTCCAACCACTCACCCACCCATGATCTCTCTAACATTTATGGAACGGCTTTTATAGGATAGGCTAAGGAACAGAGACTTTTTAACACTACTGATTTTGTTTAAATGGTTAAAATGGTAAAATTTATATTATATATATTTTACCACCATAAAATAAAGGAATATTTTTATGATCATCAACTATTTCCTAAATATGGAACAACAAAAGAAAAGTTATTTTTATAACAAGTGAACGAGGTAACACTTTGAAAGTATAGATTATAGAGAGAAGACAGCGATGACACTAGACTTCAAAAGATGTTTAAAACCATGCTACTGAGCATCCCTGGTGGCGCAGTGGTTGAGAGTCCGCCTGCCGATGCAGGGGACACGGGTTCGTGCCCCGGTCTGGGAGGATCCCACATGCCGCGGAGCGGCTGGGCCCGTGAGCCATGGCGGCTGGGCCTGCGTGTCCGGAGCCTGTGCTCTGCAACGGGAGAGGCCACAACAGTGAGAGGCCCGCGTACCACAAAAAAAAAAAAAAAAAAAAAAAAGTGTTGCCTGAATCCTCATATGAGGCAGGGACTTTCAAAGGCTTTTAGTCCTGCCCGCTCCCTGTTGCCCCCTTGATTCTCTCTTTAAAAGACAACAACTTTATTTTGGAAAAATTTCAAACCTGTGGAAAAGTTGTAAGAATATTACAGTGAGCCCCTGTCTGATTCCCTCTTGACCACGAGAATGTGGAAGGTTTTCATGTGGCCTCTGCACCATCCTGCCCGATGGAGACCCCCCTGCTGCTGCCTCTGGAGGTGGTCTCTGGGTGCAGGAGTGGGGCTGGCACATGGCGGACAAAGCGCAGTCCACGTTTGCAGAGTAGCCCCTGGTCTATGTTATCCGGTGCTCCTCCCTGGCTGTTGCCTGTTGAAATGCTCTTGACCACTTACCATCAATGCACCCCAAGTGCCCGTTGGCTTTTCCTGCCAGAATATACCCAGAGCACGAGCTGAGTTAGTTGTCACCGCATCCATGTGAGTGAGTGCCCCTGGCCCTCTTTCACAGATGAGGAGGCAGAGGGCTAACTAGATGAGTGACAGCTTGTTAGTGTAGTCAGAACTTAATTCAGAAACCTTGGCTTTAAGCTCCAAACCATTATGCTGTATACAAAGGTAAAGCAGGAGGGTGAGATGGAGGGAGCCAAGGGTGTGGCAGGAAGGAGAGGAGGGAGGAACTACTCCACACAGTTCACCCTACATGGTAGTGATATCTTTCTCTTGATGTATAACAAGTTTGTAACCAAACAAGTTCTCAAGAAGGCAGCCAACCTGCAAGGTGACCTTTAGAGATTATATGGGGCTCCTGGCCAAAACCAAGAGGAGGTGTGCCGTAAGCTGAGTGGTGCTTACCTGAGGCCTGGTGAGCTGGCTGCTCTGTTCATGCCAATATCAGAGTTAAATTGGTAACTCTTGGAGTTTGCTTTTCTTCAGAGGTTTATCTAAAGCCACCATCTGCCTCTAAATCCAGACAGATGAGAATTTCAGCATCATGTGAGACACATTTGCACTTGATAACATAAAGGATTATACTATTGTTCAAGTAGACACTTTAACCTGGTTTAAGCTTTATTTTGCCTGTGTGTGTGTGTGTGTGTGAGAGAGAGAGAGAGAGAGAGAGAGAGAAGCAGTGCCATCTTCATATTGTCATCTTTCAAAGTGCATGTTTGCAAAATTGCTTACACATATAAAGGCTTCTTCTTCTCACATAATAAGAATGCAGAGTGGGCATTTGCTGCTGGTGGTTCAGTGGTTTGAGGATTTTGGGGCTGAGGTTGCTAATATTCTCCTGGTCTGTTCTTCATGGTCCCAAGGTGGCTGCTACAATGCGAGCCATCATGTTGGAGTTCAAGGCAGAAAAGTGGATGAAGGGGAAAAAAAATGGCATACTTTCCACCGTGAATCAGGTTCTTTTGAAGAACTTTCCCAGATACCCCACATTGTATTTCATTGACTGCTCCTCTACAATGGAGGCTAGGGAGAAAGTCTTTTAGAGGGGTGTTACTGCCACCAGCAATATAGAGATTCTCTTAGTAAAGAAGATAGGGAGGCATTTGCCATCTCTACTAGAGCCATACATACAATCCTTACCTACTAGATCTGTTTCTGAATTTCATCCCACCGAACTCTGTCTATCCTGGCCACACTGTTTCAATGATTATAACATTATAATACATTTGGAGATCTGAAGAGTCTTTTACTTTTGTATTCTGTACAGTTGGCATATAAATTTGCTGAGATGTTAGGTTTTTTTTGTTTGTTTGTTTTTTTGCAATACGCGGGCCTCTCACTGTTGTGGCCTCTCCCGTTGTGGAGCACAGGCTCCAGACACGCAGGCTCAGTGGCCATGGCTCACGGG
>NC_041221.1:76258860-76259223 GCF_002837175.3 Physeter macrocephalus | reverse complement strand
TGTGGGATCTTCCCGGACTGGGGCATGAACCCATGTCCCCTGCATCGGCAGGCAGACTCTCAACCACTGCGCCACCAGAGAAGCCCAGATGTTTAGTTTTTAACTAAATAATCTTTTTAATTTTTTATTATATTAGCTGAAAATAAAACCTACATGTTGAGACCTGTTATCTTAATTAAAACCATTACTAGAGGGACTTCCCTGGTGGCACAGTGGTTGAGAATACTCCTGCCAATGCAGGGGACACAGGTTCGCGCCCTGGGCCGGGAAGATCCCACATGCCGCAGAGCAACTAAGCCCGTGTGCCACAACTACTGAGCCTGCACTCTAGAGCCCGCGAGCCACAACTTCTGAGCCCGTGTG
>NC_041221.1:76234595-76257608 GCF_002837175.3 Physeter macrocephalus | reverse complement strand
CTCCATTTTATTTTATTTTATTTTATTTTATTTTTGCGGTACGCGGGCCTCTCACTGTTGTGGCCTCTCCCATTGCGGAGCACAGGCTCCGGATGCGCAGGCTTAGCGGCCATGGCTCACGAGCCCAGCCGCTCCGCGGCATGTGGGATCTTCCCGGACCGGGGCACGAACCCGTATCCCCTGCATCGGCAGGCGGATTCTCAACCACTGCGCCACCAGGGAAGCCCCAATATCTCCATTTTAAACCAAGCAACACAGATCTTGACTCAATGGTAACATCTAGACAGGGATGCCAGTCTAGAATTTTTTAGGGGAAGGGTAGAAGCATTTTGAAATCTCCGGCTCAGCTCCCCACCACAGTGGCAGAACACAGAAGGTAAACAAAGGAGCCTTTCTGATGATTTAAAACTGAGTGTATCTAATCCATTCATGGAGAGTGTGGCCTGGCTTTAAGCCATTTTTGCTGTTTGTACCCTTGATTCACCTCTGTGGGTCCCTGTGCTCCCTCTGATGTAGTTACAGCATTGGAAATTCTACTTTAAATGCAGGTGTAGAAATCAGTTACTGTGTCTCTTCAGTTGCTGCATAACCTTTGAGGAATTAATTTCAGCAGTGTAAAATAGAGAGTTAGCCATATAATACCAAAGAAGTGCTTCCAGAAATTTCTGGGGTGGGGTGAGATGGGGTGGAAATCACATCATGTAGACCCTTGGGCAGAGAAAGTTCTTTTTTCTTTCTAATGCACTAAACATGTGATTGTTTGGCCACAACTTCTGAGCCCGTGTGCTGCAACTACGGAAGCCTGCACGCCTAGAGCCCGTGCTCCAAAGCCCGCACACGGCAACGAAGAGTAGCCCCCGCTTGCTGCAACTAGAGAAAGCCCATGCGCAGCAACAAAGACCCAACACAGCCAAAAATAAAATAAATAAATAAATTTATTTTAAAAAAAGAAAAAAACATTACTAGAGAATATAACAAAAAAGAAACAGATTCACAGATATAAAGAACAGACTATGGGTTACCAGTGGAGAGAGGGAAGGGGGAGAAGCAAAATATGGGTAGAGGATTAAGAGGTACAAACTACTATGTATAAAATAAATAAGTTAACATGGATATATAGTACAACACAGAGAATATAACCAATATTTTATAATAACTATAAATGGAGTATAACCTTTAAAAATTGTGAATCACTATGTTGTACACCTGAAACTTATGTTGGAAATCAACAGTGCCTCAATAAAAATACAAATAATAATAAAAACCATTTCTAGAATGTCTCCTTGTAGGAGATGCCAGCTGGTTTTACATGAAACCTCTGCTTTTGAAATTCCTATTTTGGCAGAACCTTTAACTTAAGTTCCTGGGTCTTAACTTTATTGTGTCTCTGTGCACACAAGCTCTTGGGACAATATCTCCATTTTATTTTATTTTATTTTATTTTATTTTTGCGGTACGCGGGCCTCTCACTGTTGTGGCCTCTCCCATTGCGGAGCACAGGCTCCGGATGCGCAGGCTTAGCGGCCATGGCTCACGAGCCCAGCCGCTCCGCGGCATGTGGGATCTTCCCGGACCGGGGCACGAACCCGTATCCCCTGCATCGGCAGGCGGATTCTCAACCACTGCGCCACCAGGGAAGCCCCAATATCTCCATTTTAAACCAAGCAACACAGATCTTGACTCAATGGTAACATCTAGACAGGGATGCCAGTCTAGAATTTTTTAGGGGAAGGGTAGAAGCATTTTGAAATCTCCGGCTCAGCTCCCCACCACAGTGGCAGAACACAGAAGGTAAACAAAGGAGCCTTTCTGATGATTTAAAACTGAGTGTATCTAATCCATTCATGGAGAGTGTGGCCTGGCTTTAAGCCATTTTTGCTGTTTGTACCCTTGATTCACCTCTGTGGGTCCCTGTGCTCCCTCTGATGTAGTTACAGCATTGGAAATTCTACTTTAAATGCAGGTGTAGAAATCAGTTACTGTGTCTCTTCAGTTGCTGCATAACCTTTGAGGAATTAATTTCAGCAGTGTAAAATAGAGAGTTAGCCATATAATACCAAAGAAGTGCTTCCAGAAATTTCTGGGGTGGGGTGAGATGGGGTGGAAATCACATCATGTAGACCCTTGGGCAGAGAAAGTTCTTTTTTCTTTCTAATGCACTAAACATGTGATTGTTTTTTTTAAAGGAGTTAAATGTTTTTCAATGCAGTTTTTCCTCTTTATAGAAAAAGAAGCCAAAATAAAGCCACATTTTTAAGTTAGAACATAAAACATAAACTATATATTGGTTCTGTATTGGGCTAGCTAAGTGTGGAAGGCAGAGAAGAGAACTGGAGAAAGGAATGTAACATCTGTTTATAAAGCTTGGAAGATAAAGATTGAATACATCAACGAGCACCTTTTTTGAACCTTTTATATCTACAAAGAAGGAAACATTTGATTTAAGCTGTTGCCATTAGAGCTGAAATTTGAGGGCATAGGTATTTTTGAACCAACCTCACCCCCCACCAGCATTTTTGTTTTTGTTTTTGTTTTTATGGAAAAACAATGTTTTGCAACATAATGAGGGTCATAAATTGTTACAAAATAAAAAACTTTTCATTCAGTAGGATCATTTCTGGTCCTTTTGACTTCCTACTAAAGACTTCTTAGCCATATAGTTTGCCCAGCATGATACACAATCAGCTTTTGAGTTTTGCCCTGTGGACCAGATGCAACAAAGCCAGAATCGTTGGCTGTCTCCTAATTGGTGTGACTATAAAAAGCTGGCTGAATTTGGCACTTTTTTTTCCTCTACTGCTGCAAGCCCAGATTTGCGATGACCTTGAGGGACCACCGTGGGGTAAATACATCCTAATGTGGGTTGCTGTTTTCCACGTGACCTTAACTGACCTTATAAGTCTCCCCAAACCGGAGAGGCTCCAGCCAAGTTACTATTTGGAAGAACTGTAATCTAAAGAGGTGGTTGATAGACTGATATTACCGTCCAGGATTTTTATTCAGACCTCTGTTCTCAAATCTTGCAGGTTAGGTAGACCTTCGTTTAAGGAAAGCAGTGACCATTGTCTTTGTGCTTGTAAAGAGAAGCCTGCTGCCTGTAGAGGAAGCTATCAGTTGTGACATGGTCCACAGGGACCTCAACCAGAGCCCCTTTGGAAGAGGGCATCTTGTTTCCCTGAGTGAGACAGTTTTAACTGGACATATGATCTGAGAAACTGAGCCGTTGGAGGCCCTGTTTGAGGGTATGTTTTGTGTACTCGCATTGCTGCAGATTCCTCAGGACCACTTTCTTACGTGGTCCCTGGGGATGGCTTTGCCCGACAGGGATGCTAGAACAAGTCATTGCAGTTTTGTACTTTCTAGAGAATTGCCCCTGAAGATAACTCAGGGGAAAAGTTTACAGCTCCTGCAATGCATAAAGTTACAGTAACAGTTTAGCTGGTTGTAACTGTGCAGAACTAGTTCCATTTGCTCTTCTTGGATGTCTTTTAAAGGAATTCTTTGGCTCTCGATCTTTCAAAAAATATTGAGCAGACTGGGGAAAAAATTCTAAAGTTTAACTAGAGTAACCATCTTCCTACCTTTCAAAATCGAAGATAGGTGTACGTACATCTTCGGGAACAATATACTTCAGACATTAACAAAAAAGAATGTTGTCAGGAAGTGAAAAACAAATAATAATTAGAATGTCAGAATGAAGAGAATAATGAATATACTATTTTGGAAATATGATGAATGTACTATTTAGAAAACTGGGAAAAAGTCAATATGTTGGTTTCCCAAAACATCATTCATCTTGTAAAGGCCCTAGTACCTGACTTCTGCATACCACAGTTTTCCTTCCATAGCTATTTCACATGCATTGTATCATAAGACTTTCATAACAGCATTGTGGGATAGCAAAACCATTATCCCCTTCAACATTTGGGAAATAAAGACTTACCCAACATTAAATGACTTGCCAGGGACACTTGAGGCATTTTTGGTGGCGGAGCCTCCATAGAACTTGGGTGTTCTGATTTTGTTCTGCTGAGCAACCACCCTGTGCCAGGTAGGTATGTACATGGGGCAGGGGGTAGAGCGTAAATGAGGCCTATCCCAGAGATCGAAATAAACAAGTAAACAAAGTAACTGCTGCTGTGATGAGTGCTGAGAAGAAAACAAAGAGTGTAACAGTGAGGAAAGAGATTCGAGAAGGGTGATCAGAGACGATCAGAGGAAAGGATATTTCTCCTATGACTTGAGGGATATGGAAGGGCCAGTCAGGCCTGGATTCAGGGAAAAATGATCTCAACATGGGAAGAGCAAGTGCAAAGGTCCTGAGGCAGGAAAGAGACTGTGGTGTTCTAGGAACTTGTAGAAAGGCTGGTATTGCTTAGAGCTTAAAGAGCAAGAAAAAAGCAGAATAACTTGAAGTTGGAGAAAATTCAGTGCAAACTGTGGAAGCAGACCCTCACCCTCTCACCTCAAGCCCCCGGGCTCCAGCACTACTAGGACTGTTATTGTGTTTGAAGCAGAAAGTCGGGGGGATCAAAAATAAGAGAATACGATAACCTACTTTATTTATGATGCTGGGTATTTTAATTTTTTTGTTTTTAAAGAAAAAAGCACATTTTTTTTTCTCGGCCATGTATGAAGTGTTAGTGTTACTGTCAACCCCCTGAGAAACTAGCCAATAAACATTGTGCAGAACCTCCACACAAGGCTGTCAAAAAAACAAAAAAAAAACAGAAAAAACATGAAGTTGGAGAGGAAGGCAGGGGCAGGAACAGGCTGGGCCTCTGTCCGTGGAAAGGATTTCTGATTTTACTGTAAGTGCAATGAAACCCAAGTGAAGGTGGTCTAAGTGTAAGGAGTAGGGTAGGGAAGGGGGAGTGATGTGATTGATGGGTTTAAAAGATCCTTTTGGCTACAGTACAGAGAGTGGGTTAGAGCAGCGGTCCCCAACCTTTTTGCCACCAGGGACTGGTTTAGTGGAAGACAATTTTTCCATGGACTAGGGTGGCGGGGTGGGGGAAGGCTCAGGAAGTAATGTGAGTGATGGGGAGCGGCAGATGAAGCTTCACTCGCTGTCGCGCCGCCTACCTCCTGCTGTGCGGCCCGCGGACCGGGGGTTGGGGACCCCTGGGTTAGAGGGAAGCAAGGGAGGCTGGTGAGGAAGTTATTTCATATACAGGCAAGAGTTGATGCTGGCTTGGGTTAGAGTGGAAAGGGATGGGTGGATTCCCCTACATCCCCTACATTTTGGATGCAGAACCAGCCGGGTTTTTCTACTGCCAAGAGATTGGAATGGCAACCTCGCATTATGGTTAACAGCGTAGGCTGTGAAATCGGGCCGCAGTTGAAAATCCTGACTCCTCCACATACTAGCTACTTATCCTCTGTGACTCAGTTTCCTAATCTGAAAAATGGAGACAATGATAGTACCTCCCTCACAGGTTTATTGAATGGAATTCATAAGATAATGTAAACGGTACTGGCGCTCAGCATAGACCATTAGAGAGCAACAGGTCTGTGTCCTCTGACTGGCAGCATGAAGATTTTTGTTGACTTTGACCAGAACAGCCTCAGCTGAGGGGGCAGTGGAGCCAAGCTGGACTGAGTACCACCTGAGGGGGCCTGGGTAGGGGGAGTAGAGGTCCCCCTCTGTCCACTCCCTTAACGGGGAGCAGCTGGATATACAAACATGTATGTAATGGGGGAACGTGTTCCCGGCATCCCCAGAGTGAAACAGGGTCTAATGATGGGTAGGTCTCTGCTTCCTCATTTAGAGAAGGAGGAATTTGGACTCAATCACCATTGAAGTTCTTGTCAGCTTTAGGATTTTCCTTCTAAGCTTCTTCAAGAATTATGGGATAATTAATTCAGCTTTGGTAGGGAAGGCCCAGAAAAGTCAATTCTATTATTTCAGTTGTTTTTTTCCTATAGAAAATTATGTTGAGCTCAGAAATCGTTTACTTTCTAACAGTTCACAGACCCAGTTTAGAAGAGGACTCATTCACAGTATATTGTGAAATGAAAGAAACAGCTAAGACAGTGCCTAAGGAGTGAGCCTTCTTGTTAAAAAGCAAGCCGGGGGTGGGGGAGATAAATTGGGAGACTGGGATTGACATATACACACTACTATATAAAACAGATAACTAATAAGAACCTACTGTATAGCACAGGGAACTCAATACTCAATACCCTATGGGAATAGAATCTAAAAAAGAGTGGAGATATGTATATGTATAACTGATTCACTTTGCCATACACCTGAAACTAACACAATATTGTAAATCAGCTATATTCCAATAAAAATTAATTTTAAAAAGAAACCTAAAAAAACTTTTTTTAATTTAAAAAAAATTTTGTTTTTACCAAAGAAAAAAAAAGGAAGGCAAAACAGTCTGGATGGACATACTGCCACAGAATGCTATGGCCAGGTGGCAGATTACTGGTGAGCTTTGTTTTCTTTTTTAGACTATTTTGACTTGCTGATTTAAGCAAATAAAGAAGAAAGTTTACTTTTACAAACAGAGAATGGAAAACCTTTTTTTTTTTTCCTTTTTGAGACTATAACCTCTTATTATTTGAGGATGTTTGTCCTCAATTTATATTATATGGTATTGATGACCCAGTGACACCACTCTTACTGTTTCGCTGCACACAGTCTGACAATTATTTGCCTTTTGCAATCTTCCCTCTGGAACAATGAAGATGTAAGGTCATCAGAGCAAGAAACTTGCCTTTCTGCCCCTTTGCTGACTTCAGGTGCTCTGGGGGCATTGAGGAAATGCATCTCAGCTGAGTCATCCTCCCACTAATGGTCTTACTCCAAAACTTTCCTTGGGTTTGGTGATGAGCATGTCACCAAGGGGAGAATCAATGGCTTTATTGAAATCAAAGAGGTGCAGTAGGAGGACCTTGGCTTATTCAACTAGATCAGGATTTTTTTTTTTTTTTTGAGTGAGCTCATCTTTATATTAGTGTTCTTAAGTGATTCCTCTTTGTAAGACTTTAGAAAGAAACAAAATTCTGACATTTCCAAATCAATAAACTCTTCAAAGCCTATTTTTTACACTGACATATAATGATACAAACTTTAAGAATTTACAGGTGGCCCATAGAGGAAATATTCACCACGTAGTGAGAGATTACACCCAGGCAGTTTTCTAAAACAATTAGTAATTCTCAGAGAGCCCAATCTGTGTCACTGGTCACAACAAGAACAAGTGAATCAGTGAAGAGTCAGTGACAGGATACAAGTGTAACTGATGGCAGAATTTCTTAGGAGGAGCTCGCTTTCTTTTACTTTAGTGGATTCCACCGGCTGGGAGATTGACTGATCTCTTCACTGGCATGTGGATTGGCGCCAGCCTCTGATTGCAGGAACAGAACGTGTTCATCAGCCAGCATTCCTCCAGGCTGATTCTCTGTCTAAATAAGCCCTTAAACTGGGTGGAAGTTCTGAGGACTTCAAACGTGGTTTCATGTTTACTTCTGTTCCAACTTTAGGACAGCTAGATAAGACACAGTAATGAGAAATTTTAATCAAGGACTAAAACTGTTGTGGAAAATCAGGAGTATTTTTAGATTTATATTCCAAGAGACAGCATTGCCTAGAGGGTTCATCCCTGGAGAAAGACTCTCTGGGTTCAAGTTCCAACTAAAGCACTTTCTTTTTTCTTTTCTTTTCTTTTTTTTTAAAGCACTTTCTAATTCTGTATAACCTTGGGCAATTTCTTAATCTCCACGTGCCTCAGTTTCCTGTCTTGTAAAAGAGGGAGAGAGGTAGTATCTACCTCATTGGTCTGTGGAGGGAACTGAGTTACTACATACGGAGTACCTAGAACAATGCCCCGAGTAACAACTCTTTATTGAGTGATTCTACATTAAGAATAATGATATTACTAAATGACGAGCATTACGTGGACACATTCAAGCATTGGTTCTAAAGTATTGAAGTCACACCTGCATTAACCAGGCAGTCAAGATCTGGACTGTGCCAAAGCACTTCGCATGCATTACCTCACTTAACGTCAAAGGCCCTTTGAGGTAGTTACTAGTATTAACGTCTTTTTACTGATGGGGACACAGAGGTGTGGAGAGGTTGAGGGGCTCGTCCAGGGTCCAGCGCAGGGGCCTCCCGCAAGCTGAAGCCGGGCTGTGCCGCCAGGACCACGTGTGGCTGCCTCTCCTCCAGCTCAGCCCAGAGCAAGGGCTTATTAGCTCCCAGCAGCTTTATCTTTCCTCCTGCCCTTTCCACCTCCTCCTTTGGTCAGAAAAGTGAAGGTCATTTCCTTCACGTTGCCTAAAAGTGTTTAGTGGATTCTTTTCTTAAAAACAAACAAAGCAAAACAAACACCAGCACGTCCTGTGTAATACACTGGAAAAACCCCAAGATTTGGAGTCAGGCAAGCTGGGTGCCGGGAAAGAAAAGACCTGTAATGTGCCCTGAGGACCTCTGCGGGCAACTCCTTTCACCCAGGCTCCAGAGCCCTCACAGCCCCAGCGGGGGCACTTCTAATCCCCAATTTGAGACCAGAAAACCAGGCTTAGTTTGATCGGTCTTAAAGCCACTGCTTCTCCAGGAGTCCATGTCCGGGTCTGGGGCATCCTGAAGCCCTTGCACTACTTTCTCTTCTCCTCCCGATGTGCCCCCCACACACACACACACACACATACACACCCGTGTGAGCTCCTGGGAAGACGTGCAGGTGTGCAGGGAGGGAGCAGGACGGGCGCGGGGGCGGGGTGCGGAGGGGCAGAGGCCATCTCATCTGCAACATGCACGGTGGGCCCCGCATTCTTGGTGCCTAAGCTAAACCACATTCACAACCCTTCCTCCAGTTCGTTGGTGATTTACCATTCGCCCTCTTGCCCTGGGTTAGGAGTCACGTACTTCAGTGACAGCCCTGGGTTTTAAATTGCTGACGAATTGCTGACGAAGGAGAGTTCGTTGAAAAGCTGCTAATGGCTGTGGCCATTTAGCCCTGAACGCAATTATAGCCACTTAGCTGGGGTGTACCTTGGTGCGCCTGCTGTTTCCTTTAAGACTGTAAACAATGCCTGGGAGGGTAGAGGGAAAGAAGATGGTTTGAGGAAAATGCTTCATTCCACATCCCTGTTGGGGTTTTATTGAATTATCCAAATAGACCTCATTTGATGTAGTGATCAACCCTTGCTGCCATTTCCTTCTTGATTCTGCGTCATCACTAGGCACTCGCGCCCATGTGGTGATAACTCCCTAAGCAGGTCAGCTTCCTCGTCTGCTTGGGCGGGTGGGAGGGAAATACCCCTTCTGCCAGGGGTGGGGAATTATTCGTAATGTAAGACTACCTCGTGGCAGCAAAACACCTGCCTGCTCTCTGCCCATGAACTTTTAAGGGGGGAAAGAGTGGGTGGGGTGTTTGTAGGAGACCTCGCTGCCCTGGTTTCCTAGGAAAGACATGGCCGCCTAATTGCCAGCCTTAGCCCAGCCAGCTCCAGTCAGACCTGGGTCACGCCTCTGGAAATCATTCCCATCCCTCCGCCCCTGGCCCCTGGTAGAACAGTACCCCAAGTAACAACTGTTTTGGGGGGGGGGGTTTTGAAGATTTTTTTCGATGTGGACCTTTTTAAAAGTCTTTATTGAATTTGTTACAATATTGCTTCTGTTTTATGCTTTGGCTTTTTGGCCGTGACGAATGTGGGGTCTTAGCTCCCCGACCAGGGATCCTAGGGATTGAACCCGCACCCCCTGCATTGGAAGGCGAAGTCTTAACCACTGGACCACCAGGGGAGTTCCAACAACTCTTTATTGAGTGACTCTGCATTAATAATAATGATGTTATTAAATTAACAAAGAGCATTACATGGAAGCATGCAGGCATTCATTCTACAACATTGTATGTATGTCAACATCGTCTGTGCTGGGAGGGGCTGTGGGTATCATGCAGAGGTTGTGTCCTGAGAAAAGCTAAGGTTGAGAACTGGGATCTCCAACCTCCTGCGCCCGCGCTTCCCTGCCCTTCCTGAGAAGGCTTGGAGCACACACTTCCCAACTCCAGCTAGTGCGTCGACAGTCTGAGTTGAGCCAGGAGGCCATGGCTGCTCGCCCAGAGAGGGAGGGTCAGGTCACAGGGCACCAGGGAAGGAGAGGCGGCAGGCACGCTGTGAGGAGTCCTGGGGGAGCTAGCTCTGGGCCCTGTGTCTGAGCTTCGCCAGCCAGGGACAAGAATTAATTCTAAAGGAAGAAGAGGAGGGAATCGGGCCAGCCCAGAGGCCTTGCTTTCTGACTTTCTTCCCACGCCAGACATCTTTAAGCGGGAGAGCTCATCTGTCTCCGGGACAGCCTTTAACATCAGGGGAAACAAGCAGCCCTCCCAATTCTGCCCCGTCCTGAGTCCAAGTAAAGCCCCTTCACCTACTCACCACGCCAGAATTGCCTCTGACTGAAAGCATTCCTTTCCCCAAGTTAGAAGGAACAAGGGGTGGAGGTGCAAGCCTTTTGGTGAGAATGAGCTTTTATCAAACCCTGAAAGGGGCTTTTGACCTTTTCCCAGTCTGGGGAGATGTCATCAGGTTATCCCCAGGCACTGAAGCCTTTGCCCTTTTATGTAAGTGTGATGCTGGTCAGCACAGATGTTGTCTGGACCTGGTAATGGAGAAGGAGAAGAAGGGATGAATTTGAGGCGTATTTGTGAGATGATTCTGTGGGTGTACAGGAAATGGAAGAGTCGGGTGGCTCTCGAGTTTCGAGCTTGGGTCATTGAGTGGATAAACTGAGACAGAAAACACAGGAGAGGTGAAGGTGTCCTGTTCGGTTATGGACTCACTGATGTTGAGTGCCCGTGGGCTATCTAGTGGAGATGTCTATCAAGCATTTGGATGTTCACGTCAGAAGCTTGGGCAAGACGTAGGTGCTGAAGATAAAGGTGTTGGCAATGTATATACATGGAAGGTATACATGGAAATCCCGAAAGCAAGGAAGAGTGTTTGTGAGAAGAGCAGGAAGCTAAGAATAGGACCCCGGAGAAACCCCCAGAGGAGAGACTGAGGTGTGGTGGGGAGGACCCAGATTCTACAGGACAGTTCGGCGTTGATAAATAAGGTATGCTTCTTTAAAGGAGGGTGATTCAAGTGAGGGTGAATGAGAGTATGGCATTCCTAGGAGAGCTTTTTCAATCAATCTGTATCAAAGAAAACTACAAAAGTAAATCAGGTTCAAATGCCTTGCTACCTCTTCTAAGGAAATTGGGTACAACGATCATGTCCTCGTTTAAGATTTATTGAGATGTGTAAGGAAATTGTTTGTGGGCTCCTCAGACCTCCCCAGTTCTCAGTAATTGAACCTCCTGGAAGCAGGCCTAGGAGCTTGGTCAGTCCTCCTGTCCTCGAGCCTCTGGGTAATACTCCCTGCGTTTCCCCATTTCCTGCTGCTCCCAAAATAAGCACAGGTAATGCCCTTCTGTTGGGTAGCCCATTTTTATCTGATAAAGTAATATAATCATTTTCAACATTCTAATAGTCCAAAAGGCTATTCAGTGATAAGTAAATCCCCCTCCTCCCCAGGCTCCAGATCCTTAGTCCTTCTGGAAGTATTGGCCTGTGGGCCGGATCCAGCCAGCTGCCTGTTTTTGTAAATAAAGTTTTATTGGAGCCCAGCCACACCCAGTCATTTACACACAGTCTATGGCTGCTTTCCCACTACAGCAGCAGAGGTGAGCAGTTGTGACAGAGAAAGAAAAAGTTTGGCAACGTGTGCTCTTTGTGTCTAGGCTTCTGGGTGTATATAGTCTTTTTTGGACACATATGTGAGCTCACTCTACACTGTTCCTTATTTCTGTTTCACAGTCTACAGTGGGGACTGTTCCACAGGGATATGTGCAGATTCTTCTCAGGCTTTTTCACACAGTGTGGGTGTAATTAATCAATGCCCCGTAGGGCATTTTAGTGCTTTTCAGTCTTTAGCCTTAACTTCAGGGAAGCTTCTCATTACACACCTTCTTTGCACACACATGAGCTCTTCTGGATGGGTTCATAAAACTGACAGATTCTGCCAGACTGGCCCCTGGCCCCCGCCCACACACCCCCCCCACCCCCCCCCCACCCCCGCCTTCTCTCAATGCGTCAGGTTCTTTGGCGGGCCGGGGCCGGGCGGCGCCCACCTGCTCGTCGCTCACCCCCCCCCACCCCCGCCTTCTCTCAATGCGTCAGGTTCTTTTCATTTTAAGGGCTAAATTTCTAATCCCTGTGAGGAAATGGGGCCTAACAAAATAAATAAGTGAAATGTGCAAGTTTACCAAATTTATATAATGTATATAAAATTTTAGTGTCTAATATTTACTATAGCTCCTTTGGGGGTCTGCCCACTGCTCTTATTTCTGAAGGTGGGTGTCTTAGTCCACGCAGGCAGCTATGATAAAATACCACAGACTGGGAGGCTTATCAACAACAGAAATGTATTTCTCACAGTTCTAGTGGCTGGGAAATCCAAGATCAAGGCTCCAGCAGATTCCATGCCTGATGAAAGCTTTCTTCCTGGTTCATAGACAACAAGCTTCCCACCGTGTCCTCGCATGGTGGAAGGGGCAAGGGAACTTCCTGGGTTCTCTTTTATAAGGGCACCAATCCTATTTATGCGGACTCCACCCTCATGACCTAAAAACTTCCCCAAAAGCCCCACCTCCTTATACAATCACTTTGGCAATTAGGTTTCAACTTAAAATTTGGGGCGGGGGGAGGGGGGGATGCAAACATTCAGTTTATAGCAGTGATTCACTGGGCTTTCCCCATTTGACATCAGATCTAGATCTAATCAGGATCTGAAGGTAGAATCAAGATGGATATTCCTTTTAGCCTCAGGTGGGTCATTTGCATTTCTAATGACCTCTTGACAGCATCCAATTCTCTAGGCCTCTGCCCAAACCAGAGCAATTCCTCCCCCAATATGCTAAGCACAAATACAGACAGTTAAGATACTTAGTACCTATATTTTAGGAGTTAACATTATTTTTCATTCTATTTGGTAACCAGCATCTCTCAAAATCAGGTATCGTTAACACAGACTACGACAAAATACAACCATTGTACATATTTTCATTTCCTTCTTTCTGGATTCTTTTAAGGACAAGAATCTTGTTTTAATCATCTTTGGGCCCAGCATTCTGCCTGGTGTGTGGTAGGCACCCAGTGGATGTTGGTTGAACTGAAGTAATTTTCTCTTCATATTTCAGCTGAATTATTCCTTTGTTCTCTTACAGAATGAAGACATTCAAATGTTGTTTTAAATACCACCTAAAGCAGAAAGTTTTCATCCTGTTTCTAACCCTATGGCTGTTCTCCTTGTTGAAGCTTCTAAATGTGAAACGCCTCCTCTTCCCTGAAAGAGGCATTTACTTGGTTGAGTACTCCCTAAGTACCTCGCCTTTTGTAAAGAACAGATACACCCATGTTAAGAATGAAATCGGGTATGAGATTAACTGTTCAGGTGTCTATGAACAGGAGCCTTTGGAAATTGGCAAGAGTCTGGAAATAAGAAGAAGAACCATTATCGACTTGGATGATGATGATGTCGTGGCAATGACCAGTGATTGTGACATTTATCAGGCCCTACGAAGCTACCATGAAAAGCTTGTTTCAAGGGAGGAGAAAAGCTTCCCAATAGCCTATTCTTTGGTTGTTCACAAAGATGCAATTATGGTTGAAAGGCTAATCCATGCTATATACAACCAGCACAATATTTATTGCATCCATTATGACCGTAAATCATCTGATACCTTCAAAGTTGCCATGAACAATTTAGCTAAGTGCTTCTCCAATATTTTCATTGCTTCTAAATTAGAGATTGTGCAATATGCACACATTTCCAGACTCCAGGCTGATTTAAATTGCTTGTCAGACCTTCTCAAGTCTTCAGTTCAGTGGAAATATGTTATCAACCTGTGTGGGCAGGATTTTCCTTTGAAATCAAACTTTGAATTAGTGTCAGAGTTGAAGAAACTCAATGGATCAAATATGTTAGAGACAGTGAAACCTCCTAACACTAAGATGGAAAGATTCACTTATCACCATGAACTCAGACAGGTGTCTTATGAATATGTGAAACTACCAGTGAGGACAAACATCTCCAAGGAAGCCCCCCCTCATAACATCGAGATATTTGTTGGCAGTGCTTATTTTGTTTTAAGTCGAGCATTTGTTAAATACGTTCTCAACAACTCCCTCGTTAAAGACTTTTTTGCCTGGTCTAAAGATACATACTCGCCTGATGAGCACTTCTGGGCTACCTTAATTCGGGTACCAGGAATCCCCGGGGAGATTTCTAGGACAGCCCAGGATGTGTCTGACCTACAGAGTAAGACCCGCCTGGTCAAATGGAATTATCTAGAAGGCCTTTTCTATCCCAGTTGTACTGGCTCTCACCTCCGAAGTGTGTGTATCTATGGAACAGCAGAACTAAGGTGGCTTATGAAAGATGGACATTGGTTTGCTAATAAATTTGATTCTAAGGTGGACCCTGTCTTGATTAAATGCTTGGCGGAAAAGCTTGAAGAACAGCAGAGAGAGTGGATCACTTTATCTTCAGAAAAGGTATTTATGGCTAAAACAGCCACAACCACATTATGATAAAGTCCTGATGGAAATAAGGTTAATATGGAATTGCATGCTATACCATGGCCAGTACCGTTTGCGTTTAACCTTCTCATAGTCCGAAAGGTGTCTACAATTCCACACACAAGGGAAAGTGACCTGGCCTTTAGTGACAATTAGTCTGTGGTTGGTTGGGTGTTTTTATGTATGTTTTTGCTTGTAATCTCACTGAGCTAAATGGGAGATTTTCAACAGTCAGTAATCTGATATCTATTGAGTTCCTGCTATATGCCAGGCACTTGTTTAGAAACATGTAGGAATTGCATCCAAGTTGTGATGAGTTATACAGTGCCCTCAAAGAGCTGTGGCTTACCCCGATCACACAGCAACCTTAATATCTTAAGATGTCCACATAACAGTCAAGGTCCCGCTGAAGAAGTAGTGGAGTATGCGGTAATTATATAACCATAATAACCACCAGTTTCAGAGCAGTGTTGACGTACAGTGACCAACATTCCACTTGCCTCTTAATTCAGCTCCCTAGACTTTTCTTAACCATTAGAATATTAGAAGGAGAGACTCTACTACCTCAGAAGAACTAAGAGAATTGTCCAATTTCCTGCTTGCCAAAAGCATAACTTACCCTATGGTACCTCGCTTATTCAATTCAGGGTTGGGTGACTCTGCTGGGGGGGCATTTCTAGTGTATGGATGTTAGGGAGGTGGTGAAGTTAAGTCGGAGGATTGGGATGGGTGGTGCCTGAGGAGGAACAAAGGGATTTGTGTGACTTTTCCATCATGTTACGCAATGGTGTCATGAATGACCTCCTTTGTAATTCAACTGTTTCTTTAATACAGTTACTGATTAAAGTTAAAAACTGATTAACAGTTCAAAGTGTCACTCTCCAGAGCATTGAACCTAAGTCTTTCTGTTCATAGATTATCATTATATGTAAGTTTTTCTTTTACCATGGAATAGTATAATTTTGTTTTGTGGAACTGTCAAGCTAAGAATCACTAAACTTTCTTGAAAAGGTTGTGTGAAATATGACAGCTTACTAAATTAACTATTAGTCATTAAAAAAATGTTCTTACTTCTCCAGCAACTGTCAAGTGGAGTCCACACGTAAACTTATAAAAGCTCTAAGTTCATTGCAGTCTTCTCAGCTTCAATCCAAGAGAGAAAAAGCTAATTTTCCTAAGGACATAGCAAGAATATTCACTAATGATATTTTATGAAACCTACACCTTAGAAAACTACCAAAATCAGTCAAAATATACATATATTTTCATGTAACTATTGTGCTGGAGGTGAAATGGGACAGGAGTGGGGTCCTCAGAACAGGCTATAATATTTTTATGTCTCCTGGGAAATAATGGAACTCATGTAAGAAATTCTCCATGATCTTATGTTTCAATGTCAGCCTCAATAACTACATAAAGATGTAGTAATCAAGACCAGTATGAGGCTGTTGGAAGACAAGTATTTACATGTTTTTAAATGTCTGTGTTCTACATGTGAAATGCCTTTTTCTTGTTTTAAAGTTTAAGATACGATCTGCCAAGTGGCACCATCTCTCTCTCCCTTTCTTTATCTCCTGAACTTGCTTGTTTTCCCTTTTTTTGCCCTACCCCTTTCAAATTACCAGTTTGTCCATGTGTGTGACCGTGACAATCTAATCACTATGATCTCCATGAGCCTCAGTTTTCTTGGTCTATAAAGTGAACAGTTGGATGTGTCCTTGGCTTCCTCACACATTTCTGTGTGAGAATCAATTGAAATAATATATAAAGTGGTTTGAAAATGAGAACAAACTATTGAAATATCAGCAAGCCTTCGAAATACAAAAAGAAGCCACAATTGCAGGGGCAACTTTTGTAACAGAATCCAGGTACTAAGAAACCCCTGTCACCACATCTGGGGCTCCTTTTAAACGAATAGGATTAGCAAATTGGTCCAGTGGCTTAGATCAGGAGTAGGGGTAGAAATACTTTTCCTACTATCCAGGCTTAAATACACAAAGCCCTGTTGAAATCTTGTTTTCTATGCCTTTGGTCGTCAGAATAAATGAAAATGATGAAAAATAAATATCGACCTCCTGGTCTGGTGTCTTGCCTCCTGGTGAGAAATGATTCTATCCCGTTTATTGGGAAATTTTCCAGTGGTTAATCACTTTAATGCCGTATTCAAATGAAACATGGCACCAAGAAGAGGTGGCAGTGCCTTCTCCACATGGACATATTTCTCAGGATTCAATTCCTGACGTTCCAGGGAGCTTGTCAGATCATTCTCTCTTGTTTTGGAGATCCTGCAGATTCCCTGCATGCCTTCAAACCTCCATCAAACCTGATTCTTCCCTAAAACATTTTGGTATGATTCTCTCTAGTCTGGAGAATGTTCTGCAATCTGTGTTTTATAATTATTCTTTGCATAGTATTTATTGAATCTAGATTATTATTTGGCAATGAGACCAGGACCTTGGAGTTTGTAAATTATATTAGATAATATTAATAGTGAAAGAGCTACCCAAATATATCTACATTATGTGAATAATCTACTGTAATAATATTTAAAGACCAGTGTTGCTGCTATTTTTAATGTTTTGGTTATTTTAAGTGAAATAAATGTAATGTTTTAAACTTAGGGAATTAAATTTGAAGATTTTTCTTGCCTTCCAGAATGTGAATATTATACATAAATACATATATATTGACATATTGCAGAGAAAACAAAATGACAATCTTTTTTGACAATGTAAAGTGAATGTACTCCATGTATGTTATAACTTGTTGTTGATGACGGAATGAGTTTTGATTTTTGTTAACATTTTTATCAACTGGTCTCTAAATCTCCTAACTTTTTGTTTGTTTGTTTTTTGGTTGTTTGTTTGTTTGAAAGACGTATTTCTCATTGTATGAGTTTTAAGTAGATTGGTGTTACATTTTTGTATTATGCTGCTACTAGATGTTAATTCTCCAGTACTATCAAATAAAATGTGCTCCCAAAACCAAGGCCCTGGAATCTTTGATGTTTCCTTTTTCAGGTTGTGCTTGTTCCCCACAAAGATTCTTTCAGTTGATGACACTTGCCCAATATTTGAAGAGCACAGTTAATTTCACATCAGAGTAAAAAAATTCAGTGTGTGCACTATACACAGAACATAGGCACACAAACTTGAATTTAATTTGGCAAAATCTCAAAGAATGTTTCAGAATTTCTCTGTTTTCATTCTCCTTCAGGTTGGTTTCTCCTCTAAGATTAACTATCTAGATAAATATTCTTGTTTCCTTGATTACTTTATGGAAGTTTATTCTCAATAGAGTAGGTTGAGCTCTTTATCTCACATCCCTCAATCCCTGGAAAATCAACTCTTTCTCTCTGCACCAGCATGCCTGCCTTGGCTGTACGCCCCTTGAACATGAGGACCCTGGCTCCGCCAGTATCCTCAGGCTCGGGTGGTGAGTGATTCTGGATGAGTTTCCCTGTGTCCTGAATAACACCATCTTTTCCAGCTCTACTGAGCTGCGGAGCATTTGTCATCACTGATCCCCGCGCTCCCACCCCTGTTCTGAAAATCCCCCTGGTGAGTTAGTTTTCCTCTATCGCACTTTTCTAAAGCTGTAACAGTCCCCAGCCTCCCTAGCTGACAAGGAATATGCATGGTCACCCTCATAAATCACAATCCATCTCAAGGAGTAGGGCCGTTTTAGGAAACTTCAAGATAAGAAAAATTAACATCTACTTTAACCTAAGGTTAATTCTAGGTCTTGCCAAACTGGACAACTATGTAATCCCATGAAAGAATTTGGACTGCTTTTGGTAGTGGCAGTGGTAGGATGGGTAGGTATACAGCATCATATTGAAGACCCATAGGCTTGATTCCCAGATTAGCAATTCCATATATTTTAAATTCCCTTTGGTGCCTACAAATCTGCCTCTAAACTAGGACAACTGGCTTCTAGTTTCATGAAAACGATTACGAAGAAACCTTGGCAAGGGAAAGTAGATGATTGCAAATTTATTCCTACTACTTGGAAAAAAATTTCTATGATGATGCATAATAAACAGCTTGAGCTGTGCTTCGGAGACAGATGATCAGCGTGTCAACCCACGAAGATGTATAAAAGCCACAGGAAGACTATTCACCTGACCTCAGGTACGGCCTTCACGTAGAGTAGCACTGTCCTTCCTGGGAGCATCGTGGACAAAATCATGCAGAGGACAACTAGGAAAGAATCTGAGGAAAAATCTTGGTCAGTGACCTGGGTAAATTTATTTTACTTTTTTGTTGTTGATATTGCTGTTGTTTTCTATAGAACAATAAAGGAAATTTAAACAGAAATCATTCGTATTCATAATTCTAACATCCTGACAGAACCATTCTAGTTCTCTGAGTGCCCTTCTAATCTTATCCATACCCATATCCATTTTTTGTTTCTTCTCACTGCCAGTATATTTTCAATCACTTTCCCATGTTGCTGCATGATCTTTATGGCTATCTAATGGTCATACCCTAATTCACTCAGTCCTTCCTTTATTGTAAGACATTTGGATTGTAAACTACTTTTTTCCTTCTGTCATAAATAATGGTGCTGTGAACAGCTTTATACATAAATCTTTTTCTTTCCTTGAATCACTTCCTTATTTCTGAGCGAGGAATGACAATCCTGAAGAGAATGGATTTTTAAAAATTTATTGGTTGGGCTTCCCTGGTGGCGCAGTGGTTGAGAGTCCACCTGCCGATGCAGGGGACACGGGTTCGTGACCCGGTCCGGGAAGATCCCACATGCCGCGGAGCGGCTGGGCCCGTGTGCCATGGCCGCTGAGCCTGCGCGTCCGGAGCCTGTGCTCCGCGACGGGAGAGGCCACAACGGTGAGAGGCCCGCGTACCGCAAAAAAGAAAAAAAAAAAAATTATTGGTTTTGATAAATGTTGCAAATCTCCCTCTCAGGAATTGTATAGGACACTCGGTTGGTGTATATCAACTACAGCCTCAACCTATGTGAAATAAATTGTATTTATTTATTCTGATGAATGGCTAGTCTGATTCTCAAAGGCAAGCAAAGACCTTTGCCTAAAGCAAGGATGCAGCCAGTCCTCTAACAGATCAAAAAGGTGTTTAATGTATGGTTCGTAAAGATCTCTTTCAGAACAGTATTATTCTCGAAGTTTACATTTTGATGACTGCTCCATTCCAGGAAGGACCTAAAGGCTGCTAGTTCCTTCTAGTATCCATTCTCCCTGGCTCCTGTGGTTTAATTCTGAGCAACAATATGACCAGCTGTTAATTCCCAGCCTTCCTTTTGTTAACCAACATTTCAGAAAAGGAGACCTGACTGAAATAAGGAGGCATTTACTGGGGAGTTGTTAAGACTGCAGCCAGGGAGACGCAGTTTCAAGAAGCACTTGAATTATGTTCCCTGGGACTACAAAATGGGGGAGGCTTCTAAAGGCAAAAATCCACAAGGTTAGATAAATTGTCATGAATTAGGATTGAAGCTGGCAAGAAGTAAGAGTGTTTGTTAAGCAAGGGTTGGGGATCTGAAATGATTACACAGTTGCGAAGAGGGAGGGAACTTTGAAGCTACACGTTTGCAGCGAGCAGATACTGCTTTTAAAATGGTTGGTGGTGTCCTTGAGTTTGATATAATTCAGAGAAGATTCAAATTCTCAGTGATGTAGGAAAGTGTCTGAAACCACATCCAAAATGGCCATCCAGCTCCATTTTGGATGCCTGAACCATAGTTACTCTTTTTTGATCTTTAAATGAACTTAAATATGTAGTCACTTTCAACTAATGGTGGCAAATGAGAATAAGCAGAAGTCATTGCACAGGGCAGCTGAAAACACACTTGAAAGGTGGGTTACCTAGCTTGCCTTCCCCCGACCTCCCTTACTTTTTCATACTCCCTGGAATGTGTTTGTAATAGCTGGAATTTCAGCAGCCATTTTAAAACCATGAGGGTGTAAGTTATAAGGCAAGGATAGAATAAAAATATGTCACTTGAACCACCCAAAACTACCTACCTCCAGTATTTTTTTATGGGAGAAAAAAACTGACATGTACTTTAAGCTACCGTTACCTCACTTCTCTATTACTAACAGCAGAACGTTATCCCTAACTTAAACGATATTTTTCCTAGGACATTGCAATCATTCACCCATTATTTAATTTTGTCTTAAAGGCTACTAATTATTTTTTTATTCAGCGTTATTATTAATCCAGTTTTACAGGTAGTTTCACTCACTGTTGTTGAGAAGACCACTTGTGCAGGAAATATGGAATCCAATATGGAAAGAGGTGAAAGGGATCCCTAGGGTGATGGTGAAGGGACATCCTAGGATGAAAGGTGGGTACCAATGGAAATGGCAACCAGTTCAGACCGGAGTAGGTCAGAAAACTTTAGAGATTTCTTCAGGATGATGAATATAATGAATACCTCGTAAATCTGAGTGTATTTATGTAGAAGTAAATTAGACCATTGAGAATTAAGGACTGAATAAAATGTCTGTGGGAAAAAATTATGAACTCAAAGGAGAACAATGAGTGGTACAGCTGTGGCTTAACTGGAGGTACTGTTTTCATAGTCATAATCATATAATGTTAATCATGTACTATTTAAATATGGATCTAATCAACACGATGCTGATGTAATTTATTGGGAACTTGGGGAGATTAAAAGTGTGAACACATGGGGTGGGGAGTGTGGGTGTGTGTGAAAGATATCAAATCATCTCCCATGGTGGTGATCAATAGGTAATGCCTAAGACTGAAACATCAAGTGTGGGAGTATAAGGATGTCATTCAGAAACGTGCAAGTAAAGCCAAAGAACCAGTTCAGAGAACTGAAACTAGTCTCCTCCGAGGAAGGGAAACGGGGGAAGAGATGGAAACTGCTGATATTTTTTTCAACAAGCCTTGCAACCAGCTCCAGAAACCTTAAAATAAAAACTGGGGGTGGGAGAGACAGACACTGGAAAGGAAAAAGACATGATCTGTGATCAAAGGCGGATTGTAATCTAAAACTAGTGCAAATAACCAGAAACCTTATAAAGGTAGCTACTGTTTCTGTCTGCTCAGCCCTAATGCCTCCACCCATCCCTCCCAAGTCTTCAGAAAACAGCCCTCCTGGCTACACAGGTGGTCAGGTGACCTAGGGTGGGCCAATTATAGTCCCTCACAGCCACAGTGAGTGGTCTGAGTGGGCACATGACCTAAACTAAGCCAATCGGGGCTCCTGGGACTTTTCAAATTCCTGCCCAGGGATAAGAACCTCTTGTTCCTCTCTGATCCCAAAACCCAAGGATATACCTCAAGGGCAGTTCTCCACCCCACCACCTGGCCAAGTTTGTACCAGCCAACGAAGTTAATGTGCCAAAAGCAACAGAGAAGAAATAGAGAAGGACAAAGAGGGTCCTCAAGGTATTCAAGGCAGTGAATCCAGCCTTCCCTGAGACCAGCTCTATGCTGCCCTCTGGTCAGTTAAATCCCAGCCCAGTTAAATCCCTTCATTTGTTTAAGCAAGATTAAATTGGGTTTCTTTCCATTGTAGTCAAAAATACGAATACACAGTCGAAAACCGTCAAACAAACAACAACAAAAAAGAAACCATCAAACAAAACTTTAAAATAATTTTATTATGGCAAGTTGCAAACAAACACAAAAGTAGAGAGTCTGGCGTAATGAATTCCCACAGTCCATCACCCAGCCTCACAGTTATTAACATTTTGACAATCTTTGTTTCATCTGTCTATCTCTCCACCGTTTTTTCCTTAGAAATATTTCAAAAGAAAATCTCAGACGTTATATTATTTCACTTAGCCCCTGTGCTTTATGCACTGGTCCTGGTAAAAAGTAAGGTGCCAGACAAATGCCTGTTTTGTCCATATTTAAGCTATATGGTCAAATATTGGCAATATTAGATGGCTTGATCTAATACTTCGATATGAATGTAATCTAACTGCTAAGGATCTTTTTGGACATAACCTCCACGCCATTATCATACCTAACAAAATTAAGAATAATTCCTTAATATCTAACACTAAGTCCATTTTCAAAATTTCCCAGTTGTATCAAATATTTGTATCCACGTTTGTTTAAATCAGGATCCAAACAAGGTCTGCACAGTGATTTGGTTAAAATAACTTTTTAAGCGTTCTCTCATTTAGCACTCTTGAAGGAACCTAGAGAGGTGACACAAAATGGTGGGCAATCCTCAAACAGAAGAAGTCAGAAGAATCAGGTCTCAACTCCTTGTTTATATTATTTAATATACACATATATCACATTAAATAATATACCATATATATGTGTGTACATGTTCTGTTTGCTTCACATCCATTCTCATTTACCCTTATAAGGTTGGTTGCCGGGCTTCCCTGGTGGCGCAGTGGTTGAGAGTCCGCCTGCCGATGCAGGGGACACGGGTTCGTGCCCCGGTCCGGGAAGATCCCAC
>NC_041221.1:76208800-76234379 GCF_002837175.3 Physeter macrocephalus | reverse complement strand
TGAGCCTGCGCGTCCGGAGCCTGTGCTCCGCAACGGGAGAGGCCACAGCAGAGAGAGGCCCGCATACCGCCAAACAAAAAAAAAAAAAAAAAAAAGGTTGGTTGCCATTATCACCCTTATTTTGTAGATGAGGAAGCGCCCCCAAGGAGGTCAGCTGACTTGCCCAATATCATCAGCTAGTAAGTAGCAGAGCTGATGTTGGAATTCAGGCCATATGGCTCCAAAGTCTAAGCTCTTAGCCCCTGCACCCTACCTGTACTTTATACTCCAGTCCTTGTGAGCAGTAAAGTGCCAGACACATGCCTATTATTATTTTATTCCACAAAGTACTGAGCTCCTGTAGGGAAGAAGGCAACAAGAGCTTACGAAGTAAGCGGTTGAAGGACTACATCCATGTGGCTCAGGTAGAGTCGGGATTTGGGACCATCTGTTGCATTTCCCCTCTCTAATCATCCACTCCCAGGCTTTCCTGTTTGAGTCCACCAGCCTCACTGCTGCGCTCCTCCTCCCCCTGAAACTGATGACCTCTAGTCTTCCTTCCCTCACCTCCTTGTCCCAGTGGTCATTCCTCTCGGCCTCCTGCTTTATTTGCTTTTCTGCTCAGTCCCTTTTGCCTGCTTCCAACTCCGGCCTCCAAGCTAACCCCAACTCTTCAACTATAACATATTCAATTAGAACGATTTAACTCTGGTGGACCCAGAAGTTAATGAACCTAGCATTGGTGTTTCAGACCAAAGGGCCCAAGCCCCTCCTGCTGCTTGGGTGATCTAATTCTCTCCGTTTCAAGTATATTAGCCTTGGGGAATCACAGCAGGCACACCATCTATATTGGCTGCTTTGGACTTCACTGCTATGATACGATCAGCAGGATGCCTAGTTCACATAGCACTTCGCAGGGAGCTGGCTGCTTCATGAGGACAACCAGAAGTGGAGGTATAGGAGGATCACCTCGTCGTTTCTTCTCAAACATGCATACAAATCCCACATGGATCTTGTTAAAATGCAAATTCTGATTTGGTAGGTCTAGGGTAGGTCCCAAGATGCTGCCTTTCTAATAAGCTAACAGGTGGTGCCAATGCTGTTGGACCACCCTTTGAGTAGCAAGAATCTAGATCACTGGTTCTCAAAACCAATTGCACATTAGAACCCCCTAAGGTGCTTCTAATTAGGGAAGACCTAGGTGCAGGGAGTTATAAAAGCTCCCCAGCTGATTCTAATGAACAGTCAGAGGTGAAAAATACTACTTTGGAGGCTGAAGCAGCAGCAGGGGAATTGGGTGGTCAGTTGCATGAATCCCTGGCCAGATGGAGGAAGTGAGGCAGCCACAGGAAGGTGGGGCTCCTGGCTTGTAAGCATCTTCCTTCCTTGTGCTTCCTGCCTCTCCCTGCTGTCACTTGCGTTTTCTCTCTCTTTTATTTTCCTCCTACCAATCCTTCCACTTCCCAAATCCTCATCTCAAAAAGAAAAAAGCTAAACAAACTGAAAATCAACAACTCTTCCTCCAGCCCTCAGAAAACTGAGGTCACAAGGCAACCATCACCCTGAAAACTGGAGAGACAAGAAAATACAGAGAATCACAACCTACCAGGAGCACAAGTCCACAGCTGGAGCCAGTACCAGTGGGAACACTTCAATGTAAGTGACAAATTGCTGGAGGCTCAGGGTGGACTAGCTTGAGAGTTAAAAATTCCAAGGGTGGGGGTGGGAATGGGGGTGGAGATGGGGGTACTTCTAGGGGACCTCTACTCTTTTGTTTATCTCCTGAAGCCACATCAGATTCTCAGGGTGAAGACTAGAGAAAAGTCCCCTTATACTTCCAGCAAGTAGAGGGGAAAAGAAGGTGTGGCTTCTAGGAAATAAATCTTTCGGAAAAAGATGTTGGAATTAGTAAACAACCTTAAAATTGAGCAAGTAGGATCTGGCTGTGAGCTCGCCCTGGATATGAGGGGCAGCGGCTCTCCATCTCCCCTTTTCTCTTGTCTACTGGCTGGAAAGCAGATATAATAGCTGGATCAAAGTAGACATCTTAGACAATGAGGTGGAAGCCTCAACCGATAGCCTGGATTCCTGATGACTGAAGAGTCACCGTAGTGTTACCGAATTAAGTCTTATGGACCCTGCTCGGGCCCTAGCCCGAGAGCTGAGGCTCTCTGCCTTGGCGGGGGAGAGTTCTTTTTCCTTTCGTGTTCGAGCAGCCAAATAACGACGGAAGCTGAGATCAACACGGCACAAGCTTTATTCAGTGACCAAAGAGTGGAGAAACGGGAACTAAGTTCAGATCAACTTCTCACCCCGCTGGTGAGAGAGATTTAATTTTAAAGAGTAAAGGGAGGAGGAGTGAGGCTAATGATGGGAAAGCATATGAATTAGTTTACCGGGAAAGGCTTCTTCCAAGGGAGTGGGTTGCCGCCATGTTTTTATCCTTTTTCGGTCCTTAATGTCTGCTCATGGTCGCTGGTAGGTACGTCATTTAATATGCGTCATTTGATATACGTCATTTAATATGTAGTAAAATCAAGGTGTAATGAGACTCAGGGTCTGTTAGAAGTCAGATGCGTTGCCATCTTAGTCCCAGCTGGTTCCACCTGGTTTTTTGTCTGTAGCTTCCCTTCTTATCTCTGGACCCTTTAACTTGAAGATTTATGTTAACTCCTGCCCAAGGTGGGAGTTGGCAGGTTTTGAGCAAGGACACTCCTGCTAAAGGTGAGGGTCGAGGGGGTTGTGAGCAGATACCTGGAGCAGCTCCGGTAACGACGGTACCCGACATTTACGTAAACTAAGAGAAAAGTAGATTTCTAATTTGGTGAAGTCTTTGTGACTTTTGGATTTCTGTCTCTTGTAGCAGAACCTTTTACTAACAAATATATCAACTAACCACAATAAATCTGCTTCTTTTTAGGCCTCTCATAAATATTCAAAATACAAAGCAATATATCGGGCAAGTTCTATTTCACTTAGAATAAAATATAGACTCCTTTAAATGGTCAGAAAGGCCCTGGTGCGATCTGACCCCTGTCTACTTGTCCAATCTCATACCACTCTTCTCTGGCCTGGCACAGGGTATACTGCAGCGTTATGCCTGTGTTCCTTCATAACACATGTACCTTGTGAGGACCTATTATGAGCTATGTGTGCAGTGGGCACACAGCAGGAGACCTAGCCCTTACAGCCTACTGTTTTTCTATTTTGCTTATAAGCTAATTTATTTTCCAGCTCAGAGCCTTGACCCAGGCTGTCCAATAGCACCTCCTGCATGATGGAAATGTTCTTATCTGTGTTGTCTGATATGATAACCACTAGCCACAAGTATAGAATACTTGAAATGTGGCTGGTATGTCTGAGAATATAAATAGTTAATTTTACTTAATTTTAGATTAATTTATGTTTTAAACAGCCACACGTGACTAGCAGCTGCCAGGATGGACAGTACAGGTCTCGACCACTCTACTCCCTGGGACACATAACTTACTCCTTGAGGTGGTTTTAGAACGTGGTCACTGATTCTTTGACACACCTCTAACTGAGAGATGGGGTCTATATCCCCTCTCTTTGAATCTGGTTGGGCTTGTGACTATATGACAGAAGTGATTTTAATGTGACTTCTGAGGCTAGGTAAGAAGAAAGCTTGCAGTTTCTGCCCTGGTCTCTTTAAGGTCATGGTCCTAGGACACTTGCTTTCAGGAAGCTCCATCACAGAACCTAGTCACTATCCTATGAGAAGCCAAAGCCACATAAAGAGGCCACATGTAGCTGCTTCATCCCTTGTGTCATCCCAGTCTAGGCACCATACTAGTTTCCTGTGGCTGCCATAATGAATTACCACCAACTTGGGGGCTTAAAACAACAGAAAATCCACTCCCTTGCAGTTCTGAAATCTGCCAGAAATCTGAAATCAAGGTGTCGGCAGGTGTTGCCGTGCTCTGAGTCTCTAAGAGAGAATCTGTTCCAGTCCTCTCCCCTAATTTCTGGTGGTATCTGACAATCCTTGCCATTCCCTGGCTTGTGGACACATCAGCCCAATCTCTGCCTCCACCTTCACCTCACTTTCCCCCATGTTTCTCCTCTTCTCAATTCTCTCCTTTCTCTTAAAGGACAACAGTTATTGGCTTTAGGGCCCATCCTAAACCCAGGATGATAGCATTTCAAGATCCTTAACTGTGATTACATCTTCAAAGACCCTTTTTCCAAATAAGGCCAAATTCACAGGTACTGGGGAATAGGACTTGACATATCTCTTTGGGAACCACTATTCAGCCCAATACAGCCCCAGCCATGTGCATGAGGTGGCCTAGAGATGATTCCAGCCCCCAGTTGTTTGAGTTACTGCCAGACACTCACATTTTCCTGGCTCAGACCCTAAACATTGTAGAGCAGACATAAGCCACAATCACCATGCCTTGTTTGAAATCCTGACCTACAGAACTTCTGAGCATAATAAAATGGTATTCTAAGTCACTGAGTTTGGGATGGTTTATCACACAGTGATATATAACTGGAAATTCCTATTCATCTTTTAAGGGCCTAATCAAGTAACATTCCTTCAAAGAGGCCTCCTTAGATACCTCCTCCAAGTCTAAATTACATTCCCCTCTTTACTTTGCCTTTCTGGCACATATCACAATTTATAGTTATAAATGTCGTTAGGTGTTTTTCCTTTTTTTTGATTTTTTTATTTTTGGCTGCATTGGGTCTTCGTTGCTGTGCGCAGGCTTTCTCTAGTTGTGGTGAGCAGGGGTTGCTCTTCGTTGCGGTGCATGGGCTCTAGGCGCACGGGCTTCAGTAATTGTGGCACGTGGGCTTAGTAGTTGTGGCTTGTAGGCTCTAGAGCGCAGGTTCAGTAGTTGTGGCGCACGGGCTTTGTTGCTCCGCGGCATGTGGGGTCTTCTGGGACCAGGGCTTGAACCCGTGTCCCCTGCATTGGCAGGCAGATTCTTAACCACTGAGCCACAAGGGAAGTCCTGTTTTTCCTTTTTAAATGTCTCCCCCACTAGACCTAAGTTCCATGAGGCCAGGGACCATGTTTGTTTCATTCAACACTACGTCCTGTGTGTACCAGACACACAGTAAATGCCCAACCAATACCTGCCAAATGAATCAAATTCTGAGCTTTCTGTGACTGAATCTACAACTGACGTTTCTTTGTCATCTGAACTGAGGCAGCTCTAGGAAGACATTATTTAGCCATTTTGCTCTCAGCAGATGAAATAAGCCAGCATGCAGCAAGTGGGAAGCAAAATGTTCATTTTTCAAGGCTCAAACCTCAGTTCTTGCCATTACGGTTCTTTGCATTTGAATAATTGCTGTGGTTTTTAATTGTGGTGAAAACAAATGAACAAAAGACAAAGCTGGTCAGACAGCCAGGTTTTGAGAGACATCTTTAATTTTTTTAAGAAGCATCTGTAAGTTCACAAATGAACCTTAAATTGTCCTTGTATGTGAGTGTGAATCTCATGATGCATTCTTCCATGAAATGAAAGCTTAATGACAAATCACAAAGCATAGGCTCTCCCTGGCATCTTTACCATCATCCGTCATGTTCTAGAAAGTGCATGGGTACAAATTCTGCTGTTACTTTTCTTGGAACAGAAACAAAAATAGGACTTGGAACAGAAAAAAAAAAAAAAACAGAAAGAAAAAGCAAAATGTGCTAAATAATACCAAGAATGGTTAGCTAAAACTTGTAAGCGGCTGTACAAATAAGCGTAGGGATAGAGCCTAAAGTAAGTCAGGAGGTAGTAAGAATCTTAAAAACTGAGTATAAGCAGTTGGCACTCACCTTTGTCACTCTCACACAGGTCACTGGTGATTGGAAGGACTCCTGACTCTCCCAGATGCATCCATCTTTCCCACTGTAGGAATTTTAACATGATCTGCAAGACCCTACATGATAATGTTCTGTGTTTTCTCAGATTCTGTATTTGTCTATTTGGCATCCATTAATCACAGCACCAAACTAAGGCTCAAAGTTGCTTACCCTTCGCTGTGATCTGGAGCCCACGCTCTGAACCACTTCCTTGTCTAACTCTCACACACCAAGCCGATGTTTCTCCTGCCCTAAATCACCCCAGGGCAGTGCCCACCTCTATAGCCAGAGCGCGCCTACATTACTCATACTAGCCATGCCTCTGCTGCTTCCTCTGCCTTTGCTGTGGAAATTCCATTCAAGGCTCTGGCAGGGAGGCTTTCCCCTCACTCCACTTCTGCCTTGTGACCGAACCCGGTTCCTCCCGATGTGGCCCTGTGTGGCATGGCATGCACCATGCCCCCAGGAACTGTAAGCAATAAATTTTTCTTTCAATGGCATTAGCATTTCCACGTCATCACTTGGTCACCTACATAAATTGAAATCCCGTGTGTACAACTGAGACTGATCAGCCCTTGGGGCCTTTTACAGTCACTGTTTCCTCTGCCAGGAGCCCTCTTCCCCTGTGTCCACATGGCTCCTCTCTCATTACATTGAAGTCTCTGCTCAGACATCACAACATCCAAGCAAGGCTTCCCTGAGCACGCATCTAACTAGCATGCCGACCCCTCCCAACTCTAGCTGTCTATCCTGTTTTTTGTTTTGTTTTTTGTCTTTTTAATTTATTTATTTATTTATTTTTGGCTGTGTTGGGTCTTCATTGCTGCACGCGAGCTATCTCCAGTTGTGGTGAGTGGGGGCTACTCTTTGTTGCAGTGCATGGGCTTCTCATTGCAGTGGCTTCTCTTTGTTGTGGAGCACGGGCTCTAGGCACGTGGGCTTCAGTAGTTGTGGCACACAGGCTCAGCAATTGTGGTGCACGGGCTTAGTTGCTCCGTAGCAACTAAGGGGATCTTCCCGGACCAGGGCTCCAACCCGTGTCCCCTGCATTGGCAGGTGGATTCTTAACCACTGCGCCACCAGGGAAGTCCAACCCCTCCTTTTTTTTTTTTTGGCTGCACCGGGTCTTCGTTAGGGCGCACGGCCTCTTCACTGCAGGCTTCTCTCTAGTTGTGGTGCATGGGCATGTGGGATCTTAGTTCTCAGATTCTGTATTTGTCTATTTGGCATCCATTAATCCCTTTGACTTGGAACAGAAAAGTTCCAAGATCCCCTGGCCAGGGATCAAACCTGCGTCCCCTGCATTGGAAGGAGGATTATTAACCACTGGACCACCAGGGAAGTCCCTAGATGTCTATCCTTTTGTCCTACTTTATTTTTGTTAATAGCTCTCATCACCACCTGACTTGTTTATTTTGTATGTTCCCTCACTCTGTACCACATAGAACTGAAGTTTTACTAGAGCGAGGCACAGATTTTTGTTTTGTTAACAGCGAAGTTCCTACCACTTAGAACAGTGCCTGGCACACAGAGGGTGTAAAATATTTCCTAAATGATGAAATTTTATTTTTCCAGAGCAGCTGGCCTGTTAATGAGTACATGAATGGCCGAAATCTCCTTCAAATTTATAACTCTCATTGGGCCTGGAGATCCGTGAGAAGCCAGTGCTCTGGATCAATAAGACATGAATTTCTAAAAGGGAGTGAGTGGTTCAAAAACATATCCCGGGTAATTGCAGGATAAAACCCCAAGCAAGCTGGTTTGTGGAATTAATACTGGGGGTTATAGGACAAGTGAGCAATTACCATTCTGGAATTATCTGGCCCTCTGCCATTCCTCTGAAAATGTGTCTGGCATTGGGTTATGGGCTCTGTAACTCTGAGGGGTTAAGGAAAATACTTTATCATTTTAGTTATAGCATCATGCCCTCTCATGAGGTTGACGCAGGGTCTAGGAAGCATCTTAGCAAGGGTTGGCCCAGACACCCTTCAGTGTGTGCTGGGTGCTTTCCCTCCAGAAGGATCCTAAATGACTGTGAACGCATCTCACCAGTTGTACAACTCATCTCAACACTGGTTCACCCTTGATACTGGCAGCCTTTTCTCCCAATGAGGACAAACACTGCAAACACATTTCAGAGGAAAGCTGCATATCACACGGTGCTTATAATGATGTATCTCAAAAAGATCTATATACCATGTAGGTAAAGAGAAGTCTAGCAATGGTGACCAAAACTATAGAGGCTTAAAACAAGGGAGGGGAGGTGGAGGGAAGAGAGGAAGGAAGGGATTTCTGCTCTCTGAAAGACAGGAGAACTTACATTCTCACTGGTATGCCCCATTGCCTGTGTGAAAAAAGTCCCCCAAATAACTTTGATGCAAGCTGATATGGAGGCTGATCCACTATTGACCTTAAGATGTTTCCTTTACCTAACCCAGATGCTATCATTTAGAACTAAAACTAGATCAATTTTTCTCTAGTCTCAGAGGTTAAAGACATTATGAGATTATTGAAATGAAGAAAGTTAAAGAAAGGAGAATCAGAGAATAAGAATTTGTAAGTCTCCTTTTTCTGGTAAGTGGCCTGAGGTTACCTCTAAAAATGGTTTGCTATTCACTTGACCCAGAAAACCCCACAAAATCATGCAAGTCAAGAGGTTCAAATCTTCATGTTCACTTTAAGAACACTCGTGAAACTGCCCAGGCCATTAAGGGTATGCATATCTGAAAAGCCACCAAGTATCTGAAGGATGTCACTTTAAAGAAGCAATGTGTGCCATTCCATCTTTACAGTGGTGGGGTTGGTAGGTGTGCCCAGGCCAAACACTGGGGCTGGACGTAGGGGTCAGTGGCCCAAAAAGAGTGCTGAATTTTTACTGCACATGCTCAAAAATGCAGAGTAATGCTAAAACTTAAGGGCTTAGATGTGGATTCTCTGGTCATTGAGCACATCCAGGTGAATAAAGCCCCCAAGATGCGGCGCAGGACTTCCAGAGCTCGTGGTCGGATCAACCCACACATGAGCTCTCCCTGCCACATTGAGATGATCCTTACTGAAAAAGAGCAGATTGTTACTAAACCAGAAGAGGAGGTTGCCCAGAAGAAAAAGATATCCCAGAAGAAACTGAAGAAACAAAACCTTATGGCTCGGGAATAAATGCCGCAAAAAATAAATGCAAATAAAAGTAAAAAAAAGAAAAAGAATTTGTAAGTCTCTCAGACTGTCAGGGGACAGAGGTCTGACAGGCAGTGCTAACCAAGCTCTCGTCTGCATGGATCCAGATAAAGTTGGGCCACAGCCACGCTGTTGTTTACGTGCCATCTGTGGCCCCTCTGTAACCGTCGCGTTAACTGTTTGCAGCAGAGATGGTCTGCAAAGCTGAAAACATTGCATATCTGGCCCTTTACAGAAAAAGTTTGCTGATCTTCGGTAGCTATTAAAGGAGCAGCATGACTTACCAGGCTATCGTGATCTTACTGAAATATTTCTGAGGACTGTGTAACGCCCTTCACTTTGAGTCCCTCTTTATCAAGCAACTTTCTGAATGTAATTGGACTTCTGGAGTATGTTTCTCTATTAAAGAAAGAGGATGTGCAGACTTGCTACACGGATTTCCAAACATCCTGGACAGTTGTATTTCTCACTATAAACTACTAAACTGGGCTTCTGCCACAGTCTCTCATAAATTCACATGGTATGCCAGTTTTCAGGGGGTCTAGCATCCCTTTATATTAGGTCCAGACCTGCAGGGCTGGAAGACTGTGCTCTGGACCTGAGGTGACCCCTCGGAGTCCGAGCCCCACGCTCTGACCTCACACAACACTCACATCCCTTAGCTTATCAGGGAAGAATTTGAGCCAGGAGTAGGTTTGGTATTTGTGAACTTCAATTTCTAGGCCTCTTACCTTTTACATTTTTTTTTGGCTGTATTGAAGTAATTACATGAATACAATTTCAAAAATCAAATAGAAATACAGGATTAAAACAAAAGTAATAGTCACCTCCCCAAGGTCCTCCTGATCTCCAATTCCCACTACCCAGAAGAACAGTTTTCAAATGTTCTCATTGTATTTTTTTCATATTTGCCTTCATAATTCTAAATAGCAAGCTAAATCATGCTCTTTGCAGGACAGTCATATCAAGTAAATAACGGGTCCCCCCACCTTTTTTTAAACAATCCCTTGGAGTTGTCCTACTCTGTGACCTGCACTGACTGATCTCTCGGCTTCTGTAAAACCATAACCCTGCAGCTTCCGTTCAGCATTGTTTGGCGGCTTCCTACAGTCTCCTGTTTGAGTTTCCCATTTTCTAGACCCTGTATCTTTTCACTCTGAGTTGATGGAGCACATCCTTCTGTTGCTTCATGAGAAAGAATGAATAGAAGATAAAATTTTTGTTGCCTTGCCTGTTTGAAAAAGTCTTCATTATACTCTCACATGTGACTGGTAGTTTGTCAGGGTATGAAATTCCAGGTGACAATCCTGTCCTCTCAAAAGCTGTAGGCATTTGCCCATTGTCCTCTAACTTCCTGTGTCTCTGTGCCATTCTAATTCCTGATCTTTTGTATGCTTTTGAGGGCTTCTCTGTCGCTCAGGTGTCCTGAAATTTTGTCACAATTTACATTGGTGTGGATCTTTTTTTAATTCATTGAACTGGGCAGTTAGTGGTCCTTTTAAATCTAGAGGTCCATACGACTCAGTTTGGGAAATTTTCCTTTCTTTTTTCATAATTTCCTGTCCTTTTTTTAAAAATTCTTTTTCTGGAGGTCCTCTTGATTGAAAATTTGGGCTCTCTTGATCAATCTGGTAACAGTTTTGTCTCTTATATTTTCTATCTCCTTGTCTTTTCGTTCAGCTGTCTGAAACATTTCCTCTATTGTATTTTTGATGCAATACTTGTCACCTTCTAGTGACATTCTTATTTCTGCTAGCATGTTTTTAATTCTAAAAACCTTATTCTCGGGCTTCCCTGGTGGCACAGTGGTTAAGAATCCACCTGCTAATGCAGGGGACACGGGTTCAAGCCCTGGTCTGGGAAGATCCCACGTACAGCAGAACAATTAAGCCCGTGCACCACAACTACTGAGCCTGCACTCTAGAGCCTGCAATCCACAACTACTAAGCCCATGTGCCACAATTACTGAAGCCCACGCACCCAGAGCCCACGCAACGAAGAGCAGCCCCCGCTTGCCGCAACTAGAGAAAGCCTGCGCACAGCATCGAAGACCCAATGCAGCCAAAAATAAATAAAGAAAGAAAGAAAGAAAAGAAAAGAAATCAACTCCTTTTAAAAATAAAAAAAATAAAAACCTTATTCTCTGAATTAAAAAAAAATTTATGGCATTCTGTGGTTTCAGCAATGGAGTATCTTCTCAGATCCCTTTGAGGGTTTTAATTATAAATTTTTAAACGTTTTCTTCTGTTCCCTGCATTGTGTGCTTTCTTTGGTTCCTTTTCTCCCTTTGTTTTAGTCTCTGTTTCATAGTGGAGGTTCCCTCAATCTGGTAATCCATTGCTGGAAACTCAAACTTAAGAGTGAGGCAACTACTAGTTCTTATCTTTCTTTTTTTTTTTTTTTGCCGTACGCGGGCCTCTCACTGTTGTGGCCTCTCCCGTTGCGGAGCGCAGGCTCCGGACGCGCAGGCTCAGCGGCCACGGCTCACGGGCCCAGACGCTCGGCGGAACGTGGGATCCTCCCGGACCGGGGCACGAACCCGCGTCCCCTGCATCGGCAGGCGGACTCTCAACCACTGCGCCACCAGGGAAGCCCATAGTTCTTATCTTTTGATAATAAAGGAAGATGATCCAGAAGTACCTTCCCACCAAAACAATTAGAAAACTGGAAAAAAAAAAAGAGGAAAAAACTACTTTCAGGCATTGGACAACAGGCAGCACAGAAATGTGATCGCTGTGGAAAGGGGAACAAGTGGGGTAAGCCTCACTACCATCTTGGTTTTCTGCCTGGAGACAATGCCCAGACTGTGGGACAGGAAGGAGAAACCTAAACAGAGACTGGAGTCTGGAGAGGTCAAGGTGGCTAAAATTTTCAGGCAGAGTACTTAAAAGGCAGGAATTATACAGACATCCAGAAATCTGCATAGGGTCTCTCTTGATAGTCTGAGCACCAATCTGCTTATGCATATGGTGAAATTCCACTGGACAACAATGGGAAAGAATAATTGAAATAGAACTATGAGATAAATCTCAGATCTCACAGGGCTGAAATCCTTTCAAGTACCCACCAGAGTGGAGAAGTCTCGTTGAATACCTACCTGGAGCATTCAGTAGCGATCCCAAAAGGACCTTGACTTAAAAGTGGGGCTAAATTGGCTTTAGGATAATGGTTACTCTAGAACTCCCTTAAAAGAGCGAAAAAACAAATTTCAAAGGGATCAAACTAATCCACAAGTAACTTAAACTGCCTACCAGAAAAAGTTCAACATGCTTTGAAAGAAAATAAAACCAGCACTTGGTGACATAAAATTCACAATGTTTGGCATCCTGTCAAAAATGACTAGCCATATGAAGGAGCAGGAAAATGGGGCCCTTAACTAGAAGAAAAATCAGTTATTAAAAACAGACTAAGAAATGATAGAGGTGATGGAATGAGCAGCAATTACATTAAAACAGCTGTTATAAATACATTCCATATGCTCAAGGATATAACAGAAAATCTGGACCTGATGGGAAGAGAAATGAAAGATATATAAAGATCAGTGGGAGTTTTTTAGAGATGGAAAATATCTGAAATAAAAAATATACTGGTTGGGATTAACTGATTAGATACTGCAAAAGAAAAGATCAGCGAACTTGAGGATGTAGCAATAGAAATTACCCAAATTGAAACACAGAGTGGAAAAAAAAAAATAGAAAACATTGAACAGAGCCTCAGTGAACCATGGGACAATATCAAGCTAACATACATGCAATGGGGGAAAGGGTTACAAGAGAAATATTTGAGGAAAGAATAGTCAAAAAAGTTTCAGATTTGATTAAAACTATAAACACACTGATCCAAGAATCTCAATGAAATCTAAGTAAAAGAAACAAAGAAAATCATAATCAAATTGCCAAAAGTCAATAAAAAAGAGAATCTTCAAAGCAGCCAGAGGAAAAAAGCAAACTGTACACACAGAACAAAGATAAAATTTAAAGCAGACTTCTCATTAGAAACTGCACAAGCCACACTGAAAGAAAGATAAGTTCAACCTAGAATTTTACATCTATCAGAAATACCTTTTTAAAATAAAGGCTTTTCAAACAACCAAAAGCTGAGAGAATTCATTGCCAGCAGACCTGCAATACAAAAGAATGTTAAAGAAAGATCTTCAAGTAGAAGTAAACTGACACCTAATGAAAATTTGGATTTACACAAAAGAATGAAGAATGCTGGAAACTGTAAATACATAGATAATTATAGAAAACATGGCTTCCTTATTTAAAATTTTTCTTTAAAAGATAATTATTTAAATTTCTAAAAATTGAAACATATTATGGGGTTTAAAACATCATTAAAGTAGAATCTATGACTAGCATAAAGAATGGGTGGTTTTCTGGAGAATGGAAGTATTCTAAGTTTCTTAAAATATACTTTTATTTGAATGGAGCCTAAAGACATAAACTGTAAACCCTAGGGCAAATATTTTAAAATTAAAGGGCTTCCCTGGTGGCGCAGTGGTTGAGAATCTGCCTGCCAATGAATGGGACACGGGTTCGAGCCCTGGTCTGGGAAGATCCCACATGCCGCAGAGCAACTGGACCCGTGAGCCACAACTACTGAGCCTGCGCTTCTGGAGCCTGTGCTCCGCAACGAGAGGCCGCGACAGTGAGAGGCCCGCGTGCTGCGATGAAGAGTGGCCCCCACTCGCCACAACTAGAGAAAGCCCTCGCACAGAAACGAAGACCCAACACGGCCAAAAATAATAAATAAATAAATAAATAAATAAAAATTAAAAACAACAAAGAGGTATATCTATTAAACCAATGTTGGAGATTAAATGGAATCATAGAACATAGTAAATTAACTTAAAAGGAGGCAGGAAAAGAGGGAAAAAGGAACAAATAACAATGTAGAAAACAAATGACAGGGGACTGACTTCCCTGGAGGTCCAGTGGTTAAGACTTTGCCTTGCAATGCAGGGGGTGCGGGTTCAATCCCTGGTCAGGAGCTAGGATCCCACATGCCTGGTGGCCAAAAAACCAAAACATAAAAACAGAAGCATTACTGTAACAAATTCAATAAAGAATTTAAAAATGGTCCACATCAAAAAATCTTTAAAAAAAAAAAAAAGAAAACAAATGACAAGATAATAGATTTAAACCAAATCATAATAATAATCAAATTACATGAAAATTAGCTAAACACTCCGATTAAATGTAGACATTATCACACTTGATTGTCGGGGGAGGAAGAAAAATCCATGTCATATAGCTTTTTTTTTTTTAATGCTGTCTTGACCCAATCTTGAGACACTGGCTAGAGGCCAGTCAGTTCCCCTTCTTGAGCAGCTGATAAAATCCACACCCCAATCACTTCCTTTTTAGGGGCTTTCACACTCCCGTATGGCCACCATATGCCAGCCCTAATTGACCAGCAGCCAGACACCAGCCAACTTGGGACAGCCCCTGTGCCCCAGAGCCCTTGAAATTATTTCAAGTAGCCAATCTACCGGGAACCTGAAAACCCTAGCTAACCCCATGCAACTTACCATACGTAAACTGTCTTCTACAGCTCCAGCTTGCTGTTACCCCTGGTGCAGATCCCTGCGTGGCACTGACTGGCAGCCTGCTCTCCTTTGGACCTGTAAGTAACAGAGTTATGCCTTTCAGCTATCTGAGTGTCACTGTGTTGTGTCATGCCATCAAAAGAATCTTTAAATCTTATAAAACAACCCATCTATATGCTGTCTATAAGAAACCTACTTACAGTATAAAAACAAATAAGTTAAAAGTAAAATCATGAGAGGGCTTCCCTGGTGGCGCAGTGGTTAAGAATCCGCCTGCCAGTGCAGGGGACACAGGTTTGAGCCCCGGTCCGGGAAGATCCCACATGCCACGGAGCAACTAAGCCCGTGCACCACAACTACTGAGACTGCGCTCTGGAGTCCATGAGCCACAACTACTGAGCTCATGTGCCACAACTACTGAAGCCCATGTGCCTAGAGCCCATGCTCCGCAACAAGAGAAGTCACTGCAATGAGAAGCCTGCGCACCGCAACAAAGAGTAGCCCCTGCTCACCGCAACTAGAGAAAGCCCACAGGCAGCAATGAAGACCCAACACAGCCAAAATTAATTAATTAATTAATTCTTTTTAAAAAGTAAAATCATGGGAAAAGTTAGGCCATGCAATTACTAATCATAAGAAAGCTGGGGGGGGCTGTATTGGAGTATATTCAGATAAAATAATATCTTTTGAACAAAGAATATTAAGGACAAAAATATATATTTCATAATGATAAAGGGAACAGTTTGTCAAGAAGACATAACAATTCCAAGCATGTAGGCACACAATAACATAGCTTCAAAATACATGAAACAAAAACGTTTGGAACTTCAAGGAGAAGTAGACAAAGTTAAAATTTTTATTGAAGATTTTAATACTTTTTCAATAATGAATAGTTGAAGTTGACAGAAAATGAGTCAGCGTATAAACAATTTTATAATACTCTCAACTGATTTGACCTAATTGACGTTTATGGAATATTCCACCCGGCAACAGAGTACACATTCTTTTCAAATGAACATAGAACATTCACCAAAGTAGAACATATTGTGGGCCATAAGACAAGTCTCAATGGATTTAAAAGGATCAAAATGCCACAAAGCATATTCTCTGCTCAATAGAATTAAATTTAAAATCAGTAGCAGAAAGGTACCTGGAAAAAAAACCCAAATAGTTGAAAATTAAGCAGCATATTTCTTAATAAGAAGTCAGGGCTTCCCTGGTGGCGCAGTGGTTGAGAATCCGCCTGCCGATGCAGGGGATACGGGTTCGTGCCCCAGTCTGGGAAGATCCCACATGCCGCGGAGCGGCTGGGCCCGTGAGCCATGGCCACTGAGCCTGCGCGTCTGGAGCCTGTGCTCCGCAACGAGAGAGGCCACAACAGTGAGAAGCCCGCATACCGAAAAAAAAAAAAAAAAGTCAAGAAATCACAAGAGAAATTGGAAATATTTTGAACAGAATGAAAATGAAAACCCATATATCAACATTTGTGGGACACAGCTATAGCAGTGCTTTAAGGGAAATTTATAGCATTAAATGCTTCTGTGAGGAAAAAAGAAAGGTCTAAAATCAGTGCTCTACATTTCCACTTAAGAAACTAGAAAAAGAAGGGCAAGTTAAACCCAAAATAAGCAGAAGAAAGGAAATAAGATGAGAAATCAATGAAATAAGTAGGAAATGGGCAAAGAATAGAGAAAATCAAACTTAAAACTTGGTTTGTGAAAAGATCAGAAATGAAGCACTTAGAAGAAGCTATTGACCCATAGGTTTCATTGGTGTTTCTGTCTTGGCTGAGCATTAAAGTCCCCTGGGGGAACGTAAAAAAGCTCTGATCCTGGGCTGTACTTCTGACCAATTACATTAGACCTCTGGAAGTGGAACCTACGTATCTGTATATATTAAAGGTTCCAAGTGATTCCAGTGTGCAGCCAAGTTTGAGAGCCACGGCTGAGAGATCAAGCAAGGCCCTACCCTATCATACACTTGTCAGTATCCATCTTGGGCTGGTCAGAGTCTCTGGATTAGAAACCTCTAATCTCTTGCATGGATTATATGTGTCTGGCTGCTGGTGTTCTAAGAGTGAAGCAGGAGAAGGAGGCTGGGATCTCTCCCATTTCATCTGCAGACCTTCACCCAATTTCAATATGGTGTCTCAGCCCTACTTGGGTCCCCTAAGCCAGGTCCTCTCTGATTCAGTTTCAGGAGTCAATCTTGAGTTTCCTGCCAAGTTGCAGAGAGGCCGTCATCTGGCTGTGCTGGGTGAGGAAGGGAATCTAGGAGCCTCACTGGTCCCGTGTATTCAATCTTCCAGTTTCAGCCCTATTCTTCACCCCTGCTTTCAGATTCCTAAGGCTTTTCAGGGTTCTGAGCAAATGAACTTCTTTCTTGCTGGCTTCCCCCACTGCCGGCTTTGGTTTCTGTTTTCTTTTGTCTGATAAGTCAGTTAACATACTCCAGCTCCCCCAAACTTTTTTCTTTTGATTTGTCTTGTCTCAGTTATCTCCATTTCCATTCTCTTGAATGGCAATCAAGAGATTTATGGCTCTCATTTATGGCTTTTTTTCCTCCTTTACTATTATTTTAGTGGGATTTCAGAAGACAGTGGAGATAAAACCAAGTGTGGAATCTGCAAAGTTTAACCAGAAATTTTCCAGAGTCTTTTTTAAAAATCAGAGTACATAATTATGGTAATCACTTCCAATCAATTACCTTCACAGGAGTGTAGAATGTGAGCTGTGTGGCCCCTGGGATTTAGGAGTACTAGCACGGAGTATGATAACGGTTCTCCTGCTCAGAGTTCACAATGTATAATTTATCTTAAGCCTCTACATAACATGAAATTGGATCACAGAACTCAGATTTGACTGGTGACCGTGTGCTGGTAAATGTTAACAACACCGGCACTCCAAAAAAAAAACCTGATCTGTAGCCTTTGCTCAAATACTCCCACCATGACAGTCAAGCCATCCCTGTCATCAAGGAAAAGTTGGGAGAGGATGAACAATAGCAGACCACTACATTCTATTTCCATGTAGAGAATTTCCTCAAGAGCATATAGATAATAGTAAATGTAAAAAGAAATTAGGATGTAATGAGTTCCAAGTGTTTATTACATTTGTTTTTAATATAATTTATTTAATTGTGTTTACATAATTCCATTTCTAATCATGGCTGTTTAACAACCGGCTTGCAAAACTCCACCTCTCACAGGCTGGAACAAGTTTGGGGCCAAGGGGTTAAGGAAGGCTTTCCTGAGGAGGTGACATTGAACCTGAAGGATGAATTGGAGTTAGCAAAATTAGCTATACGGAAGGGATGAGGATACCCGCTCCAGGCAGGAACATTAGCATGTAAGAAAGTCCTGGGACTAAAGAGGGCCTGTCATACTTGAGAAACAGAAGGCAAAGAAAGTGAGGAAAAATGTGGAAAAATGAGATTAAAGAGAAAGACAGGGACCCAATGATGCAGAACCTTGTAGCCCATGGAGAGGATTTTGGACTTTATCCTAAGTGCAATGGGAAATTATTGAAGGTTTAAGCAGGGGAGTGAAAATCAGATTTAAGTGTTTAAAATATTATTCTTCTCTGGGCATGGGTTAAAGGACTCAAGAGTGGATGAAAGACACGAAAAGCACAAGGAACAAAAGAAAAACATAGATCAATTGGTCTTCATCAAAATTAACAACTTTTGTCCATCAAAGGACGCTACCAAGAGAGTGAAGAGACAACTCACAGAAAGGAGAAAATATTCAAAAGTCATATATCTGATAAGGGCCCAGTATCCAGAATATATAAAGGACTCTCACAGCTCATCAACAAGAAACCAAACAAGCCAATGAAAAATTGGGCAAATGGCTTGAATAGACATTTCCCCAAGAAGGTATACAAGTGGCCAACAAGCACTTGAAAAGATGCTCAATGTCATTAGTCACCAGGAAAATATAAATCGAAACTAAAGTGAGATAACACTTCACAATCATTAGGATGGCTATAATTAAAACAAAACAGAAAATAACATGTGTGATGAGGATGTGGAGAAATTGGAACCCTCCAGTTTCTGGTGGGAATGTAAAATTATACAGCCACTATTAAAAAAATTTTGGCAGTTCCTCAGTAAGTTAAACATAGATTACCACATGAGCCAGCAATTCTACTCTTAGGAATATATACCGCCCAAAATTGAAAACAGGTGTTATAACACTTGTACATAAGTGTTCATAGCAGCACTATTCACAGTAGCCAAAGGTAGAAACAATCCAAATGTCCCTCAACTGATGAACGGTCAAACAAAATGTGGTATATGTACACACTTGAATTTATTTGGCCATGAAAAGGAATACAGTACTGATACATGCTGCAACATGGATGGCCCTTGAAAACATTAAGCTGAGTGAAAGAAGCCAGATACAAAAAGCCATATATTGTATGATTTCATTTATATGAAATATCCAGAATAGACAAATTCATAGAGACCATAGATAAGTGGTTGCCAGGAGCCAAGGGTAGGGGAGAAAAAGAATTGTTGCCTAATGAGCCTGGGGTTTCTTTAGGGATGGGGGTGATGAAAACTTTCTAGAACTAGATAATGATGATGCTTGCACAACTCTGTGAATGTGCTAAATGTCACTGAACTTACACTTTAAAATGGTTAAAATGGTAAATTTTATGTGTACTTTGTCACAATGAGAAAAACAATTGAAAGCAAGGACCCCGTTAGAAAAATGTCTGGTTGGGGGAATTCCCTGGCTGTCCAGTGGTTAGGACTTGGCGCTTTCACTGCCAGGGGGCCCAGGTTCAATCTTTGGTTGGGGAACTAGGATCCCGCAAAAAAAAAAAAGAAAATGTTTGGTTGGTAGAATTATGGGGACTTGGGCTTGAGGGGAGTGAGTCAAGGATAACGTCCAGGTTTTTGACAATCGTAACAGCAGGAGTGGTGATGCCATTTACCAAAATAGGAAATCCTAAAGGTCAAAATGGAAAGACCCCGAGTTCCCCTTTGGGCACGTTGAGATTGAGATGCCTGTGAAACATCTTAGCAGAATTTCAGAAAGGCACTTGGCTACCTGGTATGTCTCCCTTCTGCTTGTTACCTGTATCTCCAGGTAGCTGCTGTGCCTCCAGCCTTCATGTCCATGTGTCATAAAAGCAGGTGTGGAGGATAGGGAGAAAAGCTTTCCCAGAAACTCCCAGCTCAGGTCTCGTTAGTCAAATGAGGGTCACATGGATACCCTTTGCTGCAAGGGAATGTGAAGAGTAATTTTGCTGGGCACATTGCCATGCCTTAACAAAACGGCGATTCTATTTATGAGGAAGAAACTGGAATGGGTGTCAAGTGGGCAAATATCAGTGTTCACTCTACGGTGTAATTAATGTCATGAGCAATTCCAGGAGGAGTTGGACAGGAAGGCTGGGAAATAATACCAGGTGGAGATTCAATATCCTCTGAACTGGTCATGGAGGCTGAGTGATTGCAATTCCTTTCATCTTTCCTCAGAGTTCATTTATAATTTTCAAAATTTAATCATTCTAATAACTTTTCCCCAAGTCACTATACCTCTCCAACATCTCCTGTGAGCCCAGACTTCAAGTCACTTTTCTGGTAAAGGAAGAATAGTGAGTAGAAATCATCCTCCCTCCCCTGGGAAGTTCTATGCAATACGGGCATTGGTGCTATGCTCTAGAGAAATAAACTCAACCACACAGATAGTTAGGCTAAGGTTCCTAACTTTTGTTTGAGGCATAGGATATTGATAGCACGTGGAGCCAGGAAGGTTCTCAGTCACCCATGATCTGGTGAAATACTCATGTTCCTCTTCTACCTCAGTTAGAATTTTCATTGTTTGGCCTTTGCTCAAAGATGGGAACATCTAAGGAATAAAATAAACTTTCCACTCTTCATGAGTAAGCCTCATCTAAAACAAATTTAGTTTTAAGTTACAAAAAAAAAGCCATGCCATTTAAAAAATGTCAACTAACACAAAATGACTGAATTTTTACACTTCACTTTTAACATGTGAGTACCCTTGGAAACCTCAGAACTGGAATGTCTGATGCTATTCCAGCCAGGCGAGCTCAGAGGGGCAGTTAGCCGAGGCAGACGCTGACTCCTGGAAGTGAGTCTGCACTTGAGAATTACTGTTGGGGCAAGCGATGTCATTTTCCTTTACTTGCTTCAAGAGACCTGTGTTTAATTAATGTTTGCTCTGTGACTCTAGGAGAAAATATCACCTTTCTCTCCTGTTCCACAAGGCTCTGTTGCCTCATTTATAAAACATACAACCGTTCCTTTAGGTAATTCCACTTGTAAGCATTAAATTCCACTCTTTTTTTTTTTCCTCTTTGTGGTTTTAAGGAAACAAAATTTAGAAAGTAAAAAATTGAAATGGCAGACCACAGTATGGCATCCTGGAAGGAGCCCCAATTTGGGACTCAGAATACTGTGGTTTTTGTCATGGATCTCCTAACAGATCTGAGCAAGTCCTTCTATGTTTCTGGGTTTCTAATTCCTTTAGCCGAAAAAAAAAGGGGGCTGGTTGTTGGCTAATTATTGGCTAATCCCCAAAGTCCTTCAAGCTTTAATATGCTGTGATTTTTATGATGTAAGCCTAGGTGTTGGGTAGATATAGTAGTAAATTTTGCTTCCAGCTTCAAATACAGGAAAAATTACTTATTTGGGGTTAATTATTTAGATTTTTTTCATAATCAATGATTTGGAGATAAGCGACCATTGACTAAATGGCTTATCAACATCAGGAATAGCATCTTTTTTTTCCCCAGCTTTCTAGAGGTATAATTGACATAGAGTCCACATAATTTAAATGTACAATATGATGAATTTTGACATTTGTATATATCCATGAAACCATCACAACTCTCAAGATAGTGAACATGTCCATCACCTTCAAAAGTTTCCTCCTTCCCCTGTATAATCCTTCCTTCCTGTCTCTCCCCACTCTCCTCAGGCAACCATTAATCTGCTTTCTGTCCATATAGATTAGTTTGTATTTTCTAGAATTTTATATAAATAGAATCAGCAGTATGTACTCTTTTCATCTGACTTCTTTCACTCAGCATAATTATTTTGAGATCCATCCATGTTGTAGCATTATATCAATAGTTCATTCCTTTTATTTCTGAGTAGTATTCCATTGTATGGATGCATCACAGATTGTTTATCCATTTACTTACTGAAGGGCATTTGGTATGGTGCCAGTTTTTGACTATTACAAATAAAGTTGCTCTGAATCTTTGTGTAAAAGTCTCTGTGTGAACATATATTTCTTTTTCTCTTGGGTAAATACCTAGAAATAGAATGGCTGGATCATATGGTAAGTAAATGTTTAAATTTTTTTTTTTTAAGGAAGTTGCCAAGCTGTTTCCAACATGGCTCCACCAGTTTACCTTCTCACCAGCACAGTATGAGAGTTCCAGTTCTTCATCCTTTAGCCAACACTTGGTATGGTCATTTTTTTTTTTAATCTTAGCCTTCCTAATAGCTGTATAGTGGTATCACACTGTGGTTTTAATTTGCATTTCCCTAACAGTGTTCTCTCTATGTGTTTATTTCCGTGTATTTTCTTGGTGAAGTGTCTGTCTAAAATGCTGCCCATTTCTTTATTGGATTTTTGTTTTCTTTTTATCAAGTTTTGAAAGTTCTTTCTCTATTCTGGAAACAAGTTTTTTATCAGATATGTGATTTGCAAATATCTTCTCCCAGTATGTGGCTTACCTATTCATTCTCTTGACTGTGTTGTTCAAAAAGCAGACATTTTTTATTTTGATAAGATTCAATTTATAAATTATTTCTTTTATGAATTATGCTTTTAGTGTCGTATCTAGAAATCTTTGTGTAACCCAATGTCACAAAGATTTTCTACACTTTCTTCTAGAAGTTTTTTTTTTTAATGTAGCTTTAGATTTTACATTTAGATCTATGATCTATTTTGAGTTAATTTTGTATATAGTATGAGGTATGGCTCAGACTCCACTTTTTTTTTCATTTTGTATATGGATATTCAATTATTCCAGCATAATTTATTTGTTTGTTTAATGTTTTTTATTGTGGTAGAAGTCACATAATATAAAACATACTATTTTAACCATATTTAACTGTGCAGTTCAGTGGCACTGAAGTACATTCACATTGTTATGCAACTCTCACCATCATCCATCTCCTGAATTTTTCACCTTCCTAAACTGAAACTCTGCCCCCATTAAACACTAACTCCCCATTCCCCCTCCTCACCTCCTTCCACCACCGGGCCCCCGGCATCTACCAATGTACTTTCTGACTTTATGAATTTGACTATTCTATGTACCTCATATAAGTGGAATCAAACAGTATTTGTCTGTACCTACTGTATATTGGAATGCATTTTTTTTTGGAATGCATTTTTTTTTTTTTTTTTGTGGTACGCGGGCCTCTCATTGTTGTGGCCTCTCCCGTTGCGGAGCACAGGCTCACCCGTGTTCCCTGCATCGGCAGGCGGACTCCCAACCACTGCGCCACCAGGGAAGCCCTGGAATGCATTTTTAAGGTTAACTTAATACATGTCCTACAACCAGATTGTACTTTCTTTTTTTTTTTTTTTTTTTTTGCCCTGTGCTATACAGTAGGTTCTCATTAGTTATCTATTTTATACATAGTAGTGTATATATGTCAATCCCAATCTCCCAATTTATCCCACCCCCCGTTTCCCCCCTTGGTGTCCATATGTTTGTTGTACATCTGTGTCTCTATTTCTGCTTTGCAAATAGGTTCATCTGTACTATTTTTCTAGATTCCACATATATGTGTTAATATACAATATTTGTTTTGCTCTTTCTGACTTGCTTCACTCTGTATGACTGTCTCTAGATCCATCCACGTCTCTGCAAATGGCACAATTTTGTTCCTTTTTATGGCTGAGTAATATTCCATTGTATATATGTACCACATCTTTTTTATCCATTCCTCTGTTGATAGACATTTAGGTTTCTTCCATGTCTGGGTTATTGTAAATAGTGCTGCAATGAACATTGGGGTGCATGTATCTTCTGGAATTATGGTTTTCTCCAGGTATATGCCTAGGAGTCTGCATTATTTGTTGGAAAGATTATCCTTCTATAGTGAACTGCTTTTGCAATTTTGTGAAAAATAAGTTGTCAATATATGTGTGGACTTATTTCTGGTATCTCTATCCAATTTCATTCATCTCTTTATCTGTGTCAGTATCATCCTGTCTTTCTATAATTTATTGATTTTTTTGGCCACACTGCACAGCATGTGGGATCTTAGTTCCCCAATCAGGGATCGAACCCACGCCCCCTGCAGTGGAAGCACAGAGTGTTAACCACTGGACCACCAGGGAAGTCCAGTATCACCCTGTCTTGATTATTGTAGTTTTGATATTTTTATTGTAGTTTCAATGTCTTGAAATCAGATTTAATTCCAACAATTTTTTTTCAAAGACAGTTGGCTAGTTTTGGTCCTTTGCAGTACAATATGAATTTTAGAATCAGTTTGTCAATTTCTACAAAAAAGCTTCCTGGATTTTGGTTGAGATTCATGAAATCCACAGATTGGGGAGGAATGGCATTGTAACAGACCCATAAACACAGTTGATCCATCCATTTATTTGTGTCTTAAATTTTCTTTCAGTAATGTTTGCAGTGTACAGATGTTGAACATTTTTGTTAGATTAATCTTTATGTTGTAAATTTTGTGCTATTGTAATTGGTATTATTTTTTAAATTTTCAATATCTGGTTGTCCATTGCTAGTATATAGAAATACAGCCGGGCTTCCCCGGTGGTGCAGTGGTCGAGAGTCCGCCTGCCGATGCAGGGGACGCGGGTTCGTGCCCCGGTCCGGGAAGATCCCACATGCCGCAGAGCGGCTGGGCCCGTGAGCCATGGCCACTGAGCCTGCGCCTCCGGAGCCTGTGCTCCGCAACGGGAGAGGCCACAACAGTGAGAGGCCTGCATACCGCAAAAAAAAAAAAAAAAAAAAAAAAAAGAAATACAGCCGACTTTTATAGGTTGTGCATGTATCTTTCAACCTTGCCAAACTCACTTACTCATTTTAGAAGCTTTTTTGTAGATTACACTGGGTTTTCTACAGATCATGTTGTATGTAAATAGAGAGTTTTATTTCTTTCTTTCCAATCGGGATGCTTTTTATTTCTTTTCTGTTTGATTTGTTTGTTTTTGCCTGATTGCACTGCCCTCAAGGGCAATGTTGAATAGAAGTGTTGAGAGTCGTCTTCTTTGTCCTGTTACTGATCTTAGGAAGAAAGCATTCAGTCTTTCATCAAGTATGATGTTAGCTGTACATTTTTGTAAATGTCTTTTATCAGGTTAAGGAAAATTCCTTCTATTCCTAGTTTGCTGAGAGTTTATATCAGGAATGGATGCTGAATATTGTTAAATGTTTTCTTCATTTATTGAGGTGATCATATAAAGTTGTTTGGTTTTTTGTTTGTTTATATGGTGAATTACATTGACAGATTTTTCAAATGTTAAACCAATCTTGCATTTCTAATGTCTGTTTAGAATTTTTGCATCTATATTCAGGGGGGATATTAGACTTCAGTTTTCTTTTCTTGTAATGTCTTTATCTGGTTTTAGTCTCAGGGTAATGTGGCCTCATAAACGGAGTTAGGAAGTATTTTCCTCATCTTCAATTTTGGGGGGAGAGTTTCTGTAGGATTAGTTTTCTTAGAGTTATAGTAACATTATCTAGGATTAATATTCCTTAAATGTTTGGTAGAATTTATGAGCAATGCCGTGTGGACCATGTTTAACTATAAATTCAATTTCTTGATATAGAGCTATTCAGGTTATCTATTTCTTTTTTTTTTTTAATAAATTTATTTACTTATTTTTGGCTGAGTTGGGTCTTTGCTGCTGCGTGCGGGCTTTAGTTGCGGCAAGCAGGGGCTACTCTTTGTGGTGGTGCACGGGCTTCTCATTGCGGTGGCTTCTCTTGTTGCGGAGCATGAGCTTTATGCATGCAGGCTTCAGTAGGTGTGGCTCGTGGGCTCTAGAGCACAGGCTCAGTAGTTGTGGCACACGG
>NC_041221.1:76194280-76208637 GCF_002837175.3 Physeter macrocephalus | reverse complement strand
CCATGGCTCACGGGCCCAGCCGCTCCGCGGCATGTGGGATCTTCCCGGACCAGGGCACGAACCCATGTCCCCTGCATCGGCAGGCAGACTCTCAACCGCTGCGCCACCAGGGAAGCCCTCTATTTCTTTTTGAGTGAGATTTTCTGTGGGTCTTTCAAAGAATTTTTCTATTTCATCTAAGATATCAAGCTTACTCCATAAAATTATTCATAATATTCCACTATTATCATTTTAATATCTGTAGAATCTGTGGTGATAGTACTTTTATTATTCCTGACATTGATAATTTTTGTCTTCTTTCTTTTCTCCTATTAACATTTTTCAGTTACATATATTGATCTGCCCCGAGGACTGGCTTTTGGTTTCATTGATCTCTTTTTTCTGTGTTCTATTTAATTGATTTCTGCTCTTATGTTTATTATTTCCTTTCTGCTGCTTATTTGGGGTCTCACTGGCTCTTTTTCTAGGTTTTGTTTTTTTTTTTTTGAGATGGGAGCTTAGAACACTGATTTGAGATCATTTATTTTAAAATCTTTCTTCTTTGCTAATATAGATACTTAGTGATATGACTTTCCCCCTAAGTACTGTTTTAGTGGCATCCCATAAAATTTGATGTGTTGTTTTCTTTTTTTCTTCAATTCAAACTACTTTCTAATTTTCCTTTTGAGTTATTTGATAATAGTTATTTAGAGAAGTGTTTAATTTCCAAATATTTAGGGATTTTCCACAGATCTTTCTGATATTAATTTCTAATTTACTTCCATGTGGTCAGGCAACATACCATAATCCATTTGGTTTTTCTGCCCAGACTTAGGTAATTTTCTTACATGCACGTGTTGATCAGTATTTGGCTGAAACTCAAGGAGAACCCTCTGCAGATCTCTGGATTTCTCTCTTTGTATATCTCTCTCTTCTCTGGTACCCTGTCCTGCAAACCTCGCTGCCATTCCTCAGGTTCTTCCTCTATCATTTCAATTCAGGAAGTCCACTGGGCTTTGCCTGGATTCCTGCTCCCTGTTCCACAGCCTAGAAACTCTTGTCAAGGCAGGAATCTGGGGCAATCATAGGGCTCACATTTTTTCCCCAGTCTCTTATGTACCACTCTTTTTCATTGCCTGATGTCCCAGTGTCTTGAAATTTGTCATTTCATATATTTTGTCCTCTTTTATGTTCATTTCAGGTAGAAGGGTAAACCTGATCCCTATTATTCCATCTTAGCCAGAAGCAGAAGTTTGGGGGTGGGGGGAAAGCTAGCTAGCATCTTAGTCTTTTTCTTGGAACTTCCCTCCTGCTTGGAGCCTGATGATCACAAAATGACTACTATATCACTAAGCATTATCTTTACATTTAAGGCAGGATTTAGTGCCAACCATGCTTGTCCCTTTCATTACAAATACAAATATTTTCCCAAAAGTTCCCTAGCAAACTTATCCTTATACCTTATTGGTCATAATGAGACCATCCTTATCTGTGAGTCTGAGAAAGCAGGAAACAATGTTGTCATGATTGGCTTAAGCTAGGTATGATTTATCACTAGACATATTGCCACCCCTAAAGAATTGCAGAAGGAAGGAAAGAGGAACATAGGATATTGGATAGATAACTAGCAGGTTCTGGCACTGAGGCAACTACCAGTGTCTTTTACAGAAAGTAAAATCAGCATCATTGCCTTGCACATAATCCACAGAGACTTTTCTGACAGCTGCTTTCCAACCTCTCTATAGCTGATAAAAAGGTCCTGTGTCCTGAGGACCAGGGATAACATTCTAGTGCTCTCTGAGGGCTACTTCTTACCTTCAAGAAGGACTTTGAAGCTCTAAAACATCAAACCAAAGAGAAATTATCAATTAAGCTGCTACTTGTTCAAGCCTCTGTGGTGAGATTTTCTGTTACTTGCTTCTAAATAAGTTAAAATAGCAAGTAGACATACCATCCAAGTGATGCCTACTTCACTAACTTCAAAGGCGACCTCAGAAGATTTCTTACAGCCCATCTGAGGATCCATTGTTTTGTTTATCCTGTTTGGCTCGGCTCAGAGGTAATCAGGGAGAACGGAGAGCCAGTTAGTTCCTAGCATTCTTCCCAGCAGTCATGGTACAGGAGTGCCAAGTTCCAGACAAATTAATGAAGCAGTTCACAAGCCTGCAAGCCTGACTTTTGGGCCAAGGAGGCATCTTATTTGGCCAAGGAGACATCCTTCTGTGCGAATGCTTGCGCTTTCATGTTTGGGTCACTGGCAGAGCCTCCAGGCACTTAGATGTTAACCTTACAGAAAAAGAAAAAGCAATTATTATTATTTTTTAATTTATTTATTTATTTATTTATGGCTGTGTTGGGTCTTTGTTGCTGTGTGAGGGCTTTCTCTAGTTGCGGCGAGCAGGGGCTACTCTTCTTTGCATTGCACAGGTTTCTCACTGAGGTGGCTTCTCTTGTTGCAGAGCACGAGCTCTAGAGCACAGGCTCAGTAGTTGTGGCGCACGGGCTTAGTTGCTCCGTGACATGTGGGATCTTCCTGGACCAGGGCTCGAACCCATGTCCCCTGCATTGGCACGTGGATTCTTAACCACTGTGCCACCAGCGAAGCCCAAAAAAGCAATTATTTTTACACCAACATTTTAAGTCCTAAGACTGACTTACAGGTGTCAGGAAATAGGGAAAGTAGTTCTTATGTTTACCTAGTAAAGACAGACTTGACCTACTTTCCAACTGAGTCAAGTAAAGATACTTATTAAGTGAAGAGAGTCAAATAGTGTCTCTTTCCTGGATACCCAAACTAATTCTCCATGGAGCTTAAAACTGTTTATTGCATGAAACAGTTGCATGAGTTTTCAGCAGAATTTCCTGCTTAGGCCAGTCTGGCTGAGAAAGATTCTTGGGTCTGCAGTGTCCTAAGATTTGGGTGGTTAAGCATAAACTCTACAACTGAGCAGGGTCTGTGGAAGAAAGGCCTGGGAGGGGTATCTGGCTTGGAGAGGATTGGAGGAGAGAGGTCCAGCTTGGAGGATAGTACCCGGCTGGAGGAGGGGAAAGATGGGATCAGAGGAGAATTAACAGGTACTCCATTGAACATTACTTCTTATATTAGTAAGGATGAGCTAAGTTATGCTGCAGTGAGAAACAACCCCAAAATCTCAAAGGTTTTATGCAACAAAAGTTTATTTCTCTCTCATGCAAAGACCTTTGTGGGCCCAGGCAGATCTCTAGGGTGGTTGTCCTCTGCATGGTGACTGTGTTGTCCAGTCTGTTTCAATTTTTTGGACCTTCCATCTCAACTTACAGCCTTCTCCATGATTGCCTCAGTGGTGCAAGAAAGAGCCTGGAGAATCACACATGGGCGTTTCACTGTCTCAGCCTGGAAGTGATGTGCAACATTACGCTGGCCATCACAACGAGTCATGTGGCCCTGTCCAACTGCAAGGAATATAAAAACTGAGAAGTGCAGTCTTTTGTATGCCTGGAATACAAAAGGAATCAGATATTGGTAGATAGAGTGATGTCAAATAGACTACTCTAATTTGTAAAACTTCTTTTAGAGAAGAATTCTGTCCCAAGTTGTCCCCCAGTTTAGAATTTCTTTCCAGAAGGGGTTCAGGGTCAGCCTTATGGTTGGAAGAAGTTTTAAGGGACTTATTTTGAAACAGCATTTACAAAGCCAGAAACAACTATATAGATTGAACATTTATTTCAGGCAACTTTGGAGGATGCTGGTGGAGGCTGTGAGTGAGCAAAATCCCCCAAACCCACCACTTTCTCTCTCCCCTGCCTTGTCACTTAAGTGCCCGAGCTTCAAGTGCTTTAAGTATAATGCAGTGAGCATGTGTGCATTTGGTACCAGTCAAAACCCCCAAAGGGCAGGTCACCAATGGGCCCTCATGGGCAGGGAGGCCCAGGGAAGTGGTATAGGCACCCATGAGACGCTGGCTTCCACAACATGGCCCTTCAGTCTGTGCTTATACCTTGTCCCAACCTCTGTTTCCTGTAAACATCAGCAGTTCCACACCTTGCTATCCCAGTAATGTGTCTTCTCAGGAAAGACCACTGGAAAAGTGCAATCAATAGATGAGATTACTGCTGCAACTCTTGGAGCTCATCTCCTATTAGGAGTGGGTCTGTGTGTTTGTGCTGGAAAGAGCAGGAGAACAGAGAGTAGCATGCGGTTTTCTCAGCGGGACTGTGATGGTTAAGCACTCAACCCAGTCAATGAGCTGGGAGGAGGGCAGACAGGAAGACGTGCAGCCAGATGACTCACAGCCCCTCCACCTTGGGAGGCTCTTATCAGTCTAGGGAATCCAATCAAATCACAGAGGTGCCAGGGACAGTGAGAGTTTTATCATCTGAAACGGCCACATTGGCCCTCCCGGTGGTATCTCAGCCATTTTCTGACCCTGCCAGATATGATAACCAGATGTTGGTGTTGTGCTTTGTCCTCTCAAGGCTCAGCTGGCCTTGCACACAAAATTGTGATATATTATGGGTCTGCCTAAGGGAAATGAAGAGCAAATAAACTTGTCTTTTGTGTTCCTTTTGTGCTAGTCCCCAAATAAGCAGATCTTCCCTTCTCCTCTATGTTAACTCACCCAGGACAGCCCTCTCTGGTTATCATGCCCAGTCTTTGAAATTTCTCCTTAAGTGTTCCTCTCTTAGTGCTCACTTCAGCAGCACATGTACTAAAATTGGAACGATACAGATAAGATTAGCATGGCCCCTGCACAAGGATGACATGCAAATTCATGAAGTGTTCCATATTTTTTCAGTTAAGGAATACACAAAACAATTAGATGTAAAATATGGTATCAAAAACAGTAATCATGAGGGGAGGAGAATACAGATGCAGGGTATTTTAAAAGCATTTGAAATTAAGAGATCAGCAACTTAAAACAATCACATATATATAGATAGATAGATAGATAGGCTGCTATACAAAATCTCACAGTAATCACAAACTAAAAATCTATAGTAGATATACACACAAAAAAGAAAAAGGAATCCAGACACAACACTAAAGATAGTCATCAAATCACAGGAGAAGAGAATAAATCTTCCTACCTTAGTTTCATTCCCTTAGCTAAATCTCTATTATTCTGAAAACTATTCTTGCAAATGGATAATAATTAACAAGTTTTCTGCCTTATCAATTAATGAATTAATTATTAACTCAATTAATTTTAATTCTTTAAATATATTCATCCATCCATTTCTCTATGTTCCCCTTCTACTCAATAAAACATATGTAAAATATTCTGTTGGTGCCTTGGGGGATTTTGGAAAAAAGAGAGTGATAAACAGAGCTAGTAAAAGATATCCAGAGGTTTCTGGACAGGACGCCAACAGTGACCACTTTAGGAGGTGACATTTAAGCTGCCATTGGAGTGGCCATACTACCCAAAGCAACTACAGATTTAACGTGATCCCTATGAAATTACCCATGACATTTTTCAAAGAACTAGAACAAATAATCCTAAAATTTATATGGAACCACAAAAGACCCAGAATTGCCAAAGCAATAGTAAGGAAAAAGAACAAAGCTGGAGGCACAACCCTCACAGACTTCAGACAATACTACAAAGCTACAGTAGTCAAAACATCATGGTATTGGCACAAAAACAGACATATGGATCAATGGACCAGAATAGAGAGCCCAGAAATAAACCTACACACCAACAATTGATTAATCGTCAACAAAGGAGGGGAGAATATACAATAGAGAAAAGACAGTCTCTTCGGCAAGTGGTGGTGGGAAAGTTGGACAGCCGCATGTAAATCAATGAAGTTAGAACACACTCTCACACCACACACAAAAATAAACTCAAGATGGCTTAAAGACTTACAGATAAGACATGACACCGTAAAACTCCTAGAAGAGAATATAGGCAAAACATTCTCTGACATAAATCATACCAATGTTTTCTTAGGTCAGTTTCCCAAGGCGATAGAAATAAAAGCAAAAATAAGCAAATGGGACCTATGGTGCCATTGGAGGAACCACAAAAGACCCAGAATTGCCAAAGCAATAGTAAGGAAAAAGAACAAAGCTGGAGGCACAACCCTCACAGACTTCAGACAATACTACAAAGCTACAGTAGTCAAAACATCATGGTATTGGCACAAAAACAGACATATGGATCAATGGACCAGAATAGAGAGCCCAGAAATAAACCTACACACCAACAATTGATTAATCGTCAACAAAGGAGGGGAGAATATACAATAGAGAAAAGACAGTCTCTTCGGCAAGTGGTGGTGGGAAAGTTGGACAGCCGCATGTAAATCAATGAAGTTAGAACACACTCTCACACCACACACAAAAATAAACTCAAGATGGCTTAAAGACTTACAGATAAGACATGACACCGTAAAACTCCTAGAAGAGAATATAGGCAAAACATTCTCTGACATAAATCATACCAATGTTTTCTTAGGTCAGTTTCCCAAGGCGATAGAAATAAAAGCAAAAATAAGCAAATGGGACCTATGGTGCCATTGGAGTGATAAGAAAAAGCTGGTCATGCCAAATGCAGAGGAAGAGTGAGCTTGGTGAGTCAAGGGTCTGGGCAGAAGATCAGTGGGCCAGGACTGTAGGATGCGAAGGGTTATTTGGGGGAGATCTGATCGTGTGGAACTTTGTCAGCTGGGACAGGCATCCAGAAGACATTGGCTGTCTTAATCAGAAGCACATGGTTGAATATTCTGGTTTTTCTGATGTGGGCCTGTCTCTGGCCTACAGTTGCCTTCCATTTTTCGTGTGATACTAGTTTTTCCATTTAAGATAATGTGAAGTTTCCTTTTAAAGTAAATGTATTTAAGGAAACAGAGTAAAGACTTATAAAAATATTGAGTGAATAATATAGATACGGCTAAAACCATAAAGTTGGTACCTGAATGACTAAAGTTAGAGAAACACTGCCCTCGGGCAGAGCAAAATGGAACAATCTGTTTGCATCCCAATATGCTTAGGAGACCAGATGCCCAGTACTTTGCCGAGGATTTGAGAAGGCAGCCGCCTAGAGAAAGAGGCAGATGTGACTCTGCCTGATGTTGTTCTAAAAGCCCAAGTGTCCACATAAAGGTAGCACAGAATATCCCTCACCTCATGGGTCACCTAACTGATGGCCAGGAAGCACTGAGGCTCCTAGCACCTTTCACACACCATTCAGATGCCAGTCATGGCCTCTTTAGGGTGCTGTACTTTGCTTTACCTTTTAAGTTGCTCTTGATAATTATTTTAAACAGATTTCCCCAGCACAAAATAGGGAGGAGACTCACTGTGATTTCTTCTAAACCTTATACATTGTTAAAAAAAAAAAAGTCCTCACAAATATGGAAAGAAAATTCTGACAATTAAATATCCAGTGGCGCACAGAAATAAAACGACAAGAATTACATTACAAAGATACCAAGATTTCTTGATTTTAAGTTCTGTTTAAAAATCTGTATTTCTGCAAATATCTGCATTCCTGAAATCAGACTACAGTCTCACAATTGATGTTTTTAAAAAATCTTACCAGGATATCTAGAACCTTGACTTTTTTTTAATGCACCTTGAAATTATCATGTAAATTTAAATGAGGCAAGACTCTCCATCTCATTGTTAAAATGAGTTGTAAGCATTTATTTTGTCTATTATGTATGCAATAGAAAAGTGCTAATAATTCTTTTCTGACCTGACAGAACAGTCTTACAAGTATTTATACAGTTAAGGACACAGAGATGTTAATACAACACTAGTACCAAGGAAGTAAATGATCAAGTAAGACAACAAATCAGAATTGCAGGTTTCTTTGGGAGATTATTTTCCACAGTACACGCAAAATTTTCTGAAGACTTTAGCGTCTTGCAAAACTCTTTTATTCAAATTATACCGCCAAGGATGGCTGATTACAGCTATACATCTTCATATAAGCCTCTGTGTGCAGGAAAACCAGATAAATGTTCTTGTGAGGGTTCTCCATCTATTCCTTATCAGTATGATTCGTTAAACTGATCTGTGACAAAAATGACCCCCCTCTTCCTCTGAAGCTTAAGGGGGAGACACAACTCCATCTTTTTCTGAATCTCTTTTTGTTCATTATGAGGAGTTGCATTTTAAAGCCAGATTCTAGAATTTCATTAACTTTCAAAACACTAATCAGGCCTAAAGACCAAATCTATTAGGAAAAAGAAAAAATGGAGAAAGGGATGAAAAGAACTTTACCTAAAGACAATTAAATAAGAGCATATAGCATTAACTATTCACAGGACTAATAACAAAGTTGCAAAAGACCCCAAAACACAAGAACTGGTTCAATAAAGCAGAGTCAGTGTGCTGTAAAACAAAAGTAATTCAAAAGAATCTTCAGACTGGATGAGGAAAACATTTAAATTCAAACTTTGATTATGGTACCAAAGAAAAAAGTAGTGAATATATATATATATATATATGTATGTATATATGGCTATTAACATTTACTAAGAAAAAAAAGGAGTTCATTTAATATGTTTTTCTTTTTTCTCAAAAGCTGTTATGAAACCAGTGATGCATCTTCTATTGACACATCTCAGAATTGAGGGAACATGGTACTTCTGTCATCAATATGTGTTAACATACTGGTCCTGGCTCTAAAAATGTGTGGCCATTTCTCAAGTTAGACAAGGGAAAATAAATCAGTATGGCCTGGGGAAATTTTGCAGATAGAAATATTTACCAAAACCACTGAGCTAAATCACTGATTTTAATAAAATTATCTCAGGACAAGGCATACACTTTCTGATAATTAAAAACAAATGGTCTTCAAGTAAATTGGAGCACTGTGGAATCTTTGGGTCTAAAAGACCTGAGGAGGGTTCTCTTCCTAATTCCAGTATCGCTTCTATTAAGCCCCCGAGTATTGTAATAATGTCTACATAACTATTGGTTGCCTATAAGTTTCTTAACAGAATATATAGGGCAGGTTGTATCTCTGTTCAGAAAACATAATAAGGCCCAAATTCTCTATATCATTTATAATTCAGCTTGACTGTGAATCACAGAGACCTAAAATAACAACAATTTAAAGAAGGCAGACATAAAATTTCCATGTTATTCTGGCAGCTGGACTACATAAATTCCTCAGAGACCCAGGATCCTTCCATTTTTTCCTTATAACCCAAGTTGGTGGATAGAGCTCCAGCCATCACATCTGCATTCCAGGTAGCAGGATGGAAGACAGGCAAAGAAGAGAGGAGCAAAGGGCACATGGTAGCTTTTGCTTAAAGAACATTCCCCAAAGCTGCCAAAAGGTATTTCAACATATGTTGACCAGGCTTTAGTCACATGGTTATGCTGAGCTTCAAGGGACTAAGAGAAATATTTTTATTCTGGGGGGCTAGAGCACAGTTAAAAATGGGAACTCTATTAATATGGAAGAAGGGAAGAATGAATAGTGAGGGGGAAACAGTATTCTCTGCAAACCTCTTGGCCAACTCTATTAAAACTGGTGTGTTTTTTTGGTAATTGAAAAAGTTAAAGCAGGGAATCACAAAAAAGACACTTACACATTAATGATATTTACTGTAAATGTTTCTTACAAATTCTACCATATCAAGTATGTCCATTCATCACTTTCTTTAACTACGAGGCCGCTGATGATAGTCAGTCTTGCATTTTTCTGAGTAGCTGTCACTTTGGCTTCTTGAAAAAGAAGCAGAGAGCTTCCAGGTTGGTGAGTACATGGAGATTCAGGGAGAGTGGTGAGCTTGGAGAGGGCATGGAAGCCCCACGCCCTTTCCCCGTACTTTGTCCTGTGCATCTCCTCCATCTGGCTGTTCCTGAGTTATATTCTTTTATTAAAAACCTGCAATCCAGTCTTTTATAATTGATTCATGTAGCTGGAAAAAACACCACAAACATCTTCAGTACCTCTGGTTGCATAAGAGCAGAAGATGACATCTCAAATATGGCTGAGGGGTTTAAGTCTCATTTCATTTATCTGATTGGAAAACTGTGCTGTAAGAAGATAGCTAGGACAAGGTAAATGCGCCGGATGACAGTTCCTTGATCCTGAACAGCTGCAGCGTCAGTGACAGTAACCCCTTTCTGACCCAGTGGGTGGTACATGGCATCAGAAACCCTACAGGAGACAATAGCCAGAAGTATCTCCCTACTTTTAATAAAATGGGTTTTGAGGTTGAAAGAAGGGCGACAAGCTGATTCTGAAATCTACTAGTGATGCACCTTAGTTGTGAATGAACCCTCCATCCAAATATCTGAATTTTTGGATCTGTTTCATGGATTTTTCATCCATAATCTGTGAAATTACAAGTGTTTGAAGATTGATAAATACAGATTAAGGAATATATGACTCTTTTAGGTAATAGAGTTAAATGCTTATAAGCTAAAAAGTGAAAGTACAGGGGTATTCTCTTGTTTCTTTGCTTTCAAAGTGTAACTGTCTGGTTTGCCTTCAACTTCATGGGTACAAAGCATGTTTAAGTAATATATTGTACTTACTGTGGCAGCAAATAACAAATTCTTCTCTTTGGGGGAAGAAAAGCGAAAGAGAGAGAAGCAGGAACTTAAAGACCTTGAACACTCTAAGGACATGATCCTATAGATTTCTATAATACTCCCAATCTATAGTTGTCTAATCCACACCTAATTCTACAGGATCTTTTTAATGATTTGGGTTTTGGATTCGGGGTTTGGCGGTTTGGCTTTGTTTTCTGTCTTTCCTAACTACTTAAATTAGCTTTCATAGAAACAATTCCCTTTTATGCTCACATTTTCCCCATTTAAGTGTTGTCTAAGGACAATGTCAAAATGGAACATTTGCATTTTCTTAATTTTGGCTGAGGCCCTGAAACTGAGAACAAAGGGTATTAAGTATCCACACATTTTAAAGCGAGGACCCAGATCATTCTTGGAGGATATGCCAAGCTGTGGCCAAACATTTCCACCATAACTTAGCTCAACCCCAGCTTCCAGGCTGCACAAGAGAAAGGTAGAGCTATTGAAGAAGGTTGATAGAAGGAATTTCTTTGAAGTTGGGATTGGGGACATCTTCAAAGTGAACTTCTAGAAGAGCATAATGTGGCTCCTTGGAGCTGAAGGTCACCAAGACGGGAAACTGGCGTCCTGCCTGGAAAAGTTTAAAGGCAAGAAGATGCCCTTGGCTGCAGAAGAGGGAGGTAGTGGTACAGTGAGCACAACTGTACTTCCAACATCCTGTGCTTCCACCAGCGTCAGGCAAGTATGTTTCCCAGTTGCCAGAGTGGACATCACCGAAGGACACAGAACTCGACCACCTTGAAAGGGCCTCGCCCAAGACATCTGCCCACCAGAGCAATGTACTCATCAGAAGTTGGGAGCTGAGTGGAGAGTCATAAATGGCCAACTAGGGAAGCATTTGCCTGTGCCAAGGGATGGGGAAGTGGGAGGTCTAGGCGGTGCTGGTGATGGTGGAACCCACAGAAGTGCCACGGAGAGAAAGAGCAAACCGCTGGGCATCTCCCACTCAGGGGCACTGGTACCAGATTATAGTCACTGGTCACACACATTCCTTTCTCTTTCTCTGCCTAGTTTTAGCCCTGTATATCCAGACACAGCACAGTGAGTGGGGAAGCAGGCACGGAAGAGTAGATGGAGGAATAGTAAGAAGCCGGCCATGCCCCTGATGGGATTCTGAGCCTCAGTCAGGCCCACGCTGGAGGACGAGGTGAAGCTTTGATATTAACCTAGCCTGCACTTTTGTATAAAAAGTCAGGTTATTTATTAAGGTCTGAAAGTGAGTAGAAACGTTATGGTATCTGTTGGAGAGACCATCCAATGGCAGGGAAAAAAATTCAGTACTGCATATTTGAGAAAGAAAAAGTTGGTTTGGGGGTTTTTTTTTCTTCAGTTTGCACACTCTGAATTCTTATTCAGTACATTGGGTACATATTTAATGAAGTTACATAATTTTAATACTTAGTGCAAACAGGCACAAGCAGTTTTGGAAACAGTTACAACTGACTGTTGGTAAGCATACAATTAAATTAGTGGCAGGGGAAGACCTCAAGTGCTGTGGAGAGAGGCCAGGATATTCAGAGGGAATTGTTTTACAGAGGAAATCCTGAGTGGTGAGTGGCTTATGTGGAGGGTGTGAACTTTACCATCCCCTCTTTTGAACACCTGATTTTTCTTTTCTTCTTTAATTGAAGTACAGTTGCTATACAATATTATTAAGTTACAGGTGTAAAATAAAGTGATTCACAATTTTTAAACGTTATACTCCATTTATAGTTATTATAAAATATTGGCTATTTTCTCTATGTTGCACAGTATTTCCTTGTAGCGTAGTTTATACCCAATAGTTTGCACCTCTTAATCCCTTACCCCTATATTTCTCCTCCCCACGTCCCTCTCCCCACTGGTAACCACTAGTTTGTACTCTTTTTATTATACTCACTAATTTGTATTTTTTAGATTCCACAAATAAGTGCTATCATACAGTATTTGTCATTCTCTGACTTATTTCACTTAGCATAATGCCCTCCAAGTCCATCCATGTTGCTGCAAATGGCAAAATTTTATTATTTTTTTATGGCTGAGTAACATTTACATATATATACTTATATCACATTTATATATATATATATATATATATATATATATACCCCACATCTTCTTTATCCATTCATCTGTTGACAGACCCTTAGGTTGCTTCCATATCTTGCCTATTGTAAATGACGCTGCTATGAACATTGGGGTGCATGTATCTTTTTGAATTAGTGTTGGTTTTTTTTCAGATATATACCCAGGAGTGGAATTGCTGGGTCATATGGTAGTTTTATTTTTAGTTTTTTGAGGGACCTCCATACTGTTTTCCACAGTGGTTACACCAATTTACATTCCTACCAGCAGTGTACGAGGGTTCCCTTTTCTCCACATCCTCACCAGCATTTGTTATTTGTGGGGTTTTTTTGGTTTTGTTTTGTTTTTTTTGTTTTGTTTTTTTTTTGCGGTACGCGGACCTCTCACTGTTGTGGCCTCTCCCGTTGTGGAGCACAGGCTCCGGACGCGCAGGCTCAGCGGCCATGGCCCACGGGCCCAGCTGCTCCGCGGCACCTGGGATCTTCCCGGACCGGGGCCCAAACCCGTGTCCCCTGCATCGGCAGGCAGACTCTCAACCACTGCGCCACCAGGGAAGCCCTGTGTTCTTTTTCATGATAGCCATTCTGACAGGGAACACTTCCTTTTTAGAGGCAAGCCCACTTAGAGGTAATACATGAAAAAAAAAAAATAGTCAAACTTAAAGTAATGGTACCTCCACGCAATGAAATATTAACACTTCAAAAAGGACTTAAGAGATCATTTCAATTATTAGTCAACTGAGTAATAAGGGCATAACTCTCATTTATCCTCTTTTATGTGTTTGAAATTTTCCATGATAGAAAGATTTTTTTTTAAACAAGTTGTCTGTTATAAAAGTTATTAGCTCCTCTTGGGCCACTCACTCCTTTGAGAATTTGGTGAAAGTTCAGAGCCCTTTCCATAGAAAATTTAGATAGGCCATTCATGAATATCTTGCATACCACATACAAGAATCCCTGGATTCTAGTCCTTCCTCTTTAATTTACAAATGAGGAAACCAAGTTCCAGGAGGTGAGAGGATTTGCCAGAGGTGATGGAAGGAGTCCGTGATGGGAGAGCTGCTGTCTGCTTCTCCTGCAGCACATTCACCAATCCTTCAACCAGAAAGGTGGGCAAATCCCAGAAGGGAACACAGTGCCATTGTGAGCATCCGCTAAAGGGGCTGCGAGGCGTTTTATATATCTCTTCTTCCTGACCCCCTTATTTCTTTTTTTTTTTTTCACACACACTGTATTTTATTTTTACAAGAGATAAATAAACTGATACGAAGCATTGTAAACGGATGGCCACAACAAAAGCAGCAATGATTGCAATTACCAAACACGAAACACACTCATACTATGTCATAATATTGACATTCAGTCCAGTAATCCTCCACTGTAACAGCTCCTTTACTTTGCAGTGAAAATTGATTTGTATATTTTTTTGCCTCTGAGTCCTTGTGGGATTTATTTTTTTTTCATTCAAACAGAAAGTCACAAAAATTATAATCATCCTCATCAGTTCACTCAGTCCCATGTAATTAATTTTTTTTCATCTTGATCTTCTGTTAGCACTTTTATGAATTCATCAGTTTTCCATTAGAATTCTGAAAATGCTTATTCATTCAGTTCAGCAGTATAGTCAATTACCAGAAACCGGTACTTGTCAGAGTCTTTTCCATGAATTCCTTGAGGATGAAACCCTTTTATAGGAACATTTTTGCAAAAACATCAGAGTACACCCAGAACTGTCTGTAAATGACAAAAGACTTAAAAATGACCACGGTTAA
>NC_041221.1:76166134-76185092 GCF_002837175.3 Physeter macrocephalus | reverse complement strand
CTTTTTATGGCTGAGTAATATTCCATTGTATATATGTGCCACATCTTCTTTATCCATTCATCTGTTGATGGACACTTAGGTTGCTTCCATGTCCTGGCTATTGTAAATAGAGCTGCAATGAACATTTTGGTACATGACTCTTTTTGAATTATGGTTTTCTCAGGGTATATGCCCAGTAGTGGGATTGCTGGGTCATATGGTAGTTCTGTTTTTAGTTTCTTAAGGAACGTCCATACTGTTCTCCATAGTGGCTGTATCAATTTACATTCCCTCCAACAGTGCAAGAGGGTTCCCTTTTCTCCACACCCTCTCCAGCATTTGTTGTTTGTAGATTTTCTGATGATGGCCATTCTGACCGGTGTGAGGTGATACCTCATTGTAGTTTTGATTTGCATTTCTCTAATAATTAGTGATGTTGAGCAGCTTTTCATGTGCTTCTTGGCCATCTGTATGTCTCCTTTGGAGAAATGTCTATTTAGGTCTTCTGCCCATTTTTGGACTGAGTTGTTTGTTGCTTTAATATTGAGCTGCACGAGCTGTTTATATATTTTGGAGATTAATCCTTTGTCTGTTGATTCGTTTGCGACTGACTCCCTTATTTTTATAAAGGAAACCTCCATTGACCTAGTCACCCAGGTGACTTTTTTTTTTTTAATTTACAGTAAACTTTATTTTCATTGATTTCACTTAACATAATTTCAAAGTGGGTCTGTGCTCTAAGATAAGCAAAAGAACAGATATCCTAAATCTCATTAACAGATCTTTTTCACACTGTTCCTCTGAGTAGGGTATGGGTTTCAGGGGCCCCAATGGTGACACCTTACATTTTATCTCTGGAGATTTTACCTATAGATTCAGAAAGAATAGATAACACCAACATACAAGAACCAAACTGTGGGCTTCCCTGGTGGTGCAGTGGTTGGGAGTCCGCCTGCCGATGCAGGGGACACGGGTTCGTGTCCTGGTCCGGGAAGATCCCGCATGCCGCGGAGCGGCTAGGCCCGTGAGCCATGGCCGCTGAGCCTGCGCGTCCAGAGCCTGTGCTCCACAATGGGAGAGGCCACAACAGTGAGAGGCCCGCGTACCGCAAAAAAAAAAAAAAAAAAAAAAAAAGAATCAAACTGTATGCTTCTACTATAGGAAGAAGCTCTTGTGTTATACTCTACCCACCTCTTTAGGGTTGTAATTATAACAACTGACTTTTTTCTCTGCAAAGTTGGTTTTTTAAATGTCAGAATATGTGAAAATGCTGTACTTATTTATCTTAATATGCTAAAAATAGTGAAAATTTAAAAATTCTTCATGAGTCCAAGCTGAGCCATGGCTACTACTGATGGGGTTTACCCAACCCGGGGCCCCTTTTCCTCACCCTCCAGAGTGGATCAGTCACTGAGTCCTCTGACTCATGCTGTGCACCAACTCTCCTCTCTGACCCCTTTTGCCTTTCCTTCCATCACCCCTTGTCACAGCTCTGCCTACACTGCGACAGCTACCTCCTAACTCTCCTCCTGCTCCCATGTCTCCGGCCTCAACGCATCCCCAAAGAGCCACCAGCTTGACCTCCCCAAGGCCTACCTCTTACCGTGTTTCTGCCCTGCTCAGAAACTGCTTGTGATCCATTTCCCAAGTGAGACTCCTGAGGCCCAGAGCATGACATGTTGAAACCAAGGCTACACAGCTGGTGGATGGAACCCTGGAATCCTGGAACTCCAGAACCCAGGACTGCTCGTTTTAAATGTGATCCTCTAAAAGGATAGACCCTGGATAAGTGGCATCAGAACCAACTGGGGAGTTTGATGAACATGCAGATTTCTAGGACTCTTCGCCAGATGACTCGGTCAGAATCTCCAGGGAATCTGTATTTTCAACAAGTTCTAAAGATAATTCCAAGAATTCGTCGTATTTGGATTTACTTCACTAGAGTAATATATGTAGCGTTAGATAACCAATAAGTTGATTAAAAACCATTCATAGGTTCGTATCAATTTATTGTTTATCTAATACTGCATATATTAGTAAAAGTTTGTTTAGACATCACTGCTACTTTGATTATTGTAAGCATTGTTTGTCAAAACAAATAGCCTGCATGTGACTGCAAATCCTGAAGACCAGAATAGGACTCCAGTGGCTGGTGTTCCTTTGTCTGAAAAGTTAGTGACATGGTCGTGACTGCTTGGCAATATTTATTCTTCATCCAGTTATACTTAGCAAAGGGATAAAGCAACAACTAATGTTTCATCGCCACCTCTGCAGAGCTGCTGAATCCACATATGAATCATGAGCTTTGTCACTTATTACAATTCTCTGTGAATCAGAGCCAAAGTCCCCGAACCTCTTTCCTCGGAGGTCTTCATAGCTAGAATCACCTTTCCCTTTCTACAATGTTCAGACCCTTCAAACGAAGGACAAGCTTATAGCATGTACACCTATCCTCCACAGACCTCCACAGACCATGAATTCCACACCTAAAAAGTTCAAGGCCTCAGAGGAAGTTCAAGGGTTCAGAAAGGCTGAGATAAGCAATATGTGGGCAAACAAAAGAGAATGGGTGTGCTAACAGGGAGACATACACCGATAGGCTGAGCTTTCTGGTTGAGAGCAAATGTCCCCAGACATGTCTGGCACGTCGTGGGTTGTGGATGCAGGCTGGTTGATCCCAGCCAAACTGAATGACCAGTTAGGTGCTTCAGATAAACGCTAGGTCTCCTGGGCATGACGAAGGTCCCTGAAACTTCGTCTCTCAATGCCAGACCTCTCTCCTCACACCTAGAAGACTAGGCTGTCTGAAATAAGACTAGGTATCCAGAGGGCCCCCGTCTACCAACTGATAGTTAAGTTAAGCAACTCAACAATAGACTACAAAGGGCATGAGGGGGCATTTTGAGGTGATAGAAATATTCTGTATCTTGATTGAGGTGGTGGTTACACAGCCAGATCCATTTGTCAAAATTGATGGAACCGTACACTTAAAAAGAGTAAATTTGGGGACTTCCCTGCTGGTACAGCGGTTAAGACTCCACGCTTCCACTGCAGGCTGTGCAGGATCGATCCCTGGACAGGGAACTGAGATCCCACATGCCGCGCGGCTGAAAAGTTACAAAAAAAAAAAAAGTAAATTTTCTTGTGAATATAAATTGTACCTCAATAAAACTGACTTTAAAATCATACATTAATTAAACAATTTAATCGAATACGTATAAGATTAGAAAGTACAGAGAAAGGATATAAAGGTTAAGAGTGAAGCAAAGAATAATAAAAAAGTTATATTTTCTTTTAAACTGTATGTAGCAACTTCAACATATTTTGAATGATTGAAAAAGTATTAGAAAGACATACTAATCTAGAGATTTATAATTACTTATACTTCTTTTCTTACTTTCTTATTTATTGTCTGTCTTGCTCACTAAATGTTCAGCTCCGTTAGGACAGAGACCAGAGTTGTTTTTTTTTCACTGAAATATCATCCATCGCTTATTATATTTACATACTACCTGAGGCACAATTGGAGTTCAATAAATATTGCGTGGTACCATATGAAACTGCAGCTTTCATAGGTAAAAATAGTTGAATATTAACAGTTTCATCTGGTTCAGTCTAATACTTGTTGAACAGATGAGATTTCTCCCCGTAAGGTATTGATTTCTAAAGAAGTCATGGAAACACACTCCAAATATTGTAAAATTGTTCCTACCATTTCTGACTTGTTTCATGCAGAATTTTCATAGACTGTAAGAGACCGCCAAGAATTCCTGTCTTGTTTACCATTTACACTAGTGTCTCATATTGCTAGAGTTTTAGAAGTTTATCCCAACACAAATTCCACTGTCTCTAACGGCAGCATAAGTTTTTTCTCTCTCACTCTATCATGCCTGAAATTGAAAACCTGGCCACCATTCTGTGGTTTCTATTGAATTCATCAAGGAAGTATGTAACACCTATCACAAGCCAACTGTGGTAGGAGCTATCAGGTATATAAAGATGAATAAGGAACAATATTTACTATCCAGGAACTCATAGTCCAGTAGGAAGTTAATATTTGACACAAATTTATCTTTTCAGGAAGAAGCAGAAAGGAGGTTAGTTCCATGAATGAGGCATAACGTGTCACAGGAGATCCTTATGGAAGAAAATAATTAGATCCCTACATCCCAGACAACATAATATCCACATATAATAAAGATATGTGTGTGTTTTTAAATGTGTCCATGCACACCTTGGGAGAAGATAAAATGCCTTTATAATTTGGGTCAGAGTAGGTCTTCCCAAGGAAGGCATAACAAAATCCAAACGTATTAAATAGAAAAAAAATTAACATAAGAACTTAAAATTTCTTTACAATGAAAGACATCATAAAGTTCAGAGATAAATGACAATTCTTTGACCCAGCAATTTTGTTTCTAGGAATCTATCCTATAAATACACTTCGCAGATATATGTAAAATGTTATTCACTTAAGTGTTGTTTATAATTATAAAATAATTGGAAACCACTCAATTGTCCAGCATGAACTGTGGAACATCCACACAATAGAGTATTGGGTGACAGAAAACAGAATGAGGAAGACCCCTATGTATTGATATGGTGTGATCACCTGCAGATCTACAATGTATATTAAGTGAAATAGTAAGTGAAAAAAACTAAGGTCAGAACATTTTTTTATTGTTTGCTGCATTTTATGTAAGAAAAGGAGAGAAAAGACTATAGAGACATTTTTACTTATGTTTACAAAGTGAAGAAGAGGAAAAATGGTTTCCTATAGGGGATGGGGAGAAACAAAATGGAGGGATAGTGGTAGAGATGAGACTTTTCTGTGTTTACCTTTCTGTATAGTTTTGACTTGTGAATCTTGTAAAATATAGTATCTATTAAAATTTTAAATTAAATTAGAAAGAAAAATGACATTCTAGGGGAAGTACATAAAGGGTTTTTTTTTTTAACATAAATTTATTTATTTATTTTTCGCTGCATTGGGTCTGTTGCTGCATGCAGGCTTTCTCTAGTTGCGTTGAGCGGGGGCTACTCTTCATTGCGGTGCGCGGGCTTCTCATTGCCATGGCTTCTCTTGTTGCAGAGCATGGGCTCTAGACGAGCGGGCTTCAGTAGTTGTGGCACACAGGCTCAATAGTTGTGGGCTCAGTAGTTGTGGCTTGTGGGCCCTAGAGTGCAGGCTCAGTAGTTGTGGTTCACGGGCTTAGTTGCTCCACAGCAGGTGGGATCTTCCTGGACTAGGGCTCAAACCCGTGTCCCCTGCATTGGCAGGCAGATTCTTAGCCACTGTGCCACCAGGGAAGTCCCTACATAAAGGTTTAATAGCCATGTTATGGACTGAATATTTTTGTCCTGGAATGTTGTGGATTATATGTTTTTGTCCTCCCAAGATTCATATGTTGAAATCCTAACCCTCAATGTGCTTGTATTAGGAAGTAGGGCCTTTGGGAGGTAATTAGGTCATGAGGGTGGAACCCTCATGATGGGATTAGTGCCCTTATAAGAAGAGACACTAGAGCTGTGCTCTCTCTCTGTCTCTGCCATAAGAGGACACAATGAGAAGGCAGCCATCTGCAAACCAGGAAGCAGACCTCACCAGACACCAGATCTGCCAGCACCTTGATCTTGGACTTCCTGGCCTCCACAACTGTAGGAAGTGAATACTTGTTGTTTAAGCCACCCCATCTTATAGCATCTCAAACTGACTAAGAGATGCCATGATAAATAAAATGTTCACACAAATCAATAAGAAATTTCAATCTAATAGAAAAATTACCAAAGGAGACTCATAGAAAAATACACTTCTGTTTGTCTCCTCTATCCTCAGTATTACACTTCTGGCATTTCTGATCACCAAATGTGTAGTCGTTTTTTCTACACTAAGAAATCCTACAACACCAACTGGGTGTCATACAATAAACTCAATCCTGACACTGTCTACCTGAAGATAGCATCAGATCCCATAGGGTAAGTGTTCAGTTCCACAGTACTGCATCCCACCCCCACCCCACACACACACTTCAGATGCCATTCACAAGTTGGTGATTAAGTCAATCTCCAGCCCTCTAATTATAAGGTTTGTTCCCCTGGCAACCAGCCCCCATCCTTATGGGCTTTCCAAAAGTCACCTCATTAACATAAACTCAGGGGTGGTTGAAAGGGGCTTGTTATGAATAACAAAAGTCACCTTTATTGCTCTTATCACTGAGGAAATTCCAAAGGTTTTAGGAGCTCTGTTCCAGAAATGGACAAACATCAAATTTCTTACTATAAATCACAATATCAGACATGAACACGTAATTTATAGAAGACAAACAAACAACAATAAACATACATAATGATACCATTCTCAGCAGGAACAAAAAAATTCAAATTAAAACAATAAAATATTTTTCATGAACCTGATTATCTTAAATTTAAAAGATTGATGATATCAGTGAAGGGTGAGAAGATGGGGAAACAGGAACTTTTTAATACAACTGTTGGTATGAGTATAAATTGGTAGAGCCTTGTAGGAATATCTTCAAAATTCCAAATCTAAGAATTTATGCCAAATACACTTACAGTGAAAACCAAGAAGTATACTGCAATGGTGTTTATTGCAGCAATGTTTGTAATAGTAAAAATTGAAAACAGCCCAAATATCCAATGTATTATGACACAGCCATACAATGGAACAACAGAAAGATCTTTAAGATATATCAAGTATACAAGCAAATTGCAGTAAATTATGGTCATATTTTTATGAACCAAAGGGTTAATGATTTTATTATATGTGTATATATGTATATATACACATGTATGTATGTGTATACACACACATATATGGAAAAATCTGGTATAATAGACACCAAACATTAATATGGTTATTTTTGAAGATGTACAGCCTATAATCCTATATCATTCAAATTTTTTTTTACAACAAACCTGTATTCCTTTAAAACCATAAAAAGATGTTTTTAAAACTCCAGATGGGGACTTCCCTGGTGGTCCAGTGGCCAAGACTCTGCGCTCCCAATGCAGGGGGCTGGGATTTATCCCTGGTCAGGGAACTAGATCCCACATGCTACAACTAAGAGTTCTCATGCCGCAACTGAAAGATCCTGCATGCCGCAACTAAAAAAAAGATCTTGCATGCTGCAACAAAGATCCGCATGCTGCAACTAAGACCCGGCACAGCCAAATAAATAGATATAAAAAGAAAAAAAAAAGGGCTTCCCTGGTGGCGCAGTGGTTGAGAATGCGCCTGCCGATGCAGGGGACACGGGTTCGTGCCCCGGTCCGGGAAGATCCCACATGCCGCGGAGCGGCTGGGTCCGTGAGCCATGGCCGCTGAGCCTGCGCGTCCGGAACCTGTGCTCCGCAAGGGGAGAGGCCCCAACAGTGAGAGGCCTGCGTACCACAAAAAAAAAAAAAAAAAAAAAACCTCCAGTTGGAAACTTTAGGGTTGACCTCTTGGAAGAGCTGACATTTCGTGCCATCAAAGACTCTGAGCTGAAGAAAAACCTTAAAAGTCATCTAATTTTGTGGTTTTCAAATGCAAGCTGTATTCTAATTGCATCAGAAGCACCAGAGAAACTTTTTTTTTTTGGTACGCGGGCCTCTCACTGTTGTGGCCTCTCGAACCCGTGTCCCCTGCATCGGCAGGCGGACTCTCAACCACTGCGCCACCAGGGAAGCCCAGGGAAACTTTTTTGTAAGAAACTTTTTTTTAATGGGGACAGATTCCTGGTCCCTATTTTCCACAGACTGATTCAGAATTTTGGGGGTGAGGCTGAGAAACCTATTTTTAAAACAATCTCCAGGTGACTCTGGTACTAAGCCAGACATAAGAACTATTTATTTCAACCTCCTACCCAATGCAGTAACCCTCCTCTGGAAACCTTGATGTAGATTACTTCAGAGACGAACATTTATTACACCTGTGAGAAACTTCTAGAGAGAAGATTCCATGTTTCATTGATCAGGTGTAGGTGGGACTTCCTTGCCCCTGCAAAGTCTGGGTAAAATTGGTTCCAACCCTAACAATTTTATAGCATGTTCAAGTTCAAAGTCTTCCCCAAGACATTTGCAAGTTTCAGAGAGGGTGCAGGTGCCTTGTATTGTGATGGGGGTTGGACCTCCATCTCAGGCTCTAGGCTCCTGTGTCTTCACATACTGCCTCAGTCCTGTACAACCTCTACCTCTGCAAGCATTGGGTTTGGGGGATGGGGCACTGGTGGGCAATCGCAAGACAGCCAACAACTGAAAAACAACCAACAACTTCCCCTCCATCCCACTGTCTACTCCAGTCCTGTAGACTTTACAGTCTTTTCCGCCAAAGTTTTCCCCACAGATACTCCCGATACTCAATCCCTCACCTCATTCAGTTTCCTGCTTAAATGTCATCTTCTCAGAAAGGCCTTCCCCGACCACTCTGTTCACCCAGTTGCTTTCCTTGGCTTTGTTTTTCCTCGTGGCACTTCCCATGGGCTGACGTACTGTGTGCTTATTTGTGTGTTGGTCTATTGTTATCTCCCCGCTAGAACGTGCGCTGGGAGTAGGCACTCTGTGTGTCTGCTGTATTCATTGCCTTGTTCCCAATGGCTATGACAGCACCTAGCACAGAGGTTTGAGCTCTCAAAAATATATATTGATATTGGTCTTTCTCTGTCTGGCTTACTTCACTGAGTATAATAATCTCTAGGTCCATCCATGTTGCTGCAAATGGCATTATTTCACTTTTTTGTGGCTAAGTAATATCCCATTGTGCATGTATGTGTGTGTATATATGTGTATATATATGTGTGTGTGTGTGTGTATATATATATATATATATATATATACATATACACACATACACCACATCTTCTTTATCCATTTATCCATCGATGGACATTTAGATTGCTTCCATGTCTTGACTATTGTGAATAGTGCTGCTATGAACATTTGGGGTACATGTATCCTTTCAAATTATGGTTTTCTCTGGATTCCTGTACTATACACCTGAAACTTACATGATATTGTAAATCAACTATACTTCAATAAAATTTTTAAAGTATATAGATACAGATATATAGATATAGATTGATGAGGGAAGGAAGGAAGGAAGAGATGTTTCGGTTCTCCCAAATCCATTCTGTCTTCCCCAGGTCTGCCTCTATGCCATTCTCCTAGCTTCCCACTTCTTGCTGGCTTTACTCTCTCCCCCTCTCCCTTTTCTACTCACTCCTCCCTCTCAGGAACACAACAGACTCCTCTTCTTCCTTCTCTCTCTTTTTAAAGCAGACTTTATTTCTTAGAGCAGTTTTAGCTTCACAGCAAAATTGAGCTATAGTTTCAGAGGTTTCCCCTACACCCCCTGCATAGTCTCCCCCATTATCAACATTCCCCTCTCCTTGCCTCTTGATAGGAGTCTCCCTCACCTCCTCTAATCCTTTAAAATCTGACAACATTTCAGCTCCAGAAATCTCTCCAACACAAATTAGACATTGTATCAAGGAGTTTCCCCCAATCATAGACAATCTTCTCCATGAGAGAAATTCTATGCCAGAAATAAAGAAATATGTTTGTATTCATTGAAAATCCCTTTCTCCATAACTGCCACTCGATGATCTCAGTTTGCCCCTTAGGAGCAGAGGAAAACATGTCTGTGGTCTGTCTCGTCCACATGGCCACCCCGGCTGAAGATGCTGCTTCTGCCTAAATTCCATGGTTCCCAATTCTTGGTTCTATATTATATGGTTCTTTGTGTGATTTGATATCCAGAACTTTTCTCCATTTTTCTGATGCTCTTTACCTGGAATCCTCTGGCTTCCAAAGCCCTTCTAAGAATGTAGCACACATACTTGAAAATGCCCCAGGTATGGCTTAAACTGATTCAAAGAACAATAGGTTTATGGATTTGCCTGGTGGTGCAGTGATTAGGAATCCGCCTGCCAATGCAGGGGACACGGGTTCGAGCCCTGGTCTGGGAAGATCCCACATGCGGCGGAGCAACTAAGCCCGTGCACCACAACTACTGAGCCCATGTGCCACAACTACTGAAGCCCGCTTACCTAGAGCCTGTGCTCCGCCACGAGAGAAGCCACAGCAATAAGAAGTCCACACACTGCAATGAAGAGTAGCCCCTGCTCTCTGCAACTAGAGAAAAGCCCACGCACAACAACAAAGACTCAACTCAGCCAAAAATAAAATAAAATAAATAAATAAATTTATTTTAAAAAAAAAAGAACAGCGGATTTATTCCTTTTGAAGATGTGGCCAATAATACACCTTTAATGCATTAGCTGACTGGGAACAAAAATGTGTCTGTCCTTTTCCTGACCTGAGTTCCAGATGGTTGGGATTTTATCAACATGCATACTTTTGTCAGAGATTAAACAATGGTTCAGATAAAGGTGTGGAAATAATTCTTATCTTCTCCCTCAGATTACCATAGCCCAGTTCTAACGTCAGTACCCAGATATGGCCCTCTGGGAAATTCAGGCTCTATTTTCCAGATTCAGCAGCCATTGGTGACAATGGTGCTTACAGAGGAAGCTACAATCCCCAAAGAATCCTCTGTCTGATTAAACTCCTCAAATGAAATCTCTACTAAGAACACACACCAAATGTGCTAGCAGTTGTTTTCAATGATTTAATTGGGTAAATATACTGCTATTCTCCAAAAATAACTTTTTTTCTGAGTCAGGTTCCCTTCACCGTTTCTTCCTTGAGGGAAGTTTGAGGTGCCTTACATTATATCAAATGTGTCTGGAATCCATTGTCAACTGATATAGCTCATTTAAATGGACATCTGTGAAGGCTGTTTGGAGCAAATATCTGGACTCATCTATCTTTCTGGAAGATGGTCTTTGTTGTGGAGACAAACTGGGGTGACTCCTGGCTCAGCACCTTGCCAGTCGCCCCCTCAACCTGGGCAGGGCCGATTGATCCAAGAGTAGAAGACACTGACTCAGACTTGGCCAATGAAAGAGAATTTGCCTTGAATATACAGGCAAGTGGAGTTGAGGCATCTAATGCCAGTGCCATGGAAGAATACAGGTGCTCCAACTGCTGCCCTGGTCCTGCCCTCCCCTAGTTCTGCTCTTTCTACTATTCAGAATCCTTCCTATAAATCTGACTTTATTATGTTGGCCAGAGTTGAACATTAACAGGATTAAATTGCAGAGGGCCTCTAGGGCACTATCACAGGACTCTAGCACTAAGCCCTATGCTCCTCATCATTTTGGTCAGAGCGTTAGACCAAACCTTAAGGTGCCTGTGTTTTGCTCAGAGCCTGAGTTCTGCACTTCTAACATATCCTAACAACCCATGAGATGTGTGTTATTATTATCCCAATTTTATTTTTTTATTTTTATTTTTTGTGGTACGTGGGCCTCTCACTGTTGTGGCCTCTCCCATTGCGGAGCACAGGCTCCGGACGCGCAGGCTCAGCGGCCATGGCTCACGGGCCCAGCCGCTCCGCGGCATGTGGGATCTTCCCGGAACGGGGCACGAACCTGTGTCCCCTGCATCGGCAGGCGGACTCTCAACCACTGTGCCACCAGGGAAGCCCTATCCCAATTTTAGAAATGAGTCAAGTAAGGCCTAGTAGGTGCCCAGGGTCAGACAGCTACTGAGAGGTGGAGGCCAGGTAGGACCCAAGGCATCAGATTCCAGAGCCCTGCTCTTAAGCAACACACAGCAATGTCTCTCTGAGGGTGTTCAGGCCTAAACCATAGGACTGCATGCTTAAGCATGCCCAGCACCATGTGGAAAGCCCTTCAGCAGGAGGTTGGATTAGATGACCTCCAGCCTCCCACCTCCTTCCCACCTAACCAAGAATCTGAACTTTCTAAGCCAAAACCTCTGTTTCTCTTACTTTGTCTCCTGCCCCATCCTCTGATACTGAAATACAGAAAATGATGAACCCTCACAGAGAAATCTGGGACTTAGAAGGAGAGAATGGAGGTGGTTCATTTGTCAAGCCTTCCAGTAACTCTAACCCACTCTTTGGGGGATATGAGCCAACTCTCCCGCTGTATTAGTCAGAGTTCTCCAGAGAAACAGAACCAATAGAATGTGCATATTTATAGAGAGAAATTTATTCTAATAAATTGACTCCCATGATTATGGAGGCTACAAATCTCAAGATCTGCAGTCGGCAAGATGGAGAGTCAGGGGTGTGGTTCTAGTCTGAAGGCTGGCAACCTCGAGACCCATGAAGAATCAGTGTTTCAGTTTGAGTCCGAGGGCAAGAAAATACCCAATGTCCCAACTCGAAGACAATCAGGCAGGAGAAATTCTCTCTTATTTAGAGGAAGGTCAACTTTCTATTCTATTCAAGCCTTCAACAGATTGGATTGTTTCCATCCACATTAGGGAGGGCAATCTGCTTTACTCAGTCTTCTGATTTAAATGTTAAACTTATCCAAAAAGAAACACCCAGAATAATGTTTCACTTAATATCTGGGCACCTGCTGTCCCAGCCAAATTGACACATAAAATTCACCATCTCCCCCATTTTCTCCAGAGGATCTCTCCAACTGACATCTCCTGTCCCTGGGCATGGGCTAAGACGGCAGATTTTACCTGGAGCAGACCTCACAGCTTTCAATCAACAAATGCAGACCCCTCAGTCAAGGATGGTTTGGGTTTTGCTTCTTTAGAGTTAAAGGGATTATGTAAAAGACCTCTAGGTGACACTTCCAGCTTTGAAATCTAAAAATGTATGATTCTGGAAAAAAGTGTCAGTCTTTTGGAAATTATTTTGATGAGGCTCATCTCTGCATCATCCTAAGGAGCTTTGAGTCTGTAGAAGGGGATTGTGCATGCTCATATCAGAACCATTCACTTGGGGTAACTTGAAAGATAGGTAATAAATAAGTATATAACACCCCCTCCCCCAAAGAGACCTTTCAGAAAAGTGAGTTTTCTTAGATGACATTGGAAATAGCATCTGAAGGCAAAGGGAAAATTGTATCTGGTGAGGCAGAGAAGTTGTTTTATAGTAACTCTTTATTGTTAACAAAGTTTAGTGAATACAGTTTAAGTAACAAGAGTAATAAATGAGCCACCATAATCATTACTCTTTTATACTCATGGAATACCAGCAGGGAGCTTTGTACCGGAAAACTACATATCATCACGTTTCTCAAGGAGAGAATTTTTAGAGTTATCTGACAGAAAAGGCAGAGATAGAGGGTACAATCTGTGGAATTCTGTTCACCGAGTACACTAAAATTACTCCTTATTATGGGCAATTTGCTTGCAAAGAAGTATGGGTAAACTTTGTCCTGAACAAATTCCATAATTCCTGTCTCTACCTGGGGTGGCTTATAAACAGCAGAAATATATTACTCACAGTTCTGGAGGCTGGAGATCGGAGGTCAGGGTGACAGCACGGTCAGGTTCCAGTGAGTGCCCTCTTCCTGGTTGCAGACTGCCAACTTCTGATTGTGTCCTCACATGGCAGAAGGGACTAGGGAGCTCTTTGGGGTATCTTTTATAAGGCCACTAATCCCAATTATGAGGGCTCCACCCTCACCACCTAATCACCTCTCAAATGCACAACTTCCTAATACCATCACCTTGGGACTTACAATTTCAGCATATGAATTTAGAGGGATGTGAACATTTGGACTGTAGAGTATACAGACAGTGTCTACTATGGTTTGACTTATGACTTTTCAACTTTTTTTTTTTTTTGGCCGTGCCATGTGGCTTGTGGGATCTTAGTTCCTTGACCAGGGATTGAACCCAGGCCCTTGGCAGTGAAAGTGCAAAGTCCTAACCACTGGACCACCGGGGAATTCCTGATTTTTCAACTTTTTGATGTTGTGAAGGTGATATGCCTTCAGGTAGAAACTGTACTTCGAATTTTGAATCTTGATCTTTCCTTGGGCTAGTGATATGTGTTATGATACTCTCTCATGAGCAGTAAATAACTGATACACTTAAAACCATTCTGTACACATACAATCATTCTGTTTTTCCCTTTAGTACGGTATTCAATAAATTACATGAGTTATTCAATGCTTTATTATAAAATAGTATTTATGATAGATGATTTTGCCCAACTATAAGCTAATGTTAAGTGTTCTGAGAACACTATGATGTTCAGTAGGTTAGGTGTATTAGACGCGTTTTCAACTTAAATATTTTCAACTTATGATGAAATTAATCAGGATGTAACCCCATCGTAAGTCAAGGAAGATCTGTACTAACTATGGAAGTGGTGGAAAAAGAGGAGAGGTATACATACACTACATGTTAGAAGCTCAGCCCCCAGGTCAGACACTCCTGGTCTGAAATGTAGTTTTGTCACGTGCTAACTATACAACCCTGGGCAAGCTACTTCAACTCTGCTTCCTTAGTTTTCTGATATGTAAAATGGGGTTGATGCTGGTACCTAATCCTATCACCGATGAGGCTACATGAGATAATGCAGGAACATGTATGGCACATGGTAAATGCTCAGTAAATGTTAGCTGCTGTTATTATTATAGGAAAGACCCTGGATCCTCAAAACCCTCTTCCTCCTTGATCACTGTAAATTGTGTAGATCACTTCACCTGGCATCCTGAAGATATTTTAGAATCATCTGATAGCTTATCATAAGGATTTTTTGGCATTAGTAATCTATAGGATTTAGTGAGGAGTGAGATTTAAGAAAGAAAGGTTTTTGTTTTTGTTTTTGTTTTGCGGTACGCGGGCCTCTCACTGCCATGGCCTCTCCCGCCGCAGAGCACAGGCTCCGGAAGCGCAAGCTCAGCGGCCATGGCTCACGGCCCCAGCCATTCCACGGCATGTGGGATCCTCCAGGACCGGGGCACGAACCCGCGTCCCCTGCATCGGCAGGCGGACTCTCAACCACTGAGCCACCAGGGAAGCCCCAAGAAAGGTATTTTTAACCTGTAGTCACAGATAAAGGACATTTGAACTTGGGTTAAAAAGCAAAGAAGTTATGTTCACAACATCTCCAGATAAACTTTCAGGAGAAAAATATGGCATATCTAGAATACAAAAGCCATTGTGAGGTGACCGCTAGTCAATTCCTTCCTCTGTCCATTTCCCTGGGGCTCTTAGCCTATGAGGAAGCTGGGATCCAGGCCACTGTCCACCATCTTGCCTGCTAAATGGGTCTTGTTCCCCATTAAGGAACACTCCCAGAAGGATGGTCAGTTCAGCTCAAGCCCAGTGCTGAGATGTTGGAGCAATCCCTGAATTATGATTTAATCTCCATTTGGGCCTGTTTTAGCCCAAGGTATCGTAGCCATGAAGTCATAGACCTTTGGGAATTCTCACCCACTCCTGACTGATATGTGGACTGCTGAAGAACCACATTTGTCCTGAGTTCCCTGGATTGGTCCCATCCTTAGACCTGAATGGTCTGGTTGCTCTTTTCTTTTTTACTTTGCGTTACTGGGAGGGGCTATGCTGAACACAGCCAATGACAGACATGGAAGTCATTCAAATGAACAGACAGGATTCCAACTACCTTGTTTGTGCACGTGTAAGCAGAATTGGCATGATATTCAAAGACTCTAGAATGAAAAAAATAACCAAAGAGGATGGATTATTGGGATAGGTCCAAAATGCTAACTTGCCCCAAAATAGGTCCCCTATTAGGTTCATGCAAAAATGTAAATATTCCCCAAAAGGAAAATAAATAATACTATTAATTTACATTTATTGAGCAGTTCCCATGTGCCAGGCACATGTGCTAAGAGCTTTACACAAATGATCTCACATAGCCTTCACAACAGACCCATGACTATCATCATTTTACAGACAAGGAGATAGAGGCACAAACGGCTTAAGTCTGTGTGCTAAAGATCATACAGTGGTCAGTGGAGGAGCCAGGATGGACACCCAGGCAGCCTGGCCTCAAAGTCCACCCTCTTTACTACCACCCTGAACAATCTCCCCAGTTGCTTCTGTAATATTCATTCATCCTCCAAGAGTTTACACCAAATGCTATGGAGAAAATACAACTCAATCTGACACAACTTATGCATTTGAAGAACCAACTATCAAGTAGAGATGTTAAGACTTATGCAGAAATATTAATAACAACCATTCCAATAGAACTATGTTCCAGGCACCACTCTAAGCACCTTATGTATATTAACTCACTTAATCCTCAGAACAAGCTTTATGGTGGATTCTATCATCTCCAGTTTATGAATGATGAAACTGATAAGTGCCTACGACCACACAGCTAGAAAGGGGTATAGTCTGTATTTGAACCCAAGTTCTTAAGGGATAAAAATGTTGAGCAGATAGAAATAAGGACAAAGCCAGGGGTGCTCCTGTGCAGATGTGGTCAGTTAGCACTTAATCTTTTTTTTTTTTTAGCACTTAGTTAATCTTGAGTGTGCTTGTTCAACCAATGGCAGATTCACCCAGCACTTTCTTCATTCTTCCTACTGGGCTTCATTTTACATTAATGCATTCAACAAATGTTTCCTGAGTGCCTGTAACATGCCAGGCCCAGGAGAGTTTGCTGGGCCAGAATGATGATATGACCTCTGAGGCAAGAGAAAAACAGAGAGGGGCTTTCAAACCACACTGGGGAGATGAAGGCAGCTTGGTACAGGAGTCTCAGGGGTGGGTGGGAAACTGCCAAGCTGACCAAAGGAAAGGCATTCTAGGCAAGGGGATAAGCACATCAAGACCCAGAGTTGTAAAAAAAAAATAAAAAATTAAAATTAAAATTAAAAAAAGACCCAGAGTTGTGAAGGAGCATTGTATCCAGAGAACAACATGGAACTGGATGAAGTTAGGGCACTGGATGAAAGCATGACCTACAGAAAGAGAGAAGAAAAGGAAGTATGGGCGAGAAGGTGGGAAAGGTCCTTAAGTGACAAACTAAAGAATTATAAGTTTTTCCAGCAGGCCACGGAAAGCTATTGGAAAAGTCTAACCAGCACAGAGAGATGGTCTGATTTGCACTTTAGAACTCTGGCAGGTGGGGTGTGAAGGATGACTTGGAGGTGGGATTCCGGGTAGGGAGGCCATTCTGGCTGTCATAGGGAGCAAGGGGCTCTCAATAAGGCTGAAGGAGTTTAGGGACCTTGCCTAATGTTTTGGTGAAATCGGTTTATTCTGTGTCTGGCATTTCTGTGGTGGACTCAAAACAAGAGAATGGTTTTGCAAAGAATTAACTGAATCGATATTAAATTGTCATATCCTCCCAAATATTATGAGAACGTGTGTCATCAGAAGGAGTCACCAAGGGCTTCCCTGGTGGCACAGTGGTTAAGAATCCGCCTGCCAGTGCAGGGGACACGGGTTCGAGCCTTGGGCCGGGAAGATCCCACATGCCACGGAGCAACTAAGCCCGTGTGCCACAACTACTGAGCCTGTGCTCTAGAACCTGCGAGCCACAACTACTGAAGCCTGCATGCCTAGAGCCTGTGCTCCACAACAAGAGAAGCCACCGCAATGAGAAGCCTGCACACTGCAACGAAGAGTAGCCCCCGCTCGCGACAACGAGAGAAAGCCCACGCGCAGCAACGAAGGTCCAACGCAGCCAAAATAAATAAAATAAATAAATAAATAAATTTTTTTTAAAAAAGGAGTCACCAAACTCATTCAGATGGGTTATGCTACCACAAAAGTATAGGAGGCTGAGAACTCCTGGGTTGAGTCTTTCTGTCTGCAAATCTTGACACACAAATAGCATGGTGCCTTCTCTTGACTAATCCAGACCGTGTACTTACTTATTACCTGCCTAAGTGAAATCTTCCAATTGTTTTCTCCTATTTAATTTTGTTTTTAAATGTGTTACACTTCTAAATCCATGGATCAATCTTAGCATCACTAAAAGTGGCACAAGAAAACATCATGTATGTCTCAATGTGATGCAACAGGAAGTCCATGGCACCACCCATGAAGGTTTCTTGTCTGAATCACTCTCTAGATGTAACCATCAGCTTATGGTAAATATGGGGACCAGAGGTACAAGTAACCATAAGGAAATATTTGGCCAAATCTATAATGTGGGACATTCTACAGGACAAATTATCAGCTTCTTCAAAAAATTGGTGGCATAAAAGATAAAAAGAAAGGATAATTACTATGGAATTAAAGAGACAAAAGAATAACAACCCAATGCCATGTCTGAACCATGATTCAAAGAAACAAACTGTAAAAGACATCATTCCCAGTTGGGAATGATATTGAGGAATTATTACTTTGGTTAGATGTGATTAATGGTGTGATGTTTATGTTTTTTAAAAAATGTCCTATGTATTATATTGGAGTGTTCCAAGTAAAATAACATGATCTCTGGGATAAATGAAATGAAAGAAATTTCATTTAATTAAAATGAAAGAAGATTAGCAAAGTGTTGATAGTTGTTGGTTAATGAGCACCTAAAGTAAATTATACTATCGTTTTGCATATTTGCAATTTTCCATAATAAAAAGGCTGTGTGTGTGTATTTTAGTTAACTCTGCTTGCTTTTTTTTTAGATTTTTAAAAATTGAGACAGTCGATTTATAATATTATATCGGTTTCAGTTGTACCACATAGTGACTCAAAATTTTTATAAATTATACTACATTTTTAGTTATTATAAAATATTGGCTATATTCACTGTGCTTTATAATATATCCTTGTAGCTTATTTATTTTGTATATAGTAGTTTGTACCTCTTAGTCCCCTACCCCATCTTGCCCCTTCCCCTGTCCCCTTCCCCACTGGTAACCACTAATTTGTTCTCTATGAGTGTTTATTTTTGTTATATTGACTAGTTTGTTTTATTTTTTAGATTCCACATATAAGTGATGACATACAGTATTTGTCTTTCTCTGACGTATTACATTACGCATGATACCCTCCAGGTTCATCCATGTTGTGACAAATGACAAAATTTCATTCTTTTTTATGGCTGAGTAGTATTCCGTTATATATATATATGTGTGTATATATATATGTATGTATGTGTATATATATATATATATATATATATATATATATATATATACCACAACTTCTT
>NC_041221.1:76140058-76166083 GCF_002837175.3 Physeter macrocephalus | reverse complement strand
ATCCATTCTTCTGCTGATGGACACTTAAGTTGCTTCCACATCTTGGCTCTTGTAAATAATGCTGCTGTGAACATTGGGGTACATGTATCTTTTTGAATTAGTGTTTTCATTTTCTTTGGATATATACCAGTTATGGATCATATGGTAGTTCTATTTTTAATATTTTGAGGAAACTCCATACTGTTTTCCACAGTGGCTGTACCAATTTACATTCCCCCAACAGTGTACGAGGGTTCCCATTTTTCCACATCCTCACCAATATTTGTTATTTGTGTTCTTTTTGATGATAACCATTATGACAGGTGTGAGGTGATATCTCATTGTGGTTGTGATTTGTATTTCTGACAGTTAACAATGTTAAACATCTTTTCATATGCCTGTTGGCCATCTGTATGTCTTCATTGGAAAATCATCCATCTGGGTCTTCTGCCCATTTCTCAGTCAGGTTGTTTGTGTTTTTTGATATTGAGTTGTATGAGATGTTTATATATTTTGGATATTAACCCCTTATCAGTCTTATCATTTGCAAATATTTTCTCCCATTTAGTAGATTGTCTTCTCATTTTGTTGATGGTTCCCCTTGCTGTGAAAAAGCTTTTCAGTTTAACTAGGTCCCATTTATTTATTTTTTCTTTTGTTTCCTTTGCCTTAGGAGACAGATCCAAAAAAATATTGCTACGATTTATTTCAAAGAGTGTTCTGCCTATGTTTTCTTCCACGAGTTTTATGGTTTCCAGTCTCACATTTAGGTCTTTAATCCATTTTGAGTTGATTTTTGATGTGGTGTGAGAAAATGTTCTAATTTCATTCTTTTGCATGTAGCTGTCCAGTTTTCCCAGCACCACTTATTAAAGATACTATCTTTTCTGCATTGTATGTTCTGCCTCCTTTGTAGATTAATTGACCAGAAGTGCATGTGCTAATTTCTGGGTTCTCTACTCTGTTCCATTAACCTGTATGTCTGTTTTTGTGTGAGTACCATACCATTTTGATAACTGTAGCTTTGTGGGAGGCCCGGGCCTAGTGCTGGCTTACTGGTGGGTGAAACCAGGTCCTGGGGCTCTTGCCAGCCCACTGGCAGGCAGAGCCAGGTCCTAGGGTCTGGCTGCAGGGCCCATGGGTCCCAGACCTAGTGTTGGGCCACTGGTCGATGTGGCTGCTTCCTGACACAGCTGGCTGTGGGGTCTGGGGTGTCCCAAAGTTTGTGTTGGCCTGCTAGGGCCCAGCTGGTCTCAGAGCTGGTGCTGGCCTGCTGGTGGGTGGGCTGGGTCCATAGGCTGTGGGGCTGAGGTTTTCCTGGGGCTGGTGTCTGCCCACTGGTGGGTGAGGCTGGTCCCAAGGCTAGACCAGGCTTGCTGGTGAGCAGGACTGGGGATTCCTGGGCTGGTGCCTTCCCACTGTTGAGTGGAGCTGGGTCCCAGGGACTCTGGCTGTGTCCCAGTCCTGGGACCAGCAGACTGGTAGGTGGAGCTGGGTACTGAGGCTGGTAAGGTAGAGGGAGGATTACAGAATGGCGCTTTGCCAGCACCATTGTGCATGTGGTAGAATGAGTTCCCCATAACGGCTGCCGCCAGTGACTGTGTCCCCAGGGTGAGCTCCAGTGGCCTCTTGCCTCTTTGGAAGGCTCTCCAGGATCAGCAAGTGGGTCTGACCCAGACTCCATTCAAATTACTGCTTCTGTGCTGGGTCCCAAAGCACCTGAGATTTCGTGTGCGCCACTTACAAGTAGAGTCTCTGTTTCCCACAGCCCTCTGGCGCTCCCAATAGTAAGCCCCGCTGGCCTTCAAAGCCAAATGTTCTGGGAGCTCATCTTCCTGGCACAGGAGTCTTAGGCTGGGGAGCCTGATGTGGGACTCAGACTCCTCACTCCTTAGGGAGAACCGCTGCAATTGTAATTATTCTTTTGTTTGTGGGTCACCCACCTGGGCTTATGGGTCTTGACTATCCTGCAACTCCACCCTTCCTACCTGTCTTTTTGTGGCTTCTTCTTTCTATATTTAGTTGTAGAAGATCTTTTCTGGTAGGTTCTGGTCTTTTTCATTGGTAGGTGTTCTGTAATTTTGGTGTGCCCACGAAAGGAGGTGAGCTCAGGATCTTTCAACATCACCATCTTGGCCAATCTCCCTAGAACTCCACTTGCTTTTCCACTCTAAAATTTACATAAGCACTTTAAGGAAAACCAAAAAATATATACAAAAGAGTTAACTACATTCCCACCACTCTTAACATGGTCAGTATTCATTATATTTCCTTGCATTTTTTTTCTTTGAACACACTAGAATTTTACATAGTTAAAAATCATTTTGTATTTCAATTTTAATTCTTATTTTTCACATAATATATCATAGCATCTTTCATGTTATTACTTGGGCTTTATAACCAGTGACATGCCAGTTCTTGAGAGCTGACCATGAGCACTTCTTCCTAATTCTGGGTTCTTGCAGTCATTCATGATGGAAACATTTAAACCATGGAAGTCAGCAAACAATACAAATCAGAACTTTTTTTTCTCCAAGGGAGCCAGTAAAGATTTACCAGCATATCACAGTTTATAACCATTATTTTTAATGGTCACCGAATAGCTCTTTGAGTAAATACATGATAGTAAGCAGTTATATGATACTTATTACATATCAGGTACTGAGCACCTTATTCATTTAGCCATTTACTCCTAGCAGCAGAACCTATCAGGTAGGTGCTATTATCATCCACATTTTGCAGATGAAGAAAACTCTGGCAGAAAGTAGTAGTAAATTGCCCACTGTCCCACTGGTAATAAGGGGGAGCAAGCCTGAGAGCTGGGATTTGAACTCTTACTGCAGCATCTTAGCCTTTACCATACCCAGCTGCTTTGGACCTCTGCTCCAGCCAACAGCTGGGCAGCCACCCTCTGAAGCCAGCACCTCTGCACCATGAATCATTCAGTGACTGGACAGAACTGCAAGGTAGCATCTCTCACCTTCTTCCCGCAGCCTGAGTGCATGCTTGGGGAGCCCTGCCCCCACCAGCAGTTTCAGTTCCCTCTTGGAACACCGCTCCGTGCTCCAGCAGAGCAGATGCGCCAGCCTGCATTGCCAGCTGCTCAGCGGGCACCACCTTCCTTGGGTTGCTTTCAGAACTGAGATGGGTTTGGGGGGGGATGCTAGCACACCCCAAGTTTCAAGGGCCATTATGACCTCAGAGGCCAGGTGAGCTTCTGTATTTTATCAGGGACAGGGACTCCATGGGTGACTTCTTTCTCCTGCCCCAAAGGTTGGCAGTGTTTTAAGCTCCTGCCAGGCAGTCAGGAACACTGGGCAGGATTCTATTTCTGGTGTAGCTGCTGAGTTGCCAAGTGATACTGGGGCAAGTCATTTGACCTCAGCAATGATCCTTTTACAGAATAGAGGCGTCATAAGACCCAAGTGTTTTCAGAGCACTCAGAAGCTGTTGCAGGCACGATGCTGTGTGTGCAGTTTAGCTGCCTGCAGGCTCTCTCAGGGCCCAGCATTCACCTTCATGGGGTCTGAGAGCCTCAGGGCTCCCATTCCATGCTCTCATATTAGAGTGATAAGTGAGAGGTTTGGCAATGGGTGGTCACTGAAGTTTGCCAGCCCAGCTTTGGAGAAGGGGCTCACATGAAGCCAAGAATAGACCATTACATCAGGAATCGGGGCAGAAGAAATAGTCTCAGAAGGTATGGGGTGGGGGGGACTTCCCTGGTGGCACAGTGGTTAAGAATCCACCTGCCAGTGCAGGGGACGTGGGTTCAAGCCCTGGTCCGGGAAGAACCCACATGCCGCAGAGCAACTAAGCCCGTGCGCCACAACTACTGACCTGTGCTCTAGAGCCCACGAGCCACAACTACTGAAGCCCGCGTGCCTCGAGCCCGTGCTCCACAGCAAGAGAAGCCACCGCAATGAGAAGCCGAGAGTAGCCTCCGTTTGCCGCAACTAGAGAAAACCCGCGTACAGCAAAGAAGACCCAACGCAGCCAAAAATAAATTTAAAAAAAATTTTTTAGAATAGTTTAAAAAAAAGAAGGTATGGGAGTTTGATTATCATATGACTAACATCATCACTGAAACAAAAAATGTTCATGTCCCCTACATGCAAAGCCTTGCAATACCATAGGGATTCAATCAATATTTATTGAATAATGTCATTGTCACTCTAAGAACAAGGGAGGAGGTCTTGTAAGCATCTAGGTTCTGTCCAGTTTAGGATTTTCCCTGATCTTTCAAATTCTCCAACCCATTAAGTACCAAATAGGGATCCAGCCAGGATTTGAACATAGTCAACAGCAAAGCTCTTTTTTCTGACAGTGCTTCCAAGAAAGGAGTTCAGAACCTATAAATAGATGGGAGAGAGAAGGAGGAAGGGAAAGAAAGACAACGTGTAGAGGATTTGAAGGAATCATTTATGTTTAGGATTCCCTTGCCTCTCCATACTCAGATTCTCTTGAGTGCCTTTGATCCAAAAAGAAAAAAGAAAGAAAGAACTGGATGCTTCTACGATTCCAGATTACTCTACAGAATTGGAGGTACAGGGGAGGACTGGGACACAGACAAGAGTTGAGGAGAAACAGAGCATTTGGGGAGTAAGAGGCAGTTGTCCTAGCCTCCTTTGTGGCAACGATCAACCAATAGAAAGAAGATGTGGGTGGAAAATTGCCATGTGAATAAAGTCCATGTTGCATTACTTGGTCTGCAGATGTTTGAAATCAAGTATGATGTCTCCAGCTGGATGCATTTTTCTATTCTTTTGTAACACCTAAAGACTGATAACAATCATGGGCACTTGCTGAGGCTTGTTTTCCCTCGCTGTGATCTCATGTGAAGAGGAAAATTTACAAAGACAGCGATTCTGTATTTGCCATTTCTTTTTCAAAAAATGATAAAATACAGACCAAACTTGAGCTCCCCTACAGTGCAGTGATGAATTTCATAATTGTGTGTGTGAACTCTGCCATCTTTTACTTCTCACATGAGCCCTGACACCCGGTCCTCTCAATATGGTCACCAAATGATGCTCTCAGACAGTATGATGGCTGACACATGGCTAGCTTTCACTAGAGGACTCCGCGCAGTGTCCTGGGTCATCAGTTAGGAGTAATTGGCAGGGCTAACATTTGACTACAGCTAATGGCCTGAGGTGTCCAGGAGTCAATGACTTATGCTCACTCTGACCTCAGCCCTCTAGCAAGCCTGTTTTTGTGTTTGATGGCAGTATTTCGACAACTCATCTAGACAGCACATCCTACTGCCGCCCTGGGCATTTTAACAGCACAGTGGGTTATGTTCCAAACCGCTGGCAGTCTTCTCCCTCCACAGCATTGTCGTTCTTGCTGTGATTTAATGTAATTGAGAAAGACTGGCTGCAATCTTGGCCCAGGGCGGTGGCCCATCCAATCCCTTAAGCCTGAGGGGGTTTTTAGTCAGGGCTGCAAGGCATAGGGACACCAGGCAGAAGAAGCGTAATCTTCCAACTGCTACTGGAGCAGGGACTGAAGCGTCAGAAGCAGTCTGAAGGAGTGCAGTTCTTTTATGAGGGGGACAGTGATGAACCTCTAAAGTGTTAATGGTTTATCCAGCAGGTCAACAGGTCAATCTGTCCCCATTAGCTGGGCAGGATAAGCTTGGCATCAGAGCATAAGGTTCTCATTGGGTGCAGTGATTTTCTCCTTTCTTATACCCTTTTGGGCTGGACAGTATTATCACCTGGAGATGGGATCCTTTCTCCACTCGCTCTTTGTTCTATTCTCTGAGGACTCAGTTGGTAAGATTTCAGTCTACTGCTGCGGCATTCATATATTGTTTTACCTCAACTCAGGGTAGAAAGTGCATTATTTGTAGTAACTCAGCGCATGCACTTGCCACACGCACAGAGACACACACTTGAAGCAAAAGCTTCAAAACTGCATAGGGATACTTCCAATTTTATTCGATTTTTCTTCCTCCTGCTCCTTTTTCATTTTAATGCTGGTCAAGACTACTCTATTAATTTTGTAACTTACAAATGGATCACCACTCACGTCTTGAAAAGCACGAATCACATGCACACTTGGACTGTCTACTTCCACTCATTCTCTGGGACGTTCTCATTGTCTTCTAGGTTTTACTATTTCTTGTGCAAATTTTCACATTTGTCAATTATTTGAAAATAATTTAGCTTGTCAATATTTATACACCTTTAAAAATTCCTCAACAGATCCTCAAAACTTCTCAATACTTTACTTCATCTCTGCTACTTCATTTCTTTTCTCTGCCCCAAAGCCATTACTATATAGGAAACAGTCTGAAAGACAGACACCGAAACGTTAACAGATTTTCTCTGGATGGTGAGATTATAAGTAATTTTTAAAATATCTAATAACTATACAGTATTTGTATAAAAGTAGTGCAAGTTTTTACAGTGATCATTGCTATATCTAGTTAAAAGTTTAGCTACTAGAGCTTTTGAAAATGTTGGTAAATTCTTCTTATGATCTTATTAATTTTTTACTTTCTTAAGTCATTCAAAAAGAAGATTGCAAATAAAGCCCAATCAACAGCCTTTGAAAGATATCAGTGTTTCGTAGTGTTTGTTTCTTTTGCCATAATTTTCTTCTATTCTCATATTTGTTTTTCAAGTCTCTTAAAATATTTATGTATCTTTTATCAGTTTGCTAGTGTCAGTCTTCAAAAACCAGTTCTTCAGCTGGTTGACAAATCATAGGAAACTATTGCTCCTAAGTCTTATGTTAGGTAACAGATCATTCTGTCTTCCCTGAGGATTCATAATTCAGCAGCATTGTCAAACCTCAAAAGTAATAAATTGTATTTGTGTTTAATCTTTGTCAGATCCAGACTAATTTGCTGATGATTAGTTGGACATTAGCAGTAATATTTTTTCATTGGGTACTATCTATGGACTTTGTGTTCCACTTAGCTGTAACTGATTTCAATTTGTAGATGACAGTTGGCCGTTATATATGTATTTCTTTACGGTTTGAGGAAGTTACACTCACTCAGGGCCTCTGTTAAAATAAAGGCATGAACTGCAATCTCTGGAGTGTTATTGGATCAAGTTAAATTGCCAACCTGCAAATATACCCACTTTATGTCATCTCTGACCCAGCCTAGGAGACCTCCTAGGGGAGCAAGGAAAGAAAGGAATAGGTAGTACAGGGTGGTCACCTTTCAGAGCTGGTGCTTCACATCTTCCTTCATTCACTCCCTTTTCCTATTGAATACATTCTTGCTACCTTTCAACCCTTTGAAGCTCCCTATACTCAAGTCCTGGTTGCAAAGGCAGTTCATTGAGCCTGCAGGGAGGCAACCAATCAAAATCATCTTATGTTCCATCTTTGCCAACCTCAGAATTTACCAATTGAAATATTAAACAAAATGATAAACTAGATTTGTTTTTTTTGTTTGTTTTTTTTTTGCGGTATGCGGGCCTCTCACTGCTGTGGCCTCTCCCGTTGCGGAGCACAGGCTCCGGATGCGCAGGCTCAGCGGCCATGGCTCACGGGCCCAGCCGCTCCGCGGCATATGGGATCTTCCCGGACCGGGGCACGAACCCGTGTGCCCTGCATCGGCAGGCGGATTCTCAACCACTGCGCCACCAGGAAAGCCCTAGATTTGTTTTTTTTAAACTACATTTAATGATGGAAGCAGAATGTAAATGAAGGTCTCCCTAAGTAGAATTTTTTAAATGAATTATCCACTTTCTTATTAGAACCTCTCCCCTTTGGCACCATTCCTTTCTGTGGCTAAGCACTTAGCAACGTCATGCCGTTTCCTAGGCCTCTTTTTATGTATTTTTCTCTCCTCTAGTTCTCAAGCTTTCAGAGCTACTTCCCTCTTTCATGCATGTTTATCTGTCCCATTTCTATTCTCTCAGTATCAGCTTATCTGAAGAAGATCTTGGGATCTGAGTTGACCACACTTATGAGCTGTTAGTGTAATGTGACAGGGATAAAAAGTTCCATAGGAGTATACCATGCTTGGTCTTATATGGCTATCCTCCCATGTACAAATTATTAAGGCTGTACGGTCCTCCTCACGATGTGGTCATTGCGGAAACACCAATTAAGGAAAGATGCAGCCTTTAATCAATGAATGGGAGCCTTCCCCCTAGTGTGAATGGAGGAGACATCCCAGAGCACAGAGGGTACAAGAATCCAGAAGCGACCTGACACCTGGCACCATAGCCACACGGAATTTATTGGGACTAAGCACCTTCTGGACCCCAGAAGTATTGGCCAATTGAAGCCCTCCTGGAGGGATCATTGGTTTAACCAGCTAGAACTGGTTTGCTCTTTCAGATCTCCACAGAGAATGGGAAGAGCAGGCAGAAATCAATTGAATTTGTTTTGTGGTGAAAGTTTCCGCTGGGGAATGACTGCTTTGGGTTCCCACCAGCTTCAGCAGGAAGGTTAATTAAATCATTATCCTGCTGACTGGCATTGAAACAGTGGATGCCCTGAATCAGCAAGGCAGTTTCAAAGGTGTTCAGCTGAAACCAGAGTTAAGACCCTCCTTGTCCTGCTCTCTAATGGTGACCCAGCTCAGGGCCATTAACCTTCCACACTGACAGACTGGGTCAGCTTCCATGGAGCTTGCATTAGCTGCACAATTTCCTTCGGAGCCTGATTAGGAGTCACTGGCTCTTTCATGTCAGTTCCTATAGCACTGAAAGAGCTCTGTTAATACCTGAATCGGGAAACCCAGTGGCATTTTCCAGTGGTGATAAGGCACGCCTTGTTTTCCAGGGGCACAAGCAATAAATGGACATGTGACATCTGTCAGCTACATTGTTGCTAATTTGTATCTATGATACCTCAGAGTAAGTAAGAGGATATGCAGGGGCCTCTGGTGGTAGTCTCCACCAATATGGTCTTGATCTATAAAGATTTCTTGTTCTTATCACCATGAAAAAGGATTGTGTAAACTCATTTTTCCAAAAGGCTGTTATGAAAAAAGGCAATAATGAAAGGGTACACCAGACATACTATTCCATGGTGTCTCTTGTTTTGTGAGAAAAATTTAAATGGCAGGGTCACTAGCTGACATGGAGTTTCTGACCAGGATGTTTAGTGGCCCATTGCATAAATGATTAAGCGGAGAAAGGTGGAGTGTATTGCATTGTCTTAGCTTCCTGTTGCTACTGTAACAAATTACCACAAACTTAGTGCCTTAAAGCAACATAAATTTATTATTGAAACCAAGTCCCCCGAAAACTAAGTTTCCCTGCCTGAGTTTATGATTTACCTCTCTATCCAAAACTCTATTATCTTTCTTGTCCTGCCCCCTGTTCCCCTCAGGATGGAGGAGTAGAAAAGAAAATGGGTGATTGAAACTGAGCAGGACCCTTTGGGGCCTTCCTTCTTGGGTACAAAAGCCCCTCCGTGTCCCCTGTTTCTTGTTTGTAGAAAAAAAGGGCTTTAGTCTCCTGTACCTTTTCTGAGTTCCAAAGAGCAGACTCAAGCAGTTAATAATTTTTTTTTTTTTTTTTTTTTTTGGCTGCATTGGGTCTTCGTTGCCGTACGCAGGCTTTCTCTAGTCGCGGCCAGCGGGGGTGACTCTTCGTTGCGGTGCGCGGGCTTCTCATTGCAGTGGCTGTTCTTGCTGTGGAACACGGGCTCTAGGTGCGCGGGCTTCAGTAGTTGTGGCACACGGACTCAGTAGTTGTAGTGCACAGGTTTAATTGCTCTGCGGCATGTGGGATCTTTCCAGACCAGGACTCAAACCCGTGTCTCCTGCATTGGCAGGCTGATTCTTAACCACTGCGCCACCAGGGAAGCCCTGATGCACATCTTTGAGTTATTCTGCAGAGACTAAGATCTTCACCCAGATGGAGGATAGTGACTGCATGCTGACCACAAGCACTAGACCCCAGACTGGTTGGAACCAGAAGGTGGATGATTGAGCTTCCCAAAACATTACCCTGTGACCTCACCACCAACCAATCAGAAGGAAGTCCACAAGCTGCAACCTTCATCCCAAATGTTGCCTTGAAAAACCCTTCCCTGAAAGCCATCAGGAAGTTTGGGTCTTTTGAGCATGAGCTGCCTGTTCTTGCTTGATGCCTGCAATAACTGCTGTACTTTCCTTCACCACGAACTGCTGTCAGTAAATTGTCTCTGCTGTGTGGTGGGTGAGCAGACGCGAGGTTCAGCTCGGTAACGTTATCTTACAGTTCTGGAGGTCAGAAGTCGGAAACAGGTCTTATGGAGCTAAAATCAAGGTGTTGGCAGGGTTCTGTTGCTTCTGGGGACTCTAGGGAAGTACCTGTTTCCTTGCTTTTTCTAGCTTCTAGAGGCTGCTTGCATTCTTTGGCTTATGGCCTCCAGCTAGCAATCCCATCACTCCAGCTTCTTATGTTGTCGTATCTCCTTCTCTGACTCTTCTGCCTTCTTTTCCTTAAAAGGACCCTTGTGATTACATTAGACCCACGAAATAATGCTCGATAATCTCCCACATTGCAAGATTCTTAATTTAAACATATCTGCAAGTTCTCTTTGCCATGTAAAATAACATATTTGCAGGTTCCAGGGAAAAGGATGTGGACATCTTTGGGGAAGCATTATTCTGCCTACCACACCTATTAAGGGAATTGCTGCTTTTCTCTCTCAATATTAGAGCTGTTTCAAATTCCTTCTGCCATGAGAAGACAAAATAGCAATGTAGATACGGTCCCTCAGGGACACAGAAACCCATTTTCCATTATCAAATGCAACTTCAGGAAATGGCCATGTTAAAGGACCATAAAGATAACGGCACCCCCTGGTTGAACAGATGGCCTCTGAGCACAACTCTGAGATAGGTACAATAACAGTTTCATGGTTGGGAAGCTGGGGGAGGGAGGGTGTGCTGGGAGTGCAGGGTAGGAAGGGGGTGTTTGAAAGGTAAAATAGCCTCTGAGTAGAATGCTTAGCTTTACTGTCTCCCGAGTTGCTAGGTTATTTGGACAACCCCCCTAGGGAGAAGTCAGCCAGCCTTGAAAAATAAGAACATCCTCTTTCTTAACTGCCCTCTCGACCCTGAAAAGCTGAGATGGAGTAGAGGCTCAGAGAAATGTGGGAAAACTGAAGGATCCTGGGCTTGGGAGTCAGACAGAATGGGCTTCCAGCCTCCACTCTGTGCAACTTGGAGCATATTGCTTAATCTTTCTGTAAAATGAAACTATCTGCCTCAGGGTTGATGTAAAGACTAGACACAATATATGTAAAGCTTACAGTATACTGGTTGGCTCGTGGCTGGTGCTCAAAATAGTCAGTGCCGTTATAGCTATTATTATTATTATCATCATTTGAAAAGGAAATGAAAATTGGAGTCAAGTCTTCCAGGAAAATTTCTCACACTGTTACAACCACTAGACATTTGACCCAACCAGGGGAGAGAACTTGAGGGCAAGAATGATGTACAAAAATGACTCTCTCTTTCCCACTCCCTGTGCCGAGACACCCGTCTAGAAGAAGTCTTGCGAGAACCTTCTTAGGCTCTAAGGGAAAAAATCTGAACACAGTAACACCCTCAGTCTTTTTTTTTTTTTTAATATTTATTTATTTATTCATTTTGGCTATGCTGGGTCTTAGTTGCAGCATTCAGGATCTTTAGTTGTGGCATGGGAGCTCTTAGTTGTGGCATGCAGACTTCTTAGTTGTGGCATGCATGTGGGATCTAGTTCCCCGACCAGGGATCAAACCTGGGCCCCCTGCATTGGGAGCGCAGAGTCCTAACCACTGGACCACCAGGGAAGTCCCAACACCCTCAGTCTTGAAGATGCTAAAATTAAGCCAACGGGGAAGCAATTTAGTTCTTCAGATACCTGGCTGAGTTACTCTAATTGTATTCTCTTCCCACAAATTTTGAGGTTTTGAAGAGGCTCCATCTTCCCCTCCAGTGTTCAGGACTAATTGATACGAGTCATACAAAGAGAACTCAAAATATCACTGGCAATGCTGATGCGAGATCATGACTTTAGATCTACAACCATGTGGGTTTACCATCAATTCACCCCAATGAGATGAACTTACTTACCCAGACCCTGGCATAACTGGACAAGTCAGGGACACCCCAAAGTGCTGGCCCTTGACTCTGGTCTGGCCAAAAACAGATTAGAATGCCTGTAGCCTGGAGACATGCTTGCTCCAAAATAAAATAACCCCAGAGACGCTGATGGACCATGCTTAGTTCCTTCCACCAAATTCACCAATCAGAAGTCCCACCTCCTCCCATGGGCAAGAATAGGTGAGAGGTAATGAAATAGGCCAGAAGAATTACTCTAGCAGGAATTCCTTTCTCTGCATCAAAACCTGAGGCCTGGATCACTTGCTCAGGGGGAAGCCAGCTGCCAGTTATGACTCTCAAGCAGCCCTGTGGTTGAGGAACTGAGGTCTCCCACCAACAACCAGCACTGACGTGCCAGGCTTATGTGTGAGTCACTTTGGAAGTGAATCCTAGCCCCAGTCAAGCCTTACAAATGCTGGAACCTGTTGTGAATGATAGATTTTGTCAGTTAGGCAGATCAGACCCCCATTTGATGAGCAGCCAATCAGTGAAACAGATACCTAAACAATTGAAAATGGAGGAAGAAGATACAGTTGGATGTGTTGGGCAGCAAAAATGAGGTGCCTACTAAAAAGAATACCTGCTACTTGACCCAGAACTCGGTTCTACAAACAAGGATACATTCTCAGTTAGAAAGCTATAGTTTGGTCCCATCACTTCCTAGCAACTAGAGTGTCATTTTCTCTAATCTTTTATTTTCCCTTTTCCCTTTTTTTTTTGCGGTACGCCGGCCTCTCACTGTTGTGGCCTCTCCCTTTGTGAAGCACAGGCTCCAGACGCGCAGGCTCAGCGGCCATGGCTCATGGGCCCAGCCGCTCCTCTGCATGTGGGATCTTCCCGGACCGGGGCACGAACCCGCGTCCTCTGCATCGGCAGGCGGACTCTCAACCACTGCGCCACCAGGGAACCCTCCTATTTTTTTTATGTGTCTGTACAAGCATATTGCATTTGTTTTTTTTTTGTTTTTTTTTTTTAAGTAAATGGCCAATGATGTGTTTTGACCAGCATCAAATGGACATGGAAAAGCTGTTTTTGTTCAGTCTTTTCTCCATAATGGCATACTAGTTCAACTTTTATCTTTAAATTCTGTACGTTTTTAATAAAGAAAGTGAGGGGTTTAGGATAAGCTCTGACTCCTGTAGGACCACGGTGCCTTAAATCCCAAAGATGAAAACTCAAGGAGTAGAAATAATAAAAAAATCATGCTGGTTTCTTGTGATTTGAGTTTGTGCATGTCAGTTTCTTGGGCAATGAACCCATCATCTTCAACCAATAAGCAAGAGAGTCACTTAATGTTGAATGTCTAGACCTGGAAACAAACAAAAAACAAGCAAACAACAACAAACTCAACATCAAGAAGACATCAGGGGTAGGCTGTGATGAGGTGAGAGAGTGGCATGGACATATATACACTACCAAGCGTAAAGGGGATAGCTAGTGGGAAGCAGCCGCATAGCACAGGGAGATCAGCTAGGTGGTTTGTGACCACCTAGAGGGGTGGGATGGGGAGGGTGGGAGGGAGGGAGATGCAAGAGGGAAGAGATATGGCAACATATGTATATGTATAACTGATTCACTTTGTTATAAAGCAGAAACTAACACACCATTGTAAAGCAATTATACTCCAATAAAGATGTTAAAAAAAAAATACAAAAGTCCAAAAAAAAAAGACATCAGAGCTCTGGAGGTCTCCTAACAGTATAAGCGAAGGGATGCTATGTGAAACAGAGACATGGTCAAAGGGAAAAAGGATGTACAGAAAAGAAAGACAACAAACAACAATAGAAGAAGATGGGTGAGGAAATAGCTTCCACTTGACTCTATGCCACATGCCAGACAAATGCTCCTGGCATCACTTTTGGAAAGCCACCTGGTTCTGAGAACCAGCCACCATTGTTGTTCAGCAGGAATGTGATTGGTGAGCTTGGGTGGGAGGAGGGTGTACTAAACCTTTGATAACTACAGACGGAGTTCATACATCACCAACAATGGCATCAAGCCAAAAAAGGAAAAATGTGATTTGACTAGAAAACATCCACCATTTAAGCCATTGGCTAAAAACGTGCTTTCTCATCTTCCACACTTTCAATCCAAGGAAAGAAGTCAATTGCTATGGAACCAATAATAAGAATCAACCTTGGATGTTGTAAGTCTACTTATTTGAAACCCAGAAAAGTTTTGTTTCCTTAAATAGAAGCACGCTCTAGCAGCACCTACACTCTATTTCATCTAATTCCTCATGAATTTGTATGTACAGTAAAGCAACTCGGTTAGTATGGTCCAGGAAGATGCCGTTATATTCTGATTATGACGACTTCAAGCCTCACAGTCAGGCACGATAGGCAGAGCACTCATTTCCGAGAGTTAGAGTTTCCCACATGCAAGTCTGTGTCGGTGAGTGGAAATGCAGTGTCTGCCTTCCTCATAAAGTCATGTCAATATAAACCGGTGGATTTCCTCTGTTTTCTCAGCATAAGCTCAGAACTGGTGCATATACATGACTTGATGGCTTCCTTTGCAAAAGAGAAAAAACAAACCCCCTGCTGCTTTTCCTAGTTTGGGGCTGCCCAGGACAGCTCTGATCACAGGTGAGGCTTCACAAAAACAAGATGCAACCACTCGCAGCTCTGTTTGAGCCCAGCAGGGCTTCTAGAACACCAGAACCCCTCTGTTCATTATGAGCTTGCTTTCCAGTACCTCACTGGGTTGCTTCTTTGTTACCAGAAGAAGGAAGGCTGTTGGAGAGGGAAGGATGCCTTCTAGGACAGGAATCTCCTTCCTCTTAGCCCCACCTGGGTGGTGTACATCCACCCCCTTCAGGACAGCTAACTCTTAGGTCCTCTTGACCTCCTGACCCCATTGGCCAGAGCCCTCAAGTAGAGCACGTTTCTGGCCTGTGGGGGACCCTGCCTTTCCCCTGGGTCCCATGCCACCTCCTCAGATGGAGTAAGAGAAAGGGAACAATTTCCTCCCTCTTCCCCCTTTGTCTGTCTCTCTGTCTCTCTGTCTCTCTCTCTGTCTCTGTCTCTCTCTCCCTCTCCTCCTCATCTTCCCCTCTACACACACACACACACACACACACACACACACACACACTGTGATCTTATGATATCATAAGAAATATATATTTGGTCTTCATTCCAGTTCCTGGCACAAAGCTTTTAAAACCCTTCTAAATTCCTGAGTGGCAGGGCTGAGTGGAGCTTCTTTCGTTATTCATAATAAGCCCATACCTGAGTTTGTGCTAATGAGGTGACTCTTGGAGGATGGGGGCTGGTTGCCAGAGGAACCAACCACAGATTGAAATGTAGGAACTTTTAGCCCTACTCCCTGACCTCCAGGGAGGGGAGAGGGGCTGAGGATTGAGTTAATCACCAATGGCTAATGATTTAATCAAACATGCCTGCATGGTAGAACCTTCATAAAAACCCTAAATGACTGGATTCAGAGAGCAGCTGGTGGATGGTAACTAGACTTATGGTGATCGTTTTGAAATGTATAGAAGTATTTGTTGACTGGAAAAATAAGCGCACACCGTAAGGGCTTTGAGTTGAGTTTTATTCCGTGTCTTACTGAGGACTAGACCAGAAGACAGCCTCTCAGATAGCTCCAAAGAACTGCTCCAATGAGGTAGGGGAGGGGCCAGGATATAGATGAATGTTTTGCTGAGAAATACATGTAATTGAGCATACATCTTGCTAAAAGATAACAGCCAATCACAAAAAACATATCACAAGTTAATAATTTTAGTGCTTCTCTATGGATGGGAAGATGCAACAATCTTGGGTCATTGAAATTCTTCCTTAGATATGCATCTTAACTATCTAGGGGCTCATATAGCCACAACACAGGAAGCTTCACCGTGAATTCCTTTCAGGTTGTACTGTAGGTCTGTAATGGCAGCAGTTAATGACTTGATCTTTGTAGAACTGGAATGGCAGGCAACATTTTTTGTTTATGTATTGAATCACTGTGTTGTGTAACAGGAACTAACATAGTGTTGTAGGTAAATTATACTTCAAAAACAAACACACACCCCACCAGAGGCAGAGGTAGGGGGATGGGGAATTCAATGAAGGCTGTCAAAAGGTACAAACTTCCAGTTATAGGATAAATAAGTACTAGAGCTGTAATGTACAACATGATAAATATAATTAACACTGCTCTGTGTTATATATCAAAATTGTTAAAAGAGTAAATCCTAAGAATTCTCATCACAAGGAAAAATTTTTTTTCTCTGTCTCTAATTTTGTATCTATATGAGATGAGGGATGTTCACTAAACTTATTGTGGTCATCATTTCATGATGTGTGTAGGTCCAATCATGATGCTGTACACCTTAAACTTACACAGTGCTGTGTGTCAATTATATATCAATAAAACTAGAGGGGAAAAAAGAGAGTATCTGGTGGGTAAGGAGGAATATTCTCCAAGCATTCAGATATCCTGCATTTCACAGAGTAATATTTATATACTCATATAGTTGAGTTTGGGTTTTTTTTAGCATTTCCTTTTCCCTGCATTACTTGGTGTTTCTTTTTGTTTGTTTGCTTCATGGTTTTTCTTTTAAAGTTGAGAATTATGTTTTATTCGGCAGAAATTTTTAGGACTTCAAGCCTGGGAGGCAGCATCTCAAGTAACTCTGAGAAATCTGCTCCGAGGAGACACAGGGGGAGCTAGGATATACAGGAATTTTGCAACAAAGGAAAAGTAGTCTGAACATCAAAAGATTATTGTTCATTAAAGAAAACTAGATATCTCAAGGAATTTAGCGCTTTTCTGGGCTCACTGAAATCACTCCTTTCATGTGGTGTTCCTTTTTAGATTATGTATTTCTTCAGCTAAAAGTCATGTTCATTTATTAAATACCAACTTAAAACTCAATATCTCGAATTAGGATAGTCAAAAACAAAATAACTTTTCTTTACTTCCCTTTCCCCAAGCCATACATTACATCTACAAGAAGAAAATTCTAAATTCTGCAAGGGTAGGGATCTTTGACTATTTTGTTTAGTGATATAGTCTGGGCACCTCCGAGAGTGTTTGGCACACTGCTGGCACTCAGCACTCATGTATTCTGTCAGCAAATGAATGCATTCAAGAGCTGTCAATCATATACTTTGCCTTACTCTAGTTGTTGTTAATTTAACCTGGGGTTGTATGCCCACGGTATTTTCTTTTCACCATCTAAATCCTTTTCAAGAATTGCTCTGTGTGTGTGTGTGTGTGTGTGTGTGTGTGTGTGTGTTCACTTTCTTTAATATCACTACATGACCATGTTATCACCATGGAATGTAAATTCAGGTTAGACAAGCGAATTTCACAAGTATAATAAAGCATTCTGTAGCATGCCAAAGTTTGTATAAAGTCTGACCAATCCAGCTTGCTCATAAACCACTTCCATTATAGCTAATTTACTTAGTTTAACATTTATGATTCTTATAGAGATAATAAATATACTGCAGACATTTAAAAAGTGTTTTTTGGGGCTTCCCTGGTGACGCAGTGGTTGAGAATCCGCCTGCCAGTGCAGGGGACGCGGGTTCGATCCCTGGTCCGGGAAGATCCCACATGCCGGAGCAACTAAGCCCGCGCGCCACAACTACCGAGCCGGAGCTCTAGAGCCCATGCGCCACAACTACTGAGCCCATGTGCCACAGCTACCGAAGGCTGCGCACCTAGAGCCTGTGCTCTGCATGCAACAAGAGAAGCCACCGCAATGAGCAGCTCGCGCACCGCAACAAAGACCCTACGCGGCCAAAAATGAAAAAATAAAATAAATTTTTTAAAATAAATGAAAATTGTTTTTCCTTTACCTTTGCATTAGCACTTAAAATACACATTTCTACTTCAAAATGACATTGACAAATTATTCTAGTATAACACAGCAAAATATAATTCTGCAATTTCAAAAGAGCTAAAAGGGGATCTACAATTGAGTTATTCTCACGTTTACAACTATGATTCTGAAATAAATATTACTTCTAAGCAGCTCTGTTATCAGCTTTTTAAGTTTGGTTTAAAACACACATACCTACTTGCCAGGATGTTTATAATGTTGTATTCCATGTGCTGTCCTGAAAGGGTTCCTCAAGAGCTAACCAGCCCTTAAAACAGTACTCATTCCACAAGGCAGTCAGAAAGAGTTAAATTAACAGGGGTAAATAGGATTCCTACATTACATCAAAAGTATATGATATTCTGCTGCAACTGGGAGCATTTCAGGATTGGCATGTTGTCCTCTTTAGAACTAATTTCATCAGAAGAGTTTAAGCAGGTGGACACTGTACCACTATCAAGTGCATTTAAAAGTGACATGTTTCTTTTGTGCTAATTTGACTTCCCTGAATGACCTAGCTAGTGAACTAGTCACCAGTAACTTGGTCACCAGGCAAATCAAGCCTGCAAGAAAGGAAGCCAGTATTCAAATTACCATGTTATTGTCTGACCCAATTTATTTTCAACATAAACATATAACCTCAATATGAGATGTCTAACTAAAGCAAGCACCACTAACAAGACCAAGACAGCATCTCCTCTTCTAAGGTTTAGGTTTTACCCAGAATTCTTAATACATGGAATAGCCCATACCAAGAATCATTGTTCCCACAACAAAGCCTTGGGCTGCCATGTGCATGTGGATCAGGTGAACAGACATTTTAGTATGTCCCCTACTCTTCAATTTAAATATATAATCCATGCACAATGATTGCTGCAAAACGTGCCATTCCAAGGGGGACAAATGGTGCCTCTCTAGGTTTTCTAATAAGTTTAGATCCCTGATCTTCATCATATGAAGAAGAAGAAACATCTGTATCGCTTGCCATAGTGACTGAAGACTCTTCAGACAACTACAAGATGTGTCAGGCTCCAACAGGCTTCTGGCCCACCTCCCGTACCTGCCATCCATCAGGCTTCTCCTGGTCCCGCCCGCCAAGAATTGGCTTTAACGTTTGCATTCATTTGGAGCTCACTTTTGAAAAATTTTAAATTTGAAAACAAATTATAACACAGCTATTTATACTCAATTTTGTGAGGTGAATTGTTTTCGATGTTCCACTTCTTTTTTCTTACTCTGACTTTTCCGGTCTTGAGTTCTTGATTTTGAGTATTACTCTGGCAGTTGGAATTTGTAGTTGAGTAATGTCTTCAGTAAGGATTCATGAATATGTGGACTGAAATAAAAATACACAACGTGAGAGCTATGAGTTTCAGTTTTATTTGGGGGCTTACTAAGGACTATAGCCTGGGAGAGAGCCTCTCAGCTCTGAGGAACCGCTCTGAAGAGGTAGGTCAGTATATATGTGATTTGGGCAAAGGGGTACATGCACTCAAGCACACATCTTGGTAGAAGGTTGCTGCTAGTCACAAGGAACAGACATCTCAGTTAATGATTTTAGTGCTTTTCTAAGTATGGAAGATGCAAGAATCCAGGTTCATAAAAAATTTCTCCTGAAATATTTCTAACTAAGGGCCTGTTTTGCCTGTTTCCCCAGAGCACAGAGTACCTCATCCTGATCTTCACCCTGAATTCCTTTCAGGGTGTAGTGTAGGTCAGCAACTGTAGTGGCTAGTGACTTGATTCTTGTAGAACTGGAGGATGGGCAACATTCTGTATTTCACAATTAGTAGATTTAAAAATCTCTGACATATTTAAGATTTCCTGGTTTTCAAATTATTTTGCTTCCATAATCTCAAAAAGAATTTTGTAAAACAGTGTCCCTGTCACACATTTTAAAATTGACATATGAAAGTTTATATCGTAAGTTTAAATAGCTACAAAAGATGTATTTTCCAACATGGTATATACTGAGTTTTAAAAATAAAACTATCCCTTTACAGTTTTTAAAGTAGCCAATGGAATCTGAATATCACAGCAAAATGATATCCACCATTATCCATTATAAGCACTGAGAAACCTTATTCACACAAATGTGTTTAAAATGGTGAAGAGATTTTTTTTTTAGAGCAATATCACTCAACTCTGTGAACTCCTGAGTTTTATGCCAAAATGTATATAGTAAGCTATCATTGAAAGTTGTTGTAAACTATATCCATCTATTTCGTTGAAAGTAAAAAACGAGAAACCACCGGACTGACAACAGGATTTTTAAATCTGGTCTTGGACTCATTTATTTTTTTCAGAACTGACACAAGGGACTTCCCTGGGGGTCCAGTGGTTAAGAGTCTGCCTTCCAATTCAGGGGACTCAGGTTCTATACCTGGTCAGGGAACTAAGATCCCACATGCCGTGGGGCAACTAAGCCCATGCACACAACTAGAGAGCCCGCATGCCACAACTACTGAGCCCAAGGGCTCTGGAGCCCACCTGCCACAACTAGAGAGAAGCCCACGTGCCTCAACAAAGGATCCTGCGTGCTGCAACGAGGATCCCTCATGCTGCAACTAAGACCCTATACAGCCAAATAAATTTTTTTTTTAAAAACTGACACAAATATTTCAAACTGCCATTTTGTTCTCTAGCCCAATAACACCCATGTCTCCCAGGTGAAGAGCCATAGAACAATTCTCTGTCTTTTATGAAGTAGGAGAAGTGAGATTTTGAAAAAGGAGGAGGGAAAGGAGACCCTGACCCTCTCATGGGCACATTCTCAGGCAGATGCATTGTAGCAAAGGGTTAATGGAAACGTTTCCATCAAACTACCTGTGCCCAAGTAGCACTTGGAAGTCTTCTCACACTAGGTCTAGAATCTGGTGAACCCTAAGAGCATTTCTCAAATATATTAGTGGTATATTTGATGAAATATATTGGTGGTATATTTAAAGAATATCTTAATTTTTATAGTCTCATACTTATTCCTATGGTTATCTTCTAGTCAGCAATCCTGGTTGTTGTTTCCTATCAAATGTTTCCTTTTTAAATAGCAATTTTTCTTTTTAAAATAATGTATATAAAGATAAATCAATTAAAATTTAAATAGTGGTTCAGATGGTACATACATATGATAAAATTGTTAAGGTAGTATGATATTTTGATGTAATGAGAAATATTAATATATATTTTGGTCTTTGTCCCTGGCTCCTGGCCAGAGCTCCTAAAGCCTTTGTAATTTCCTATGTGATAAATGTGCTAGGAGCATCTTTTGTTCTAATATTTGGTCTTTGACTCTGGTCCCTGATACAGAGCTCCTAAATCCCTTGCAATTTCCTGAGTGATAGGAGTGTCTTTTGTTCTAATAAGGCAACTCTTGCTGGGTTCCTGGCTAGCTTCAGGATGCGAACTGGGCACCAGTGAGACCAAGCCATGTTAGCTGTGTCTAACAAAGGCTCAGGAATAATCCACCTACAACAAAACCAAAAGGTTTAAAAATCAAAGGACTTTTTAAACTGCATCTTATTTTGAAAGTAAAGAAGGACAAATGATGTCAGGCACACGGGAACCTTAAACCTAAGCATAAACCTAGGAAAATGCTGTGAAGAAAGGAAAATATTTGCATTTTCTCCTCAACATTGAAAGAGGAGAGAAATACAGAAAGAGGAAAATACAGGAGTAAATAAGGTAAAAATGTGAGAAGTCCACACAGTGCAGGGCTTAGTCTTTCTCATGAGGGCATTGATCTGGAAATCGTCTCTCACATTGATTCAGACTTGTATTGATGAATATAAAGCAAAAATCTGTGAATGAGGTAATAATACAATCTGAGTAATTCAATAAGTTATTCAGACTTATTATTCAATTCCAATTCTAGAAATCCATGGATGTTAAAGTTAATTAATGTATACAATAGCTTTTTTTGAAAAATATATAGACTACTATAAAAAGATTACTTTTTAAATTGAAAAATGATTATTTTTTTATATAAAGATTTTTAAAAATTGGAATGTTTCCTGGTTTGTATCTGAGACATAGTAATATTATTTCATTCTTATGATGTATATGAGGAGAGTTAATCAAAATGAAGATTTTTTTACTAATACGAACTCGTTTTCATATTTGCAGCAAAAGTGTGTCGTAAATAATCGCTCATTGCTATCATGTTATTATTACTAGGTGTTTTGATGCATTTAAATGAAAACAATGAGAGCTGAAATATAGAAAAATGTAGGCCAGAGTAGGAGGAGATAAATGGGTAGTCAGTGAAAGGGCATAAGGAAGAGCGTTAGGGGACAGAGTTGATGGAGGTTTTCCAGTTCTAAGAGGTCTCAGTCCCAAGTGCCCAGCGCTGTGGAAAGGTGGGTGAACAAGCCAGCCTGTGGAAACAGCAGTAGCTGGAGAGCACCTGATCCCTCCAAGGAGACAGAATATTCAACCTCAGCTCATTTTCTGGGCTCAGTGTTTCTAGGTGCTCAGGGGTTTTTTTTCGCAGGAGAAGATGGAAATCTGGATTTTTATGTGAACTCAACTATTTTTCATATCATGACCCAAACTAAATATAATCTGTAACAGACTCAGGCATCCAGTTGTTTTTTAAAAATTAATTAATTAATTAATTAGTTTGTTTCATCTTTATCGGAGTATAATTGCTTTACAAAAATATGGAATGCTTCACGAATTTGCGTGTCTAAATAGTTTGTTTCATCTTTATCGGAGTATAATTGCTTTACAAAAATATGGAATGCTTCATGAATTTGCGTGTCATGCTTGCACAGGGGCCATGCTAATCTTCTCTGTATCGTTCCAATTTTAGTATATGTGCTGCTGAAGAGAGCACAGGCATCCAGTTTTGGGGGTGGGGGCGGTTAAAAACGACAGTGACTTATCGTAAGAAGTCAGGCTTTTGCCGTAAATAACAGGAATCAGCAAACTACAGCCCAGAGGAATCCCAGGACACAGCCACACCCACTTGTTTGCATCTTGTCGGTGCTGCTTTTAGGCTACAATGGAGCTTCGAATATTTACTATCTTGCCCTTTACAGAAAAAGTTTGCCAGCCGTGGTAATATTTTGACCTTTAGCAGATCTGAATCTGTTGTGTTGAATTATGTTCTAAGAAGATTCTACTAGATTTTAATGTCAAATTATTTTAAGTAAAAAAAAGTTTTTTTCCCCAGAATATTTTAGACCGTTTAAAATAATTATTGTAATTATTGTAGAATCTGATAGGAAATGGCTGTTAGGACACATTTAGTAAAGTTTCTTTTCTGTATTTATTGACCTCAGTAGATCATAGATAAGTGTGTTAAGAAATATACTAAGCAGATAAACAACAAGGTCCTATTGTATAGCAGAGGGAACTCTATTCAATATCCTGTAATAAACCATAATGAAAAAAGAATATGAAAACATATATATATGAGAAATAGACTAAGCAAACTGTAATAAATGTCAGAAATGCCTTTTCTATGGTTATGCAGAAAAAGTGAACCTGAAGCTATTACAAATCATCTCATGTAGCTAAACCCTGAAAAAGGGAAATTACTTTCAGCTTGCACCATCTAGAGATGAAAAATGTGATTGCACACATACCTTACCAGAGTAGAAAGGCAGTAGTGCCCTGCTTTCTCATTTGAGATCTGTTTTATGTCTATGAGGGAGAGGTGGGGGGAGATTGGTGCTCACGGGCAACAACAATGGCTAGCACATCATCAAAAGGAACTTCTGAATAGACGGATTTTTCTAACAGTGGTCTTCATGGTGCTTAGATTTTCATGCTTCTGTTATTTAGTCACTTACTTTCATATGTGACATTCAGTCAAAATAAACTTTTTTTTTTTTTCTTTTAAACCTGAAAGCCTCCTTTTGGCTCATCCTGAAAGAACTGAAGGGTGTAAGTTTTGGACATCCTTGTGTATATGTGTTTGAACATCTTTGTCTAATCTGAACAAGTACCTTCATTGTAGGTAAAGACTTCTTTGTACGATTTTTATAATAACCCATATGTGCATTCTCCAAGTTATTTTGTACTTGAATGCTACTATTAAAAATATATATTTATGCACAAATAAGATGATCATTTGTATTGATACAATGAAATAGATCACCCATTTGTATGGATTAGCTATAATCCCTTTGTGAGGTTTTTTTTTTTTTCGCTACAGAAAGAGAATTTTGAAAACGTCTAACATAATTTTATTGTTTTAGGCTGATTTCCTTATGTTGTACAACTGAAAAGCAAAGTTTTTTTTAATATTGTTGATCCAAAAATAGATGTCATAAGAGTTGTCTTATTCTATTTATGACCCAATTCTAGCCAACACTTAACTCTTTTGATACCCTCCCTCCCACCTCCCCCTCTTTAACCATAACCAATTTACCCCTCTTCTCTAGGGGTGGTATTTGCCTTTTTTTGTGTGTGTGTGCGGTATGCGGGCCTCTCACTGTTGTGGCCTCTCCCGTTGCGGGGTACAGGCTCCGGAAGCGCAAGCTCAGCGGCCATGGCTCACGAGCCCAGCCGCTCCGCGGCATGTGGGATCTTCCCGGACCGGGGCATGAACCTGTGTCCCCTGCATCGGCAGGCGGACTCTCAACCACTGTGCCACCAGGGAAGCCCTTCCCTTTTTTTAAAAGTCAGCTCCAGTGACAGCCCCGGGAAAGTCTAGGAAAATATTTGAACTCTTGAAAATGCTTACATTTCACTGAACTATCCTAAGAGTTTCAAAGAGGCTTCATTAAAAGCCCACTATTATTTTCACCTATTCTTCTGAAGATATAGTGAAGAATTACTTTTTTAAAAAATTTCTTTATTTAATTCATTTATTTTTGGCTGCATTGGGTCTTCGTTGCTGCGCGTGGGCTTTCTCTAGTTGTGGCGAGCGGCGGCTACTCTTCGTTGCGGTGAGCGGGCTTCTCATTGCGGTGGCTTCTCTTGTTGTGGAGCATGGGCTCTAGGCGCGCGGGCTTCAGTAGTTGTGGCACGTGGGTTAGTAGTTGTGGCTCGCGGGCTCTAGAGCGCAGGCTCAGTAGTTGTGGCACACAGGCTTAGTTGCTCTGCAGCATGTTGGATCTTAGTTCCCTGACCAGGGATCGAACCCGCGTCCCCTGCACTGGAAGGCAGATTCTTAACCACTGGACCACCAGGGAAGTCCCTGTTATTGATTTAAATTTTGATTTTATTATAGTCAAATAGCATAGTTTTCATGAGACTGAGTCTTTGAAATAGATTGACACTTGCTTTATGGTCTAGAATGGGAGTTGTCAAACTGCAACTTGTGGGCCAAATGTGGCTTGCTGCTTGTTTTTTGTTTGTTTGTTTGTTTGTTTTGGCTGCGCTGCATGTCTTGCGGGATCTTAGTCCCCTGACCAGGGATTGAACTTGTGCCCCCTGAAGTGGAAGCCTGGAGTCCTAACCACTGGACTGCCGGGGAATTCCCTTGCTGCTTGTTTTTTTTTTGTTTCTGCTTTTTTTTTTTTTGGCGGCGTTGGGTCTTCATTGCTGTGTGTGGGCTTTCTCTAGTTGCAGCAAGCGGGGGCTACTCTTTGTTGCGGTGCACGGGCTTCTCATTGCAGTGGCTTCTCTTGTTGCAGAGCACGGGCTCTAGGGGCACAGACTTCAGTAGTTGCAGCACAGGTCTCAGTAGTTGCAGCACACGGGCTTCAGTAGTTGTGGCATGTGGGTTTAGTTGCTCCGCGGCATGTGGGATCTTCCCAGACCAGGGATTGAACCCGTGTCCCCGGCATTGGCAGGCAGATTCTTAACCACTGCGCCACCAGGGAAGTCCTGCTGCTTGTTTTCATAAATAAAGTTTTATTGTTATACAGCCACACTGATTTGTTTACATATTGTATGTGTCCACAAAAGCAAGAATTGAGTAGTTGAGAGAGGGACCATATGGTATTCCAAGCCAAAATATTTATTATCTGTCTCTTTACAGGAAAGGTTTACCAAACCCTGATCTAGAACATAACTGCTTCATTTGTGTTAAAAATGCATATTCTCTGGACTTGAGGATATGGGGAGGGGGAAGGGTAAGCTGGGACAAAGTGAGAGAGTGGCATGGACGTATATACACTACCAAATGTAAAATAGATAGCTAGTGGGAAGCAGCCACATAGCACAGGGAGATCAGCTCAGTGCTTTGTGACCACCT
>NC_041221.1:76107249-76136356 GCF_002837175.3 Physeter macrocephalus | reverse complement strand
GGGAGGGAGGGAGACGCAAGAGGGAAGAAATATGGGGACATATGTATATGTATAACTGATTCACTTTGTTATAAAGCAGAACCTAACACACCATTGTAAAGAAATTATACTCCAATAAAGATGTTTTAAAAAATGCATATTCTCCAAATCACGGGCATTGAGTTTATATTTATATTGACTTACTTATTTGTGTTCTTCAGATCTTCTTCTATACATTCATTGTTTTTTTTTTTTGTATACTTGATTTAAGAATTATTAAGAGGGACTTCCCTGGTGGCACAGTGGTTAAGAATCCGCCTGCCAATGCAGGGGACAGGGGTTCCAGCCCTGGTCCGGGAAGATCCCACTTGCCATGGAGCAACTAAGCCTGTGTGCCACAACTACTGAGCCTGTGCTCTAGAGCCCGTGAGCCACAACTGTGGAGCCCACGTGCCACAACTACTGAACCCCGTGCGCCTAGAGCTCATGCTCCACAACAGGAGAAGCCACTGCAATGAGAAGCCCACACACCACAACAAAGAGTAGCCCCCCCTCACTGCAACTAGAGAAAACCTGTGCACAGCAACAAAGACCCAACACAGCCAAAAATAAATAAATAGATTTATTTTTTTAAAAAAGAATTATTGAGTGGTATATTAAAATCCTCCACTGTAAGAAAGAAGAAAGTAAATTTAGTTTTATATTAAATATCCCAGTGCCTCATGGAATTTTATTTAGGTATTATAACTTTAGAAATTCATTAAAGACACAATGGAACCTCAAGTGCAAAATAAAGTTCAATATTTTTCTTTGAAAAAGAAAAATCTTCCACTATGAGTTTTTCAATTGATCTGTGTACTGATGTTAATTTTAGCTTTATGTATATTTTAAGTCATATTACTAGGTGTATATGAATCCAGAATCATGATGTTAGGTTCACCAACACCCACACCCACAGCAGTAGTTCTGTTCCTCATCTCAGCTTTCTTGGATCATGGCTGACAATAAGCACGCTTTTCATTTACATCAAGCCTGGTGGCATCTAGCACTACCTGGCAGGAGAGATCTTCAAGTGTTTTGAGCCAAAGAGATTCTGCTTTATGTCAATGAGTTTTCTTAAAGCATCTAAGGAACATTCAAAACAGCTTTACATTGACCCGAAAGACAGACCATCTGAAGGGCATGTACCCAGGTCTAGTTGTGACGATTGTTTGGGAAAGACTGAATATGATGAAGATAGGGTGGAGGCTTTTTCATTTAAGTTGACAGGAACATTATTTATGGCAACGATTCTTTAAAAATGGTTATGAACAGTTTCATGGGGGACTTTCCTCCTCCACGGATATGAGTTTTCTTACTGTTGTGTGTGTATGTGTGTTGGGGGGGGGGGCAGGTGTTGTCCTAGTTTGCCCTTTCACTAAGAATGCTGCCTCCTGTTCCCTGCATTGTATATGTCCTGAGGATACTAGACTTTGTGTCCTGTCACCTACACAGTGATTAAAACAGGAGCTCAAGAACAAAGTTGGAGGGCTCACACTTCCTGATTGCAAAACTTACTACAAAGCTACAGTAATCAAAACAGTATGCTACAAGCATATAGACAGATGCATAGACCAATGGACTAGAATAGAGAGCCCAGAAATAAACACTCACATGTATGGGCAATTGATTTTCAACAAGGATGCCAAAAGCATTCAATGAGGAACGGACAGTCTTTTTAACAAATGGTGCTGGGAAAACTGGATATGGACATGCAAAAGAATGAAGTTGGGACTTGCCTCGTGGCACAGTGGTTAAGAATCCACCTGCCAATTCAAGGAACACAGGTTCTATCCCTGGTCCGGGAAGATCCTACCTGCTGCAGAGCAACTAAGCCCGAGTGCCACAACTACTGAAGCCCACGTGCTCTAGGGCCCACGTGCTACAACTGCTGAGCCTGCATGCTGCAACTACTGAAGCCCGTGTGCCTAGAGCCCATGCTCCACAACAAGAGAAGTCACCACAGTGAGAAGCCCACACACCACAGTGAAGAGTAGCCCCCACTTGCCTCAACTAGAGAAAGCCTACACACAGCAATGAAGACCCAATGCAGCCAAAAAATTTTTAAATTAAAAAAAAAAAGAATGAAGTTGGACCCTTATACTACATACAAAAAATTAACTGAAAATAAATCAAAGACATAAGACATAAAACTCTTAGAAGAAAACACAGGGGAAAACCTTTGTGACATTGGATTTGGCAATGGTTTCTTGGATATGACACAAAAAGCACAGGCAACAAAAGAAAAAATAGATAATTTAGACTCTATCAAAATTTTAAACTTTTGTTCATCAAAGGACATGATCAAGAGAGTGAAAACACAACCCATAGAATGGGAGAAAGATATTTGCAAATCATACATCTAGTGAGAGGTTAATATCTAGAACATATAAAGAACTCCTAAAACTCAACAACAACAAAAAACAACAACCTAATTAAAAAAATCATCAAAGGAACGAATTCCCTGGTGGTCCAGTGGTTAGAACTCCACATTTCCACTGCAGGGGTCCCGGGTTCGATCCCTGGTCAGGGAACTAAAATCCTGCAAGCCATGAGGTGCAGCCAAACAACAAACAAACAAAAACCAAAAGATGGTCAAAGGATTTGAATTTCTCTGAAGAAAATATAATACAAATGGCCAATAAGATACTTAGCATCATTAATCATTGGGGAAATGCAAATCAAAACCACTATGAGATATCACTTCACACTCACTAGGATGGCTATTACTTAACAAAAAGAAAAAAAAACAGAACACGCAAATATTGACAGATGTGGAGGAATTAAAACCCTTGTGCATTGTTGGTTGGAATGTAAAATGGTGCAGTCACTCACAAAGTTTAGCGGTTCCTCAAAAAGTTAAACAGAATTTTCATATGACTCAGCAATTCCACTCCCAGGTACATACCCCAAAGATCTGAAAATGGGGATTCAAACAGATACTTGTATGTCAGTGTTTATAGCAGCATCATTCACAATAGCCAAAATGTGGAAACAACTGAAGTGTCCGTCAACAGATGAATGGATAAACAAAATGAGGTATATACAAACAATGGAATTTTACTTAGCCATAAAAAGGATTGAAGTTCTGATACGTGCTACAACATGGATGAACCCTGCTTGCTTCATCATGGATGAATATGTGGATTATATATGCTACAATAAGGGTAAACATCCATGCTAAGTTAAAAAGCCGGACACAAAAGGACAAAGGTTACATGATTCCACTTAGATGAGGTATCTAGAATGGGTAAATCCATAGGGACAGAAAGTAGAATGGTGGTTACCAGGGGCTGGGGGGGAAGAGGAATGAGGATCTATTGCTTATGACTAGAGTTTATGTTTGCGTGTTAAAGTTTATGTTTTAGGTGATAAAGTTTGGGTGATAGTGTTGATAGTTACACAACATTGTGAATGTACTTAATGCCACTGAATTGTACACTTAAAACTGGTGAAATGAGGGAATCCCCTGGCGGTCCAGTGGTTAGGACTCTGCGCTTTCACTGCTGGGTTTGATTCCTGGTAGGGGAACTAAGATCCCACAAGCCGCGTGGCGCAGCAAAAAAAAAAGGTAAAATGGTAAAGTGGTAAACTTCATATTATGTATGTTTTACCACAATTAAAAACCAAACCAAACAAAAAAGATTTTATAACAAGAGTGGCATTTATGTTTCTGAAAAGTACCTTCTATAGTAGAGTATAATACAGAAACAAAGACACTTTAACAAGAGAAATATGGAATGAATCATAAATCCACTTGATGACAAAGGAAATCAAAATGCTTAAGGAAAACACAACTACATCAAATACTACCATGCACTAAAATTAATCTGACAAACTATGTACACTTCTAGTAATTTTTTTCAAACAATGGTAAAAGATGTGAAACTCTAATTCAATAGGAACAGATCAATCTCTATTTTGCCTGAGTTTCAAACTTTCTGACAGCATCAACTATTCCACTATGTTAATAACAGCAAGCAGTCTTAAGTACTGCATCCATACATCATGGACTAGGTGGCATACCGGGTGAGCAGATGCCTTAGGGCAGCACCCTTCAGCACTCACTCATCTCTCTGGATCCATATATATATATATATATAACAAAATGAGGTATATACAAACAATGGAATTTTACTTAGCCATAAAAAGGATTGAAGTTCTGATACGTGCTACAACACGGATGAACCCTGCTTGCTTCATCATGGATGAATATGTGGATTATATATGCTACAATAAGGGTAAACATCCATGCTAAGTTAAAAAGCCGGACACAAAAGGACAAAGGTTACATGATTCCACTTAGATGAGGTATCTAGAATGGGTAAATCCATAGGGACAGAAAGTAGAATGGTGGTTACCAGGGGCTGGGGGGGAAGAGGAATGAGGATCTATTGCTTATGACTAGAGTTTATGTTTGCGTGTTAAAGTTTATGTTTTAGGTGATAAAGTTTGGGTGATAGTGGTGAGAGTTACACAACATTGTGAATGTACTTAATGCCACTGAATTGTACACTTAAAACTGGTGAAATGAGGGAATCCCCTGGCGGTCCAGTGGTTAGGACTCTGCGCTTTCACTGCTGGGTTTGATTCCTGGTAGGGGAACTAAGATCCCACAAGCCGCGTGGCGCAGCAAAAAAAAAAGGTAAAATGGTAAAGTGGTAAACTTCATATTATGTATGTTTTACCACAATTAAAAACCAAACCAAACAAAAAAGATTTTATAACAAGAGTGGCATTTATGTTTCTGAAAAGTACCTTCTATAGTAGAGTATAATACAGAAACAAAGACACTTTAACAAGAGAAATATGGAATGAATCATAAATCCACTTGATGACAAAGGAAATCAAAATGCTTAAGGAAAACACAACTACATCAAATACTACCATGCACTAAAATTAATCTGACAAACTATGTACACTTCTAGTAATTTTTTTCAAACAATGGTAAAAGATGTGAAACTCTAATTCAATAGGAACAGATCAATCTCTATTTTGCCTGAGTTTCAAACTTTCTGACAGCATCAACTATTCCACTATGTTAATAACAGCAAGCAGTCTTAAGTACTGCATCCATACATCATGGACTAGGTGGCATACCGGGTGAGCAGATGCCTTAGGGCAGCACCCTTCAGCACTCACTCATCTCTCTGGATCCATATATATATATATATATTGCATTTTATTTAGCATTCATAGGTATTCTATAGCAGAAGCATTTTCCAGGATATCTATTGTATTGGCAGAAATGTAAATTTCCCCACCTTATCTTTTAAAATTCTACTGAAGTCCCATTATGTTTTTAAAACACACATACACACACACACACACACACGTATAAAACATTTACCAGATATATTGTTAGATTTTTTTTTAAATTGCATGATGCCAAAGAGTATTTATATAGTATGCTTCCACTTGTGTTTTAGTAAAGAGGGAGAGATATATGTTTGTATTCACTACTTTGATATAAAATAAAATACTTCTAGAATAATACATCAATAACTGCTAACAGTTCCTTCTGGAGAGTAGACTGGGGATCTGAGGTAGGAGGATGTTTTTATATTGTTTGAATATTTTACTCTCTGTGTGTGTGTTTAATTTTAAAAATCTACCTATGTTTTTTGAGAGGGGCTCTTACTTCTAGTTTCCGCTACATTAAATAATATACCTTTTGTTGCAAGTTGCAACCAAACTGCTTTAGGTTCATACAACCTTCTCCTTTATGGAACTCATGTAACTGCAAACTCTAACCTTCCAGCTTCACAAAGGAGCCTAAACAACGTGCTGAGCGCTTATCCAAGTCACAGCAGAGATGCCTGCTTTTAAGTACTTTATCTGCTCACTAGGCAGTGCAGCTCTTTCTAAGATAGAATCTTAGATTCTCATTAGAGAGGAAATGGATGACCTCATCAAATCTCTCACATCCTCTTTGGTGGAACTAGATATTCCACCCCAAAGGATGTATCTGAAACTGAACTGATAGCAATGAATACAGTTGCAGTTTTAAATGATATCTTTTTCTGTAAATAAAAATTTATATTCATTAAAGTGAGTTTGAACTATTAGTACTAGCATAGAAATAGCTCCAAAGCATACAATGAAAAAACTGGTTTTAGAACAATATATAAAGAACTGCTATAAGTTAAAAAAAAATTAAAGTCAAACTAATGTTTTGTAATAAGAATATATGTGTATGACTTGCATAATTCTTTAATATAATGTTCATTGTCTAGATTTTGGTAAATACAGAAATGTTTAGGAAGGGAAATTGAATCATAACACTTCCCAACAGAAATAATTCCTATTAACATATTGGTGGATTTCCTTCCAGCTTCTCTGTCTCTCTATTTCTCTGTCTCTCTTTCTCTCTTTCATCTGTCTGCGTCATATGTGTGTATGTATAGAGATATATGTATTACAGTTGTAATTCTGCTTTACTCTCAAAGCATTGTAATTTTTATTGAAGTAAAAAAATTTATAGTATTGTGTTAGTTTCTGGTGTACAGCAAGGTGATTCAGTTATATATATGTATATTCTTTTTCATATTCTCTTCAATTATAGTTTAATACAAGATATTGAGTATATAGCTCCCTGTGCTATACTGTAGGACCTTGTTATTTATCTCTTTTACATATAGTAGTTTGTATCTGCTAATCCCAAACTCCTAATTCGTCCTTCCCCCCACCCCTTTCCCCTTTGGTAACCATAAGTTTTTTTTCTATGTCTGTGTGTCTGTTTCTGTTTGTAAATAAGTTCATTTGTATCATTTTTTAGATTCCACATATAAGTGATATCGTATAATATTTGTCTTTCTCTGTCTGACTTACTTCACTTAGTATGGTAATCTCTAGGTAATCCATGCTGCAAGTGGCATAATTTCATTCTTTTCATGACTAATATTCTATTGTGTATTTATACATATATATATACATATATTACATCTTCTTTATCCATTCATCTGTTGATGGACATTTAGACTGCTTTCATGTCTTGGCTAGTGTGAATTGTGCTGCTTTGAACATTGGGGTGCATGTATCTTTTCGAATTAGAATTTTCTCTTAGCATTATATTATAAGGATTATATGCTTCCATGTCAATAAATATTACTTGGAAACACAATTTTAAATGTTAAGTAATATTCCTTTATGCAGAAATATCATTTATTTAACCATATTCCTATTTTTGCACATTTCCCCCTTTCTGCCATACAATGTGAAAATATGAAAAACTTACTTGTGTCTTCAACATTTCTTTTTTTTTTGGCTGCACTGCTTGGCTTGCAGGATCTTAGTTCCCTGACCAGGGATTGAATCCAGGGCTATGGTGAAAGCTCGGAGCCCTAAGCACTGGACTGCCAGGGAACTCCGTCAATCATTTCCACTGGAAAATTTTCTAGAAGTAGACCTACTGGGTTAGGAATGTGAACATTTTAAAGCAATTTTAAGACCTAATTTACTAATTGTTATGTCAGTGTACACTCCCACCAAGCCTATAGGAATGCCTAATGCCTATTTTCCTCATCCCAGTACTGGGTATGACTCTCTTTAAAACTCAGTACTAAACACACACACACACACACACACGCACATGCACATGCACATGCCCATGTGCACACCCTTTACATTTCTTTAATTAATAAAGATATTGAAAAAAATTTAGATGTTTACTGACCATCTGTACTTCTACATTTTTAACATGTAACATTTGTGCTTTCAGGGAGATCAGCTCGGTGCTTTGTGACCACCTAGAGGGGTGGGATAGGGGGGTGGGAGGGAGGGAGACGCAAGAAGGAAGATATATGGAGATATATGTATATGTATAGATGATTCACTTTGTTATAAAGCAGAAACTAACACACATTGTAAAACAATTATACTCCAATAAAGATGTTAAAAAATATTTGTGTGCTTATTCCCCAAATAACAGTAATCATTTCACTTCTGAGTGTGTGTGTGTGTGTGTGTGTGTGTGTGTGTGTGTGTGTTTACAAGGATTACACACACACACGCACATGCACATGCCCATGTGCACACCCTTTACATTTCTTTAATTAATAAAGATATTGAAAAAAATTTAGATGTTTACTGACCATCTGTACTTCTACATTTTTAACATGTAACATTTGTGCTTTCAGGGAGATCAGCTCGGTGCTTTGTGACCACCTAGAGGGGTGGGATGGGGGGTGGGAGGGAGGGAGACGCAAGAAGGAAGATATATGGAGATATATGTATATGTATAGATGATTCACTTTGTTATAAAGCAGAAACTAACACACATTGTAAAACAATTATACTCCAATAAAGATGTTAAAAAATATTTGTGTGCTTATTCCCCAAATAACAGTAATCATTTCACTTCTGAGTGTGTGTGTGTGTGTGTGTGTGTTTTCTAGGTGCTGAAAGATGAAGTACACAGAGTTACCACAAGAGGTTCCTAGCACACATATTATATCAAAATCTGAAGTCTATTGGGCTCAAGATTCAACAAGTCAGCATCTTCTGGAGTGGACAGTTTCATTAATTTCCATCTTAGAGCCTCCAAACAATTGTCCTGGCCTCATAAGAACAGGCCTTTGGACATCGACAAAACTTATTGAAGAGAACAAGAGACAGTAGCTCATTAATTCAGAAAGCTAGGTTGAACTGTGCACTCCACACTGTACTCTCCTTCGTTTCCCTATCAAAATCCCCTATAACTTGACTCTTTCTGTTAGATATAGTCACTCTTAAATTTCAAAAGAAATATAATCACTTTAAGCCTAAGATGGCTTTGAGTCATTCATTTGATCGTCCTGCAAATATTTATTACTCTTTTCATATTTAACCAGAAGAACGATGGACATTTTTTTAACTCAGCAAATAAATATTCACTACCACGTGCCACTATCCTAGGTGCTGGGAATATACACTGACCCCAGCCTTGCAGAGCTCACACCTGTGCTCTCCTTCCTAGTACCTCTAAGCAGACTCTCAGGAAATTCACCCCCACAGATGCTTTTGCCTTGATGGGAGACATCGTGTGCAGCCCACACAGGAAGTGTCTGCTGCTCCAAGGTCCAGAACATTGTCTCCAAGACCCATGATTACATCCCGGTCTGTTCTGCATATCAAACCAGCTAGCTACGACTTTTAAATTGCTTTTAAAAAATTTTACAGTGTAATATACCTACCCATAAAGAATTCAAATTATACAAATATAAATAACAAAAATGAAAATCACCCATAGTCACAATCTTCACAGATCCCTTTTTTTTTTTTTTTTTGCCACACCACACGGCTTGCAAGATCTTAGTTCCCCGACCAGGGAGTTCCCACAGAGCTATTTTTAAACTTTTTTATAGGTATATCATTATATACGTGCACATTTGACAAATACTTATTGAATACTCACTGTGGAGAAAGTATATTCCAAGGGCTGTGTCTTAGTCTGCTTGGGCTGTCATAACAAAATATCATAGACTAGGTGGCTTAAACAACAGAAATTTAGTTTCTCACAGTTCGGTGGGCTACAAGTCCAGTCAATCTGGTGTCTGCTGAGACTCCTCTTTCTGGCTTGCAAATGGCTACCCTCTCTCTTTGTGTTCACATGGGCTTTCCTCTGTGCAAGTGGGCAGGGGGAGCTCTCTGGTGTCTCCTCTTATGAGGACACTAATTCTATTTGATCAGGGCCCACACTTATGACCTCATTTAACCTTAATTACTTCCTCACTCCAAATATAGTCACGCTGGGGGTTAGGGCTTCAACTCATGAATTGAGGAGAGGAAACACAAGCATTCAGCCCATAACAGGCTGTGAAGTCTTTACAAATGAATGAGGCACAATGTTTGCCCACTTCTCACTAATGTAGGAATTCATGGCACAAACTCTGTTTCTGTCTCTTTGTGCTTTATTTATTTTATTATCTTTTGGAATTTCCACCAAGGCTGGATATACAAGGTAAGGAGAGAAAGTGAGATTCAAGAAAGTTTTATTTCCCACTTGGTTTGGAAAACACTCTCTGGAAAAGGAGGTTTGAAGCTCTTAACTACTCCAAAGATCCCCACTGAAGCATCGTCTCTCACTTTCTGGCTTCTCCTCTAGGAAAGGAGGTTGTTAAATATATACAACACGGACAGCTCTCTATCTACATCCATCTACTCTACAGAGGAGCAATGATTCCAAGGGGGGCTGGATTCACTCCTTCAGAACACGATGGCTGACAACACACACCGCTGAGAACAGAGATGAGTGACACACGGTCTCTACCCTTGAGGAGCTCACTACCCAGTAAGCCAGTGACGAGAAGGTAGTGTGAGAAGTGCCATCTAAGAAAGAGGTAAACTCGGGAGACCCTAGGAGAGAAAAAGGAGACCCAGAAAGAGTTCTGGGAAGAAATTACACCCCCACTGAAGTCTGAAGAAAACTAGGATTGAGCTTGGAAGGAAAGGGGAAAGGTAATCCAGGTAAGGCTATAATAGTAGCCCACTTGGTCAGATGAATTGTATGTCAAGGCTGAATTCTGAAAGGGCAGGCTGAATGTGCTCATCTAAGGGACCAATCTAGACTGTCTCTAGGTAGAATGATCCCTCAAAAGGTTACCCCGAGATTTTTATCAAGATGGCAAAAACCTTATTGTTAATTAAAAAACATATGTTATAGTAAGATGGCAAATTACATCCCCAGAGAAGCCTGTGGGAATCCTCAGAAAACCAAGGAAAGGAGAATGTACCTCTTCCAAATCTCTTTAGCATGCATACACATATCCCTGTGCTTTATTTCATAAAAGAATTAAACAGAATTAAGCTGAATTGAATTTTGCAATTCACCTAGTTGCTTGTGCCAGAAGCCTGTTATTCATTCTAAGCTACCTCTTTCCTTCCTTTATTTTATTTTATTTTTATTATTTTTTGTATTCAACAAATAGCTGCCAAATGCACACTCTGGGCAGGCACACTACTAGACGCTGGAGAGACAGTGATGAGCATACAAATGTGTGGATTTTTAATGGCATCGTCAATTCCGGGAGGTGCAGGAGTAGCCGGAGCAGTGAGGCCTGCAGAAGAGAAAGGGGAGATGCAGTGAGAGAGGCGGGGGCCAGATCCTGGGGGCCTTGTGTGCTAAGCCAGGAGTTGGAATTTTATCCTGAAAGCCATGGATTACCACTGAAGTATTTTAAGCAAGAGAATGATGCAGTCTGACTTGAGAATGATGCCTCTAGCAGTCACAGGGAGAAGGTTTGCCCAAAGTGGCAGGATTAGCAACAGTGAAACTGGTTAGGCCTCTGTGGCAAATGCTGTCAGTGACCTATTCTTTATCCATCTTTATCCATTCCTTATTTTAAAAAATGAAAAGAAAAACTGCTAAGTATCTATTATTTCTCTCTTCCCTTGAAACTGCTGTGACAACAGTTCTGGCAAAAGTAGAATTCTGCTGGGAATTTCTAGAAATGTTTTACTTTCCTGATAAGATGCTGCCCTCCATTCTCACTACTCCTCCCAGCGGCAGTGCAGTTAGGAGGCTGTTGGTCGGTCCTTGGTAACTTCCTTGGGCTGTTGCACCAGCTCTGCGCTGTTAATTTCTCTTTGGTTAAGACTCTGTGTTTGGGTTTCTTTTACATGCAGCCAAACACAATCCTGATACGATTGTTACTACAGCAATTCAGGTAATGACATAATGAGAACGGCACCACCCGTCTGAACTAAGACATTGAAATGAAGTTATGGGTGACAGGATTAACTTATAAACTATTAAGGAAGCAGGATCAATAGGATTTGTGATTAATTTGATGTGACCTATTGGGAATTATCATCAGAGAGATGACTTTGCCTCTGAGTTCAAGGACCATGTATCCCACAGTCCTCCTACTTATTTTTTCCTACCCAGTGTCTTTTTTTCTCCCAGCATTTTCCCTTCCCCATTTAGAAAAGTTTTTATGTGTCCTTGTTCAGAGGCATTTGTGTAGTAGACCAAAAAGAGATGTTGCATAAGACAGCCCCCTTTCCTGGCTTTTGTTTTGTAAAATCTAGGTTCATTTGGGGTTACACTGATCACTTTCCGGGGAAAGGAGACTGACCACTCATGGCCTTCCATGCAAGGAATGAAACCCAGTGAGAGCAGCTGGAGAGATTTCCTGAGACTAAAACAGGGCATGTCGGGGTACAGTCTCCTCTGATGTTCCCTGCCTCAGAGAAGGGTCCCATTTAGTAGTGCAAGCCACTAACCTAGGATTCATCCTTCACTAGAACCTCTCCTGCATTGCCTCTCATATTTAGCCCATCACCTAGACCTTTCTGTTTTACCGAAGTATCTCCTGCATCTCTTCATTTCTTTCCAACTTCATTGTCACAATCCTAGTTCATAAAACATTATTTTAATCCTAAACTGCTGCAATATCCAGTGTGTCACCTGACCATAGTCCATAAAATGATCTTTTCAAATTTGGAATATTTTAAGAAGGGTACAGATATTGCAATGGCTTCCCTTTGCCCTTAAAATTAAAAAAAACATATCTTGCAAATACTGGCCTCTGTCTCGATCACCAGCCTCATCGCTCCACCCCTGACTCACTGCCCAAACTCCCACCATGGTGACCTTGCAGCAACTAGAATGTTCTTTCTCTCCCCAAAGACTTTATCCTAGCCTCTTCACCTGCCCGGTCAGGTCTACTTAACTGCCACACCCACCTGCAAACACACACATGCACACACACACACACACACACACACACACACACACACAGGGATACACACAGACACACACATCCTAGCTAACTTATTTTCAGCTTCAGGTTTCAGCCCAAATGTCATTTTCTCAGAGAAGCATAACCTGATCCCACCCCACTGCCCAACTAAATCAGGGGCCCTGATTTTAAGGCATGGGTGTCTTTCATAGCACATTTTCAGTATATACTTGAGTGATTACCTATGTGTCATAAGTTTCATGGAGTAGCGACCCCACTTATCATTGTCTCTCCAGAATCTGGTAGTGTGCCTGCCCAGAGTGGGTGTTTGATGGCTATTTGTTGAATACAAAAACATAAAGGAAGAAAGAGGGACTCTAGAATGAATATCAGGCTTCTGGCAAAAGCAACTAGGTGGATTGTGAAATTCAACTCAGCTCAATTCCATTTAATTCTTTTATGAAATAAAGCACAAAGATATGTGCATTTATGATAAAGAGAGCTGGAAGAGGTACATTCTCCTCTGCCTCTCTGAGGAGTCTCAGGCTTCTCTGTGGATGGAATTTGCCATTGTGAATGAAAAATATTGCCTGTCATATCAATAAACGAAGGATGTTGCAGCCATCAAGCCATCACAGTACATCCGCCCCAAGAGTGAGCCCTGAGGGAACTCAGGATGGAGGCAGGATGCCTGCCATCAAATCATCAGACACTGTAGCCACCCCCAGACAGTGCACCCTGAGGAGACTCAAGGTGACAAATCACAGTATACTGGCCCCAGAGAGCTGATGTGCATATCAAAGGAATGATTTCAGGGAGCCCAGACTCTTGCATCTTCCCATACATAGAAAAGTGCTACATTCCTTAACTTGAGATGGCTGGTTTTCTTTCATTAACAGTAATCTTTTGATGTTCCGACTACCTGGTCTTTGTTGCAAAAACTCCTATGTATCCTGGCTCACCCCTTGCATCTTCAGAGCGGTTTCTCAGAGTGATCTGAGAAGCTGTGTCCCAGGCTAAAATCCTCAGTTTTGTCTGCCAAATAAAACATAACTCTCAACTTTTAGGCTGTGCATTTTTTTCAGTCAACACCATCCTGTTACAACACGTAGCACGCCAAAGAGGAAACGAACAGCGTTAAGGCAGAATTCTGAAAGGGCAGGCTGAATTTACTCCTTCAGAGGATCTATCTAGGCTGATTCCTCGAAAAGTCATCTTGAGATTTCATAAGGATGACAAAAAACTTATTGATAGGGGCTTCCCTGGTGGCACAGTGGTTAAGAATCCGCCTGCCAGTGCAGGGGACACCGGTTCAAGCCCTGGCCCAGGAAGATCCCACATGCCACGGAGCAACTAAGCCCGTGCACCACAACTACCGAGCCTGCGCTCTAGAGCCCGTGAGCCACAACTACTGAGCCCTCATGCTGCAACTACTGAAGTCTGCGCGCCTAGAGCCCATGCTCTGCAACAAGAGAAGCCACAGCAATAAGCCCGCGTACCATAACAAAGAGTAGCCCCTGCTCACTGCAACTAGAGAAAAGCCCACATGCAGCAACAAAGACCCAATGCAGCCAAAAATAAATAAGATAAATTAATAAATTAAAAAACATATTGATAATTACAACATGCAGCAACGAAGACCCAATGCAGCCAAAAATAAATAAGATAAATTAATAAATTAAAAAACATATTGATAATTACAAAGCATGTGTTATATGGACTTTGGAAGATAATGATGTTTCAGTGTGGGTTCGATATCACTAATTATCAGAGAAATGCAAATCAAAACTACAAGGAGGTATCACCTCACAGTGGTCAGAATGGCCATCATCAAAAAATCTACAAACAATAAATGCTAGAGAGGGGGAGGAGAAAAGGGAACCCTCCTACACTGCTGGTGGGAATGTAAATTGGTACAGCCACTATGGAGAACAGTATGGAGGTTCCTTAAAAAACTAAAAATAGAACTACCATATGACCCAGCAATCCCACTACTGGGCATATACCCTGAGAAAACCATAATTCAAAAAGACACATGTACCCCACTGTTCATTGCAGCTCTATTTACAATAGCCAGGTCATGGAAGCAACCTAAATGTCCATCAACAGAGGAATGGAAAAAGAAGATGTGTACATATATACAATGGAATATTACTCAGCCATAAAAAGGAACGGAATTGGGTCATTTGCAGAGACGTGGATGGACCTAGAGTCTGTCATACAGAGTGAAGTAAGTCAGAAAGAGAAAAACAAGTATTGTATATTAACACATATATGTGGAATCTAGAAAAATGGTACAGATAAACCTATTTGCAGGACAGGAATAGAGACACAGAGATAATGGATGTGTGGACACGGGGGGAGAGGGGGATGAATAGGGAGATTGGGATTGACATATGTGCACTGCCATGTGTAAAACAGATAGCTAGTGGGAACCTGCTGTATAGTGCAGGGAGCTCACCTTGGTGCTCTGTGGTGACCTAGATGAATGGGATGGGGGGTGGGGTGGGAGGGAGGTCCAAGAGGGAGGGGATATATGTATACATATAGCTGATTCACTTTGTTGTACAGCAGAAACTAACATAACGTTGTAAAGCAACTATACCCCAATTTAAAAAAAATTTTTGATTGTAAAAATGTATCACTCTGGGCTTCCCTGGTGGCGCAGTGGTTGAGGGTCCGCCTGCCGATGCATCACTCTGAGCTTGATGTGAATAGTGGAGAAGGCTGCAGTGGCGGGAGACCAGGGTGGGTGTATGGGGACTTTCTGTACCTTCTGCTCAATATTACTGTGAACCTAAAACTGCTCTCAAGAATAAAGTCTATTGAAAACAATATGTTAAAGATAACTTACCCAAAAAGATAAAATTGTGATTCTCATTCAGAAGCAAAACGAGCATGTTGAAGATTACGTTTTACTCAGAGTTAGGGAATCAGGCAGATGTTAAAACTGGTTCAAAGGAAAAGTCAAAGAACAGACACGTTCATATAGTGGGGATATAGTGATGAATGTGCCAGTGGAGGCAAATGAACTTCTTCCTCAGTGGGGGAGGGAAGTCAACTGAACATCTGTTGGACAGAATAGAATTTGTGTGCCTGTAGACATCTGCATGCCTAGAAAGATCAACTTGCTTTTCTGTTATCTATGGGGTACAGAGCTGGTTCCCATAGAATTAGCATCTGGACTGTGGAAGGGTGTGCTATCGTTTGCCTTTGAAGCACACATTTTCCCTACACATGCATACAATAAACCATTAAGACTGTATGACTCCATGCTGAGAATCCACTGTGTCTGCACAGACTTTGTTTAGTCCGGTGAGGATTGCTTCTTGGGTGAACCAAAGAACTTCTACCTCACATGATCTGGTAGCTGTAGGAAAATTGAACCACGTCCTGACATTTCTTCTGAAACATTAAATTCATCCCCTGGGCAGAAGCAAGGTAATGACTTTCTTATTCAGCCTTTTTTTTTTTTTTTTTTTTTTTTTTTGGTATGCGGGCCTCTCACTGTTGTGGCCTCTCCCGTTGCGGAGCACAGGCTCCGGACGCGCAGGCTCAGCGGCCATGGCTCACGGGCCCAGCCGCTCCGCGGCATGTGGGATCTTCCCGGACCGGGGCACGAACCTGCGTCCCCTGCATCGGCAGGCGGACCCTCAACCACTGCGCCACGAGGGAAGCCCCTTTCTTATTTTTTGTAAACAACTTTATTAAGGAATAATTTATCAATCATAAAATTTACTTAAGAACACAAGTCAGTGATGGTTAGTACATTTATAGAGTTCTGTATCTACCACCTTCAATCATTACAGTTTTAGAATATTATCATCAACCCAAAGAGAACCTTCATGCCCATTTGAAGTCAATTCCTGTTCCCATCCCAGTCCCGGGCTGTCACAAACTTACTTTTTTTCTCTATAAATTTGTCTTCTGAATTTTTTTTTTTTTTTTTTTTTTTTTTGGCTGCACCATCCCTCTTATGGGATCTCGGTCCCCCGACCAGGGATTGAACCTGGGCGATGGAGTGAAGCCCAGAATCCTAACCACTAGGAAACCAGGGAAATCCTCTGAACATTTCTATAAAGGGAATCATATAGTATGTGGTCTTTCATACCTGGCTTCTTTCACTTAGATAATTATTTTTAAGTTTGTCCATGTTTTAGCATCTATCAGTAATTCAAATGTTTTTATTTCTGAATGAGTATTCCATTGTATGGATATAACACATTTTGTTTATCCATTCATCAGCTGATGGACATTTGGGTTGTTTCCACTTTTTTTTTTTTCTTTTGCGGTATGCGGGCCTCCCCCTGCCGTGGCCTCTCCCGCTGCGGAGCACAGGCTCCGGACGCGCAGGCCCAGGGGCCACGGCTCACGGACCCAGCCGCTCCGCGGCACGTGGTATCCTCCCAGACCGGGGCGCGAACCCGGTTCCCTCGCATCGGCAGGCGGACGCGCAACCACCGCGCCACCAGGGAAGCCCCGCCACTTTTTGACTATCATGAATAATGCTGCTATGAACATTCATGTACAAATCTTTGTGTGAAAATAGTTTCATTTCACTTGAGTAAATACCTAGGAATGGAATTGCTGGATCATATAGCAAACATATTGTTTTAAAATGTTGGTCTTATTTTTATTCATGTATAGTGAGGCCAACAGATCAAGAGATGATTTTCTTTGAAAAGACAGTCTGTTACTCACAGTTCCCAGGAGAAGGGGGCATGCCAGGCCAGGCAAAGCTGTATCGGGAAGCACTGGGTTGGTCAGGAGACAGAAAGGGAAAATGTGAGCAAAGGACCTTATTTTGGTTTCTGCAAAAAGGTACCGGCAAGGCAGGGTAAGTGGATTTACGATTGGCTGGTTTAAATAATTTCAGTAAGTTATGGTGCATAGAGGCTGCCCCTAGCTGTCTGGTATCTGGCCCTTAGGTGATTCGAGCAGGAGGATAGTGGCTCTGTGTGCAGAGCTCCATAAAGAAGGCTGTGGGGTTAGGTTTTGGGTTGGTTGGTTTGCATATGAAAGGCACCCTCCTGGAGAGTTGTTTACTCTCTAGCTGGACCTGGGAGGGCAGACTCCCCACCAAATATCTGTAAGGCTCCAGATGTCAAACATTAGAATGAAAAGACATGCTTAATACACATATGTTTCACTTTTTGAGAAACTGCCAAACTGTTTTCCAAAGCGTCTATGCCATTTTACATTCATCTCAGCAATGTACGAAGGTTCCACTTCCTCTATAATTTCACCAGTACTAGAGATGACCTGTCTTTTTTATTATAGCCATTTTACATTTTAGCAGGTCTGAGGTGTTATCTTGTAGTTTAATTTGCATTGCTCTAATAACTGATGATGTTAAGCCTATTTTCATGTGCTTATTGGCTTCTCCTATATCCTCTTTGGTGACATATCTGTTCAAAAATTTGCCCATTTTTAAATTGGATTTTGTCATCTTATTATTGAGTTTTAAGAGTTCTTTATATATTCTGCAATCAGACATATGATTTGCTTCCTCACAGCACAGCAGCTGGGTTCTAAGAAAGAGCCTTTTAAGAGGCAAAAAGTAGAAGCTGCCAGTCCTTGTACAGCCTGGGCTTAAGTCCAGAATGTCACTTCTGCCACATTCTCTTGATTAGAGTTAGTGACATGCCCAGCCCAGATTGAAGGGGAGGGTAAATGAGCTCCTCTTGTTATGAAGAGCAAAATGCACATACAGGGAGGGCATGAATTGGACTTGGCTATCTTTAGAGATGGGCTGTCACCCTTTCAAGTACTTTAATAATTCTAATATCTATAATACATTAAACAAGTATGGTGGATGTTAAGATATTTTAAATGGTTCAATATAATTTTCAAACATTAAAAATTCTCTTATACCTCTTAGCTCAAATTCCAAATCTAAAGCATTTATTTACTCATTTTAAATTGGAATCACAAAGCTAACCTGTTAGATGCTATAATTTGCCAAATTTTCTTAACATTACAAATACTTTAAACACCAAGCAAATAAAGATTGTTCCTCGTGGCAGACAGACCCTAAGATGATCCCCAATGATTTGCCTTGTCCCAGGGTCCATACTTTTGTGTAATTCCCTCCCCTTGAGTGCAGGCAGGACCTGTGACTTGCTTCTAGCCAATAGAATATGGCAAAGGTGGTGTGAAATCAGTTCCTTGGTTAGATTGTGTTATATGGAAAAATGACCAGACATTACGCCCAGGATTATGTTATGTTGTAAAAGACTCTGTTTTAGCAGACTGGAGTGAGAGATTCTCCTCGTGGGAGATGTAAGCAACTCTTACTTCATCTTACTTGATGAAGTAAGCAGCCATGTTGGGAAAGCCTGCTGTGGGCTGAGTGTTTGTATTCCTCCAAAATTCATACGTGGAAATCCTAACCCCCAAAGTGATGGAATTAGGAGGTGGGGCCTTTGGAAGTAATTAGGTCATGAGGGTGACCTCATTAACTTCATGAATGGAGTTAATACCCTTATAGAGGAGGCCCCAGAGAGCACTGGTGCCCTTTTTCTGCCACATGAGAACACAACTACAAGCTGACATTCTGCAACCCAGAAGAGGGCTCTCACTGGAACTTGGCTATGCTGCTATCTGACATCCAGTCTCCAGAACTGGGAGAAATAAATTGCTGTTGTTTATAAGCCACTCAGTCTGTAATACCTTGTTATAGCAGCCCAAATGGACTAAGAAAAAGCCCACGTAGCACTGTGGACTCATTTAGGAATGTGGACACCTCTAGAATCTGAGGGAGCCCTCCAGCCAACAGCCGGCAAAAAGTCAAGGTCCTCAGTCACATAGCAGAAAGGAAATACCTTCTGCCAACAGCCTGAATGCACTTGGAAGTGGATTTTTTCCTCAGACAAGCCTCCAGATGAAAATGCAGTCAGGCAGCACCTTGATGGAAGCCTGCTGAGAGCCTGAGCTGAAGACCAGCCAGGACTCCTGATCCTCAGAAACTGTGAGATAATAAACGTGTGTTGTTTTAAGCCACTATGTTTGTAGTAATTTCTTACACAACAATAGAAAACTGATATATTATTAATCTTAACACAAAAGTACTAATGTTATGGATGTGATTTACTTTCTTTTTTCTACTAATTCTAATCTTCCTTTAGTCAAAAGATATCTATAAAACAATTATATCATCTATGCAAATTGGGATTCTTATTTTAATTCAGCCAATTGTGGTTGTATATCAGCCAGAGGGATTTTTCTTTAACTGGGACTTGGGATTTGATTTTTTATACTTTGCTAATGGGACATTATGAGCCATTTAATACAGTTCTATACCTTAAAAGGGATGGTCTTGGGCTAACACATCTCCTAGATTCAAATCACACATTACCTATTCTTCTGTCTGATTTGAATCTTCTACCCTACCCTGCCCTCTCCATAAATTATAGTCCATTATTTGTTCCTTGTTTAGATGTGTGTTTATTTGGCTTTTAAAAGCTATTATGATGTCTTTCTGCGTGACTTAAAGGTTGTTTTAATGACACTGCATATGATTCTTTCTACATATATCTTATTCTTATTAGTCCTCTTTGAACGTGATCATTGCATTTTTTTCCTGTTTTTCGGGTCACAATTCATGTAGATATTTAAATAGCATTTATCTGGATTCTGCATATTGCATATCAGAAACAATAAACATTTGATAAAAACTCCAACATGAAAAGATGTGGAAAAACAAACAGAAAAAAAAGGAACCCGATGGAAGCAAACAGGAACAGAAGAAAAGAAAACCAACCAATAAATAATATCCTTGGGAAAATAATAGAAGATTTTGCATCCATCAGATAAGGATGGGGTACTATGAAAAACTAACAATGAACATTTGGAAATTTGAAAAATATGAAAGCTGAAATAAAACATTGTGATAGAAGAGTTGGAAAGTCAAGTCAAGGTTATTGTCCAGCAAGAGGAACAAAAAGAGAAAAGGAAAATAGAACAGAAAGGGGCTGGTGACATGGACATAGAGCATCAATCAGAGAGATCAGAAATCATAGAAAGAAAAAAAAAATGGAAGACAGAAATTTTCCCAAGGAAAAGTACAAGAAAATTTCCCACACATGAAGAACACAGAACCTCCAAACTGAAAGGGCCCTCTAAGTGCTAGCAACATGAATAGCAAAACATCCATGAGGAGGCACATCCCTGACATTTCAGAACATCTGATTTAAAGAGGCAACATGGGGCTTCCCTGGTGGCGCAGTGGTTGAGAGTCCGCCTGCCAATGCAGGGGACACGGGTTCGTGCCCCGGTCCGGGAAGATCCCACATGCCGCGGAGCGGATAGGGCCGTGAGCCATGGCCGCTGAGCCTGCGCGTCCGGAGCCTGCGCTCCGCAACGGGAGAGGCCACAACAGTGAGAGGCCCGCGTACCGCATAAATAAATAAATAAATAAGAAGCAACATGAAAAAAAAGTTTCAGAGAGACAAAACAGGTTACATATAAAATAATGACAATCAGAGTGCCATAAGACTTCTCAACACCACTGGTTAGTAGATGATAATGTAGTTATGCCTTTAAAATTACCCAGCCAAACCATGAATCAAGTGTAGGGGTTGATTAAGACACTCTCCTTCCTTAGAGCCTGCTGAAAGCTGTGCTTTAGCAAATGCGGAGAGCAAGCAAACCAAGGGAAAGAATATCATTGGATCCAGGAAAAGGAAGCCCAACACAAGAGAAACAGTTTGATGGAGAAGGGAATTCTCAGGATTACAGCTGTGCAGAAGGGCTTAAGAGCAACCCATCCAGACTGCTGTAGGAAGGTAGAGTGCTATGGGAGGGAGGCCTCAGAGAAAAAAATGGAAAGAGATTATCGAGAAATACGCTCGAGCATTGTGGGGAAAGAAAAAACCTACTGAGAGTATTTGACAGAACAGATGGACCACTTGGGAAAATATTAAAGATCAGTACAGAGCAAACAGAATTATAAAAATTATTAATTCCAGGAAAAATAAAAATTTGTATGAGATACAATATAAAACTAACTGGATCATCACTAAGCTATATTTGTGTAGCCAAAATAATATATTGACTACTGATTTAGCTAGAATTTTTTATCCTGGAGAAGGAGAAAGGAAGTAGGAGGTGGTAATACAACACACTATATTATCATCTACTTAATAGGAAGTTAATAGTTTCAAACTGATAAATCAGGAAATCGCAGTATAAATATATTACTTAGAAATATGAAGATAAATGCCAGCTTTAGAAAAAAAAGCTAAATTAGTTCAAAATATGTGCCTCCAAGGAACAGGGAACAGGTATGTTCATTAAGACCTTTCAATATCATTTTGAGCACCTAGTATATGCAAGGCATATATCTCCTTCTCCTCAAGATCCCAATCTTCAAAGTCAGTCCACTACCAAAGAGCCATATGGTGACCCTTTCATTGCCTCCCCCAGGACCCTGCTCCATCCATCACTGTTTTTTTCATTTCCATCATCAATCAGTCTCTCCCTCTCCACTGGTTTCTTTCCCTTTGCTTATAACTGTGTCCAAGAACTTCCAGCTTGGCAAACTGACTGGCCAACTTTGGCTTCATTCCCTGGATTCTGATCTCATTTCTTGGCACAGAATATCGTTGGAATGATATCCACTACTAATGAGCCCTCGTTGGGCCCAGCTCCAGGACCTCCCACATAATGGGTACTTGCCAGGCACATAACGCCAGCCCTACCTGTAGCACTGAGAAGTCAGAAGTGCGGTAACTGTGGAAAAACAAAAAGGAAAGAGAAGAGTAAAGGATGACACCAAAAGATGGCAGGGTCATTATCGACATTGGGAACTCAAGAGCAGGACATTCGGTGAGAGAGGTAAGGAATATGATAAATTTGGTTTAAAACATTGAGTTTGAAGCTTATAGAATTGGGTATTAATCAGGGTAAGGTGGACAGTTAATCATGATCCTGAAACAGTGAAATATAATGGGAAAGGTTTTGGAGTTAATATATACTAGATTCATATTCTGGCTCTGCCAGTTACTAACTGAACTGGCAAGTCACTGCTCTGAGGCTCAACGTTCTCATCTGCAAAATAGGGATTGTATCTTGATTAGAAAGCAGGCATGACAAATTTGAGATGTCACCAGGCAATCAGAACGTGATTCTTTCTGTTTGCCAATGCAGGGCACACGGGTTCGATCCCTAGTCTGGGAAGATCCCACATGCCGCGGAGCAACTAAGCCCGTGTGCCACAACTACTGAGCCTGCGCTCTAGAGCCCACGAGCCACAACTACTGAGCCCGTGAGCCACACTCCTGAAGCCCGCGCACCTAGCGCCTGTGCTCCGCAACAAGAGAAGCCACCTCAATGAGAAGCCTGCGCACTGCAATGAAAAGTAGCCCCAACTCGCCGCAACTAGAGAAAGCCCGCAGCACACCAACAAAGACCCAACGCAGCCAAAAAAAAAAAAAAAAAAAAAAACTTGATTCTTATTGACTGTAGTGTGACATCTAGATTGGAGATGTCAGGACTGAAGGTCATATTCTGATTGCAATAGTGCAGAAGATCAAGGATAATGGGCTCGAGGTGTACTCGAGGGAGGAGGCAACCAAGGGTAGAGAGAAATGGGACAATTTAGGAAATACTAGGGAGGTAGAACTCTTAGGATGTTGTGATTTACCGGTTTGGGAGGCGGGATTGTGGCAGATGATGTCAGTGCTCCACCTGTGTGCTTTTGGATCCCTCTACCATTTTCATGCTGTGCTTTCACTTCAAGCAGCCAACACCTGCGAGGAGAGCCAGAACTCTCTGGGATTACATCTCCCAGTGGAGAGCCCGAGCAAATGACTCCTGGCGTGGACGTATACCCCCTCCAGCTTCCTTGCCCCTGGTCCAGACAGTTCTCAGGTACGATTGTCTCCAGGCTCTTCCGTGGAGTGAAGCCTAAATTGCCCTCCTAGTGACTTTGTTGTTTTTTCGTTTGTTCGTTTGTTTTAATGTTCTTATATCTTTATTCAAGTACTTTATAAACCTGGCTCAATAATAACTCATACTTTTACATCACAAATTTGCCTTTAAATAATACATAATACACTTAAGGCAGATTTACCTTATAGATGGCCTCACCACTGCATTGATTTATACAAATAGCAAAAATCACATGGAGGAGCATCTACTGATATCTTTCTTGGTACTTATCTTTAGCTTTTTATTTATTTATTTATTCAACGAAAAGTAGCCCCAACTCACCGCAACTAGAGAAAGCCCGCAGCACAGCAACAAAGACCCAACGCAGCCAAAAAAAAAAAAAAAAAAAAAAATTGATTCTTATTGACTGTAGTGTGACATCTAGATTGGAGATGTCAGGACTGAAGGTCATATTCTGATTGCAATAGTGCAGAAGATCAAGGATAATGGGCTCGAGGTGTACTCGAGGGAGGAGGCAACCAAGGGTAGAGAGAAATGGGACAATTTAGGAAATACTAGGGAGGTAGAACTCTTAGGATGTTGTGATTTACCGGTTTGGGAGGCGGGATTGTGGCAGATGATGTCAGTGCTCCACCTGTGTGCTTTTGGATCCCTCTACCATTTTCATGCTGTGCTTTCACTTCAAGCAGCCAACACCTGCGAGGAGAGCCAGAACTCTCTGGGATTACATCTCCCAGTGGAGAGCCCGAGCAAATGACTCCTGGCGTGGACGTATACCCCCTCCAGCTTCCTTGCCCCTGGTCCAGACAGTTCTCAGGTACGATTGTCTCCAGGCTCTTCCGTGGAGTGAAGCCTAAATTGCCCTCCTAGTGACTTTGTTGTTTTTTCGTTTGTTCGTTTGTTTTAATGTTCTTATATCTTTATTCAAGTACTTTATAAACCTGGCTCAATAATAACTCATACTTTTACATCACAAATTTGCCTTTAAATAATACATAATACACTTAAGGCAGATTTACCTTATAGATGGCCTCACCACTGCATTGATTTATACAAATAGCAAAAATCACATGGAGGAGGAACCCGTGTCCCCTGCATCGGCAGGCAGACTCTCAACCACTGCGCCACCAGGGAAGCCCCTTAAATTTATTTTTATTTATTTATTTTTGGCTGTGTTGGGTCTTCGTTGCTGTGGGCGGACTTTCTCTAGTTGCGGCAGGCTTTCTCTAATTGTGGCAGGCTTTCTCTAGTTGCAGTGAGCAGGGGCCACTCTTCATCGCAGTGCATGGGCTTCTCACTGCAGTGGCTTCTTTTGTTGCAGAGCACGGGCTCTAGGCATGCGGGCTTCAGTAGTTGTGGCACGTGGGCTCAGTAGTTGTGGCTGGTGGCTTCTAGAGAGCAGGCTCAGTAGTTGTGGCGCACGGGCTTAGTTGCTCCGCGGCATGTGGGATCTTCCCAGACCAGGGCTTGAACCCGTGTCCCCTGCATTGGCAGGCAGATTCTTAACCACTGCGGCGCCAGAGAAGCCCTTATCTTTAGCTTTTAGAACTGCATAATAAGTAGAGTTTACATAAAATTTCATTTTTGAGATAGGAAACAAACAATTTTGCCTTTATCTGTTAGATTGGATGTAGTTATTATTAATAACATAAACTTTAAATCTGTGGGGAAAACCAGTACTTTACCTTTACTCCCCAGAGAAGGCTCAACAGCAAGCAAAATGAGGAGCCATTGTAAAATCATATTGCTAAATAATACCTTAACTCAAAATTCTGCTTATATAATTGTATCATATCACAGCTAAAAATTACTATTTAAAATATCAAGATACATCCCAAAGCATCCTTTGGTTGAATTAATATCAGGAGGCTTAGGCAGCACTGGAGAGTCATTCTCTGGTCTTCTGGTCATTAGTATAAACTGAAGCTTTTGAAATTATTTGGTGATCCCATTTTGGGGCCCAATATCACAAAACCTTCAGGAGAATAGTGGACCCAGGTGGAAGAATTTGAAGACTGGAAGACTTGCAGTTAAGGGAGAGTTATCACTAGCAGATCTTAGGGAAATAGGACTGCAGCCAGAATCACTTGATATTTATTAGAAATCAAGATTTACTAAATCATTTCTCTTTCAGAAAAATAGCTTTAAAACTTGTATATTTTCAAATGTTCTTTTTTTAAAGAACATATAAAATTAAGATATTTGTGAAAATAAACCAGTTTCAAGTGTACTTGTTTCTCTTTCTTTTTCCTCCTTCAAAGGATTTCTTCTCATCAAGCACAAATGTGCTAATCTTTACAGCAAGACAAACTCTTCTGTGCTAAATCTTTTTAATCTTTTCTTTTCATCCTCTGAGAAAAGGTCTTCTTCATTGGTTGTAGTAGATGTAAAATCATAGTCTCTGGAATGACCATTTACAAAACTAAATAAGGGATATTTCTCCTTAGAAGGAATTTTCAGCATCTTAGTGATTTCTTCAGAAGCTTGTTGGAAGTCCTGAACATTTTGACAGTAAAATCCTATTATACAGCTAAGATCCATTTTTCGAAATGACATCTTTTTGGGAGAAGGGCAGTGGAATGTCTCAAGAGGGAAATCCTTTATGCTGACATCTACAAAAGATTGGCAGTAATGAGGATCCATGTAAATCAAAGTGTCGTCTTGAAATCCAGCAAAGTAATATGACTGTTTAGGTTTGCCACCAATAATACCCACGCAGTATTCAAGGCTTAAAATACCCTTTACAAAATCTAAATAGTTGGCATTGTTTCTTTCTCCACCAAGTCTAACAGGAACTAGAATAATAACAGCTTTGTCATCTGTCTTATCAGAGGCCATGGAAGCGCACTGTTTATCAGTTACATCAGAACTGTAAACTGTACAATGTTGCACAACATAAATAGTTATTCCTTGTAAATCTGGGTGTCTTGCTTCTTCAACTGCTTTTCTTAAAACGTGAGCAACCACAGCTGGTCCATACCAATCTCTAGCTTTTTCCCCAGACTTCTTTCCATATTCTATTAGTTGGTGTAAACCAAAGAGAGCCAAGTGGGAATCACCAAACCAAGGGATGATTTTCCTGTGATAAATTTCATTTTGCATTTCATGATCATCAGAATATCTCCCGATTGTTTCCTTCAGAGAAATTGTTGGGGTTTTGAGTTCTCTTTCCCCTGAAAGCGATGCTTTGAAAGATGCAGTAAATTTTTTTAGTGTTGGAAGTCCATGATTCAGTCTGAATTTTCAGTGTTCAAAGCATCAGGCCAGCCAGGTCTAAGCTCTACCAAGAAAGTATAGTATGAGTCCTTGAGCCAATAGCATCTGGCCAGTTCTTAATGTACAGCTCCAAGCACAGTCTGTTGTCAAAACTGAGCCTTCCATTTGAGGAAATTCTTCCCTGTGGATAAGTCATATTATTATTATTATTTTTTTTTTTTTTGTGGTATGCGGGCCTCCCCCTGCTGCGGCCTCTCCCGTTGAGGAGCACAGGCTCCGGACGCGCAGGCCCAGCGGCCATGGCTCACGGGCCCAGCGGCACGTGGGATCCTCCCAGACCGGGGCGCGAACCCGGTTCCCCTGCATCGGCAGGCGGACGCGCAACCACTGCGCCACCAGGGAAGCCCAAGCCATATTATTGAAATGAAACCTTTACGAAATTCTTCTACATTTCCCTCAATTACATGATCTTCTATTGTACATCCTGATCTTGCAGGTAACAGTTCATTTTCATTTAATTGAAATATTTGCTTTATTGCAGTGGTCTGGAACCAAACCTGCAATATCTCTGAGGTATGCCTGTAGTCTAAACAACTTCATATTTAAAATGGTAACACTTTCCAAGCAATAATACAGGGGAATTTCTACTAAAATATGTCTTTGTTTTCAACACCCAACTATATTTCACGTTGTTCCAAGCAGATATAAATTTAGTTTTTAGCTTGTCAACTTCATCTGTTCTTGTGGCCTCCCTATTCAGATTCTGAAGAAAAAGCCATCACTTGATTGCATTCTTCTGTAAGTTTAGTCTTTTGTTCGGGAAATGTTCCAGCTCCAGCAGCAGCTGCTCCAAAAGCAGCCAGCACACATGCAGACACTCCGACCTCAGCGCCGCAGCTACAGGCACCTCGAGCTCCCCAGCCACCATAGTCGGAACTTTGTTTGCTAACAAACACTTGCTTAACTTCCTTCTCTTCCATGTCTCTCTTCCTCACTCCCTTACTGTTTCTTCCTAGTGGCACTTCCTAATTAGTCGCTTTCACATGAATCTTTATCTCAGAGTCTGCTTCTGGGGAGTCCATCCTAAGACAGTATGGTAGTCATTAATGTTGCTTATTAATTTTTCTGCCCTCTGCCTCTGGGCACGTGGTAGGGCTATACTTCCTGGCCTTCTGTGGTTGGGTGTTGGGGCCAAGTTACCAGCTCTAGCAGAGGTGATGTGTGTTGCTTCTTGGCTGAGCATGAAATTGCCAAGATGAAACCCTTCAGAGCTCTTTTCCCTTCATTGTGGTGACCAAGAATGCTGAGATAGTGGCTTATCTCTCAGCCTGGGACCTAGAGGCAGTGTGACAAAGTGGAGCAGAGCCCCATCTCTGACTCAGTAGTCAGAGGGAGAAATAAACTTGCATTGCGTTAAGCCAATGAGAGTTGGGGGTTATTTGCTACACAGCAATACTACCTAGCACATCTTGACAGATATAGAGAGTGAGAAAAAGAGAAGAATCAAGGATGACTAAGATTTCTGACCCGGGCTATTAGATGGATGGGGTTAACATTCTTTGAGCTTGAGAAAAGCAAGGAGGAAGAGCTGGATATATTTTTTTGGTTTTTTAGGCAGGGAATTAAGTGCAGTTTTAGACATTTTTGAGTTTGAGATTCTTGTGGCAATCTAAACTGAGATATTGAGAAGACTGGTTCTGAATCTCTGGAAAGTGATCTGAGCTGGAGACAGATATTTGGGACATAAGTAATAATTTAGGAAAATAGAAATATAAAATCAGGACCAAGGGAAAAATAGAATTGCATAGGTGCTAATGATAAACATGAACACAGATGCTATGACCGACATTAAAAATTTGTTTTAAATTGAAGTATAGTTGATTTACAATATTGTGTTAGTTTCTAGTAATCAGCAAACTGATTCAGAATATATATATGTATTCTTTTTCATATTCTTTTTCATTATGGTTTATCATAGTATATTGAATATAGTTCCCTATGCTATATAGTAGGAAATTATTGTTTATCTTTTTTTTTAATTTTTGAATTTTATTTTATTTTTTTATACAGAAGGTTCTTAATTGTCATCCATTTTATGCACATCAGTGTATACATGTCAATCCCAATCGCCCAATTCATCCCACCACCCCCCGCACCTCCCCGCTGCTTTCCCCACTTGGTGTCCATACATTTGTTCTCTACATCTGTGTCTCAATTTCTGCCCTGCAAACCGGTTCATCTGTACCATTTTTCTAGGTTCCACATATATGCGTTAATATACGATATTTGTTTTTCTCTTTCTGACTTACTTCACTCTG
>NC_041221.1:76106237-76106924 GCF_002837175.3 Physeter macrocephalus | reverse complement strand
GTTCCCTTTTCTCCACACCCTCTCCAGCATTTGTTTTTTGTAGATTTTCTGATGATGCCCATTCTGACTGGTGTGAGGTGATACCTCATTGTAGTTTTGATTTGCATTTCTCTAATAATTAGTGATGTTGAGCAGCTTTTCATGTGCTTCTTGGCCATCTGTATGTCTTCTTTGGAGAAATGTCTATTTAGGTCTTCTGCCCATTTTTGGATTGGGTTGTTTGTTTTTTTAATGTTGAGCTGCATGAGCTGTTTATATATTTTGGAGATTAATCCTTTGTCCATTGATTCGTTTGCAAATATTTTCTACCATGCTGAGGGTTCTCTTTTCGTCTTGTTTATGGTTTCCTTTGCTGTGCAAAAGCTTTGAAGTTTCATTAGGCCCCATTTGTTTACTTTTGTTTTTATGTCCATTACTTTAGAGAGTGGATCAAAAAACATCTTGCTGTGATTTATCTCAAAGAGTATTCTTCCTAAGAGTTTTATAGTGTCTGGTCTTACATTTAGGTCTCTAATCCATTTTGAGTTTATTTTTGTGTACGGTGTTAGGGAGTGTTCTAATTTCATTCTTTTACATGTAGCTGTCCAGTTTTCCCAGCACCACTTATTGAAGAGACTGTCTTTTCTCCATTGTATATCCTTGCCTCCTTTGTCATAGATTAGTTGACCATAGGTGTGTGGGTTTATC
>NC_041221.1:76104600-76105161 GCF_002837175.3 Physeter macrocephalus | reverse complement strand
TTTGCTGTACGCGGGCCTCTCACTGCTGTGGCCTCTCCCGTTGTGGAGCACAGGCTCCAGACGCGCAGGCTCAGCGGCCATGACTCACAGGCCCAGCCACTCCGCGGCATGTGGGATCTTCCCAGACCGGTGCATGAACCCGTATCCCCTGCATTGGCAGGCGGACTCTCAACCACTGCGCCACCAGGGAAGCCCTATTGGAAGATTTTTAATCACAGTTTCAATTTCATTACTTGTGATGGTTTATCAATTTTTTTTATCTTCTCAAAGCACCAGCTTTTAGTTTTATTGATCTTTGCTATTGTTTTCTTTGTTTCTATTTCATTTATTTCTGCTCTGAACTTTATGATTTCTTTCCTTCTGCTAACTGGGTTTTGTTTACTCTTCTTTCTCTAGTTCCTTTAGGTGTAAGGTTAGATTGTTTGTCTGAGGTTTTTCTTGTTTCTTGAGGTAGGCTTGTATAGCTATAAACTTCCCTCTTAGAACTGCTTTTGCTGCATCCCATAGGTTTTGGATCGTCGTGTTTTCATTGTCATTTGTCTCTAGGTATTTTTTGATTTC
>NC_041221.1:76102876-76103363 GCF_002837175.3 Physeter macrocephalus | reverse complement strand
CGCTCCACGGCATGTGGGATCTTCCCGGACCGGGGCACGAACCTGCATCCCCTGCATCGGCAGGCGGACTCCCAACCACTGCACCACCAGGGAAGCCCTTGGGTTTGTTTTTGTAGGTCCTTTTCTTCTCTTGTGTTTCCCACTTAGAGAAGTTCCTTTAGCATTTGTTGTAGAGCTGGTTTGGTAGTGCCGACTTCTCTTTGCTTTTGCTTGTCTGTACAACTTTTGACTTCTCCATCAAATCTGAATGAGATCCTTGCCGGGTAGAGTAATCTTGGTTGTAGGTTCTTCCCTTTCATCACTTTAAGTATATCATGCCACTCCCTTCTGGCTTGTAGAGTTTCTGCTGAGAAATCAGCTTTTAACCTTATGGGAGTTCCCTTGTATATTATTTGCCATTTTTCCCTTGCTGCTTTTAATAATTTTTCTTTGTCTTTAATTTTTGCCAATTTTATTACTATGTGTCTCGGCGTGTTTCTCCTTGGTT